>NC_091088.1:40023804-40329239 GCF_032405125.1 Capricornis sumatraensis
GGGCTGCAGTGAGGAGATACGCCTTGTCCAAGGTAAGGAGCAGCAGCTGCGCTTTGCTGGAGCAGCTGTGAAGAGATACCCCATGTCCAAGGTAAGAGAAACCCAAGTAACACGGTAAGTGTTGCAAGGGGGCATCAGAGGGCAGACACACTGAAACCATAATCACAGAAAACTAGTCAATCTAATCACACGGACCACAGCCTGGTCTAACTCAATGAAACTAAACCATGCCCTGTGGGGCCACCCAAAATGGGCGGGTCATGGTGGAGAGGTCTGACAGAATGTGGTCCACTGGAGAAGGGAATGGCAAACCACTTCAGTATTCTTGCCTTGAGAACCCCATGAACAGTATGAAAAGGCAAAATGATAGGATACTGAAAGAGGAACTCTCCAGGTCGGTAGGTGCCCAATATGCTACTGGAGATCAGTGGAGAAATAACTCTAGAAAGAATGAAGAGATGGAGCCAAAGCAAAAACAATACCCAGTTGTGGATGTGACTAGTGACAGAAGCAAGGTCTGATGCTGTAAAGAACAATACTGCATAGGAACCTGGAATGTCAGGTCCATGAATCAAGACAAATTAGAAGTGGTCAAACAGGAGATGGCGAGAATAAACGTCGACATTCTAGGAATCAGAGAACTAAAATGGACTGGAATGGGTGAATTTAACTCAGATGACCATTATATCTACTACTGCAGGCAGGAATCCCTTAGAAAAAATGGAGTAGCCATCATGATCAACAAGAGTCCGAAATGCAGTACTTGGATGCAATCTCAAAAACAAGAGAATGATCTCTGTTAGTCTCCAAGGCAAACCATTCAATATCACAGTAATCCAAGTCTATGCCCCAACCAGTAACGCTGAAGAAACTGAAGTTGAACGGTTCTATGAAGACCTACAAGACCTTTTAGAACTAACACCCAAAAAAGATGTCCTTTTCATTACAGGGGACTGGAATGCAAAAGTTGGAAGTCAAGAAACACCTGGAGTAACAGGCAAATTTGACCTTGGAATACATAATGAAGCAGGGCAAAGACTAATAGAGTTTTGCCAAGAGAACGCACTGGTAATAGCAAACACCCTCTTCCAACAACACAAGAGAAGACTCTACACATGGACATCACCAGATGGTCAACACCGAAATCAGACTGATTATATTCTTTGCAGCCAAAGATGGAGAAGCTCTATACAGTCAGCAAAAACAAGACCAGGACCTGACTGTGGCTCAGATCATGAACTCCTTATTGCCAAATTCAAACTTAAATTTAAGAAAGTAGGGAAAACCACTAGACCATTCAGGTATGACCTAAATCAAATCCCTTTTGATTATACAGTGGAAGTGAGAAATAGATTTAAGGGCCTAGATCTGATAGATAGAGTGCCTGATGAACTATGGACGGAGGTTCATGACATTGTACAGGAGACAGGGATCAAGACCATCCCCATGGAAAAGAAATGCAAAAAAGCAAAATGGCTGTCTGGGGAGGCCTAACAAATAGCTGTGAAAAGAAGAGAAGTGAAAAGCAAAGGAGAAAAGGAAAGATATAAGCATCTGAATGCAGAGTTCCAAAGAATAGCAAGGAAAGATAAGAAAGCCTTCCTCAGCGATCAATGCAAAGAAATAGAGGAAAACAACAGAATGGGAAAGACTAGAGATCTCTTCAAGAAAATTAGAGATACCAAGGGAACAATTCATGCAAAGATGGGCTTGATAAAGAACAGAAATTGTAGCGGCCTAACAGAAGCAGAAGATATTAAGAAGAGGTGGCAAGAATACACAGAAGAACTGTACAAAAAAGATCTTCACGACCAAGATAATCACAATGGTGTGATCACTCACCTAGAGCCAGACATCCTGGAATGTGGTCAAGCGGGCCTTAGGAAGCATCACTACAAACAAAGCTAGTGGAGGTGATGAAATGAATTCCAGTTGAGCTATTTCAAATCCTGAAAGATGATGCTGTGAAAGTGCTGCATTCAATATGCCAGCAAATTTGGAAAACTCAGCAGTGGCCACAGGACTGGAAAAGGTCAGTTTTCATTCCCATCCCAAAGAAAGGCAATGCCAAAGAATGCTCAAACTACCACACAATTGCACTCATCTCACGCGCTAGTAAAGTAATGCTCAAAATTCTTCAAGCCAGGCTTCAGCAATATGTGAACCGTGAACTTCCTGATGTTCAAGCTGATTTTAGAAAAGGCAGGGGAACCAGAGATGAAAATGCCAACATCTGCTGGATCATCGAAAAAGCAAGAGATTTCCAGAACAACATCTACTTCTGCTTTATTGACTATGCCAAAGCCTTTGACTGTGTGGATCACAATAAACTGTGGAAAATTCTGAAAGAGATGGGAATATGAGACCACCTGACCTGCCTCTTGAGAAACCTATATGCAGGTCAGGAAGCAACGCTAGACCTGGACATGGAACAACAGACTGGTTTCAAATAGGAAAAGGAGTACTTCAAGGCTGTATATTGTCACCCTGCTTATTTAGCTTATATGCAGAGTACATCATGAGAAATGCTGGGCTGGATGAAGCACAAGCTGGAATCAAGATTGCTGGGAGAAATATCAATAACCTCAGATATGCAGATGACACCACCCTTATGGCAGAAAGTGAAGAGGAACTCAAAAGCCTCTTGATGAAAGTGAAAGAGGAGAGTGAAAAAGTTGGCTTAAAGCTCAACATTCAGAAAACGAAGATCATGGCATCTGGTCCCATCACTTCATGGGAAATAGATGGGGAAACAGTGGAAACGGTGTCAGACTTTATTTCTGGGGGCTCCAAAATCACTGCAAATGGTGATTGCAGCCATGAAATTAAAAGACGCTTACTCCTTGGAAGGAAAGTTATGACCAGCCTAGATAGCATATTCAAAAGCAGAGACATTACTTTGCCAACAAAGGTCCGTCTAGTCAAGGCTATGGTTTTTCCAGTGGTCAGGTATGGATGTGAGAGCTTGACTGTGAAGAAGGCTGAGCGCCGAAGAATTGATGCTTTTGAACTGTGGTGTTGGAGAAGACTCTTGAGAGTTCCTTGGACTGCAATGAGATCCAACCAGTCCATTCTAAAGGAGATCAGTCCTGGGTATTCTTTGGAAGGAATGATGCTAAAGCTGAAACTCCAGTACTTTGGCCACCTCACACGAAGAGTTGACTCATTGGAAAAGACTCTGACGCTGGGAGGGATTGGGGGCAAGAGGAAAAGGGGACGACAGAGGATGAGATGACTGGATGGCATCACTGACTCGATGGACAAGAGTTTGGAAGGCCTGGCGTGCTGCAATTCATGGGGTTGCAAAGAGTCGGACATGACTGAGCGACTGAACTGAACTGAACTGAAGGGAAGATGAGGAAATCAAACCAGTCAATTATTAAGGAAATCAGTCCTGAATATTCATTGGAAGGACTGATGCTGAAGCTGAAGCTCCAACTGACCACCTGAAGCAAAGAACTGACTCACTGGAAAAGACCCTAATGCTGGGAAAGATTGAAGGCAGGAGAAGAAGGGGATGACAGAGGATGAGATGGTTGGATGGCATCACTGACTGATGGATATGAGTTTGAGGAAGCTCCAGGAGTTGGTGATAGACAGGGAAGCCTGGCGTGCTGCAGTCCATGGTGTCGCAAAGAGTCGGACATGACTGAGCAACTGGACTGAACTGAAGGGGAAGATGGTGTTGACCATTTCTGACACTTGAGATTTCAATCAACTAATGCTTGGACTCTGTCCACCATCCAAGCCCCTTCATGAATTTGCATGAACTCTTAGCTTAAAACTTCCCCAATTATACTATTCAAGAGAAACACTGTTTTGGAGACGACGCCCAGTGTTCTCCTTATTTGCTGCATATAACAATAAACCCTTCCTTCCTCCGATCTTTGGCTTGGTTGTGTCTTTTGGCTTGACACCCAGCAAGAGGTGAACCCAAGTTTCCAGGTAACACTAACGTTGCCTTTTAAAACGCTTCCCTGAAAGCCACTGGGGAGTTCAGATCTTTTGAGCACAAGCTGCCTGTTCTCCTTGCTTGGCATCCTACAACAAACTCTGTGTGTTCCTTCACCACAACCTAGTGTCAGTAGACTGGCTTTGCTTGGTGTTGGTTTTGGCTGTGAAGCATGTGGGATCTTAGCTCCCTGACCAGGGATTGAGCCCCCGAAATTGGAAGGGTGGAGTCTTAGCCACTGGACCGCCAGGGAAGTCCCTTGGTGTTGGTTCAGATGCCAAGCAGGATCCTGTGAGGCTCCTGGGCATGGAGGCCTTACTGTCCCCCATTTCTACTCCAGCCTTCATGACCTTTCCCCAAAGGGCAGCTGCTAATCAAGGGAGGAACAGCCAAGAAACCACCTGAAGCAAGATTAAAGAGACCAGAGAAGCTCATCAAGATTAGGGGACTTGACCACCTGAGACCCTGCACACATGCTAATCTTGCCAGCACCCCCACCCTTGTGAAGCTCTGCAGCAGAAACAAGAATGCAAGAGTATTAACTGCCTTGACCCTTGGCACATACCTGCCTGACTATATAACCGCTGGCTGTTCTCCAGGGAGGGGACATAGTTCCTGAGGCACTAGCCTACTGTGTTTCCTCCTTGCCTGGCAAAGAAATAAAGCCACTCCTTCCCTCTCCATAGCTCTGTCTCCATATTTCTGTTCGGCATTGGTGCACAGAGAGCCAAGATTTTGGCAGCAGTTCCGTAACACACTCACCAATCCATGTCTTGTCTCTACAAAGTAAGGCAATGAGACTACTACTGCCTTCTGATGTGGATGCAATCAGATGCAACAGCAGCATCTATAAAGCTTCTTTCAGGACCCCTCTCCCAAAAATCTGTAAATTAAACCAGCTTCCAGGAAACAGAAGAGTTAGAGGAACCTGTTAAAATTATACTACGAGGCGGCAATCAGCCAACTCTAAAATGTGGGAAATTCTATACAACAAATTAGCGTATCACATCAACAAATATATGGCATAAAAGGAGAGGGGAGCTGGTACAGAAGAACAGAGACTTAAAAACCACAGCAAACCGAAGCAATGTGTGGATCTTGTTTAGATCCTAATTCATTCAAACCAAAAAGGCATTTTTGAGATCACTGGAGAAAAATGAACACAAACTGGATATTACATTGTAATTGAGGAATTATTAATTATTTAGATGTGATCACTGTGAATATATCATTTAGGGGAAAATGTCTGTAATTGCTGTTGTTCAGTCGCTAAGCAATGTCTGACTCTTTGGACCCCATGGACTGCAGCACACCAGGCTTCCCTGTCCTTCACCATCTCCTGGAGTTTGCTCAAACTTCTGTTCATTCAATTGGTTATGCCATCCAACCATCTCATCCTCTATTTGCCCTCTTCTTTTGCCTTCGATTTTTTCCAACATCAGGGTGTTTTCCAGTGAGTTGGCTCTTTACATCAGGTGGCCAAAGTATTAAAGCTTCAGCATCAGTCCTTCCAATGAGTATTCAGGGTTGACTTCCTTTAGGATTGACTGGTTTGGTCTCTAACTGTTAGGGTTGAATACTAACAAGCATTTACAGTAGAAATGCTATGGTACCTGAGACTTGTTTTGAAATAATGCTAATGTGCTGTGCTCAGTCGTGTCTGAGTCTCTGTCACCCCACAGACTGTAGCCCACCAGCTCCTCTGTCCATGAGATTTTCTCCCTGCAAGAATACTGGAATGTGTTGCTATTTCCTCCTCTAGGGAATCTTCACAACCCAGGGATAAAACCCAAGTCTCGTGCACTGGCAGGCGAATTCTTTACCACTGAGCCACCAGGGAAGCCCTGAAAGGTATACTAGCTAATGGTTAATTTTGTGTGTCAACTTGAGTAAGTCACAGGTGCCCAGATTGAACACTATTCCTAGGCATGTCTGTGAGGATGATTCCAGGTGAGATTAGCATTTGAACTGTAAACTCAGTAAAGCAGACTGCTTCCCCTCAAGTGGCTGAGCTTTGCCCAATCTCCTGAGGGTCTATATAGAATAAAAGGCAAAGGGGAGATCTGTCTCTTTTTCCAGGCTCTCTGTTGAGCTGGCATGTCTCATCACACCTTTTCCTGTCCTTGAATTAGTTATCAGCTCCCCAGGTTCTCAGGCCTTCAGCTTCAGAGTAAATTACACCACTGACTTTCTTGGGTCTCAAGCTTCAGATGATTAAGAGATTTTCTCAGCCTCCATAATCTCATGAACCAACTCCTCAATAATAAATCTTTCATATCCTATTGTTCTGGTTCTCTGGAGAACTCTGATTAACACAATTAGTAAACATTTGAAAGTTTCCGTAATAAAAAGCTAAATTTAAAAAGAATATTGAAGGACTATATCCAGAATATACAGATGACTCTCAAATCTTTATAATAAAACAATCCATGAGAGTTCCCTGGTGGTCTAGTGGTTAGCATTTGGTGCTTTCATTTCATGGCCTGGGTTCAATTCCTGGTTGAGGAACTGAGATCTCACAGGATGGCCAAAAAATAAATAAAATTAAAATGAAGGAAGAAAGGAAGAAAAAAAATAAACCCAATTAAAAAGTAGGAAGAAGATATGAACAGACACTTCATGAAAGAAGGTAACATTATGGCAAATAAGCACAAGAAAAGATCCTTAACTTCATCAGCCATTAAGGAAATACAAATTAAAATCACAATGATATGCCACTTCACACTCACTACCATGGCTATAATTTTTAAAAGTTTTAAGACACTAAAAATAGTGATGCAAGCATGCAAAGCAACTGGAACTCTCATACAGTACTGGTGAGAATGCAAAATGGTATGGCCACTCTGAAAACAGCTTGGCAGTTTTTTATAAAGTTAAACATACACTTGTCATATGGCCCAGTAATCCCACTCCTAGGTATTTGCCCTAGAGAAATGGAAATTATAATCCTATACCTCAATGTAAATGTTTATGTGCTTAGTTGCTCAGTTGGGCCCAACTCTGTCACCCCATGGACTGTAGCCTGCCAGGCTCCTCCGTCCATGGGAATTCTCCAGGCAAGAATACTGGAGTAGGTTGCCATGCCACCCTCTAGGAGATCTTCCCAACCCAGGGCTCAAACCCAGGGCTCCTGCATTGCAGGCAGATTCTTTACTGTCTGAGCCACCAGGGACAGCACCTCTATTTATAATTACCCACAAACTGGATACAATCCAAAATGTCCTCCAACGGGCAAATGGATAAGCAAACAGTGGTATGTCCATAAAATGGAATACTACTCAGCAGTAAAAAGCATCAAACCATAGATACACGTAGCAACATGGAAGAATATCTCAAATACATGGTGCTAAGTGAAAAAAGCCAGGCTCAAAAAGCTACACCCTGGAAAAGGCAAAACTTTCATGGATGGAAACATGATCTCTGGTTGCCAAGGGCTGGATCGAAGAAAGGAGGGACTGACAACAAAATTGCAGCATGCGACAATTTGAGGGGTGATAAAAGCATCCTGAACTATGCAGTGATGGACACACGACCATATGTTTGTCTAACTCACAGAACTGTACACTATGAAAAGTGAGTTCACTGTATGCAAACTAAAAGAAAAACAGAAAAAAGAAAATGCTGTTAAGGCTATTGGTAAACAGAGGCATTTATAAAACAGTAGTGTTATAAAGCCATTTCTAGTTAGTGTGGGTGTGTTTATGCATGCATATGTACACAGCCATATTTACACGTTAGTAAATACACAGGCAAAAGTATCACAGGTGCAACATAAATAATGCTCATCTCTGATTAGCAAAATTCCAAGAAACTTGCTTTTTTCTTTTAACTTACTGCTATTTCCTGATTTTTTCCCCTAAAATAAATTAGTACTATTTGTATGCTTCCTTTTAAAAGTAATTTTAAAATCAGCAGATAAAAAGAAAAATGCAAGCTCCTCTGGGAAGCTTTCCCCAGATCCCTCCACAAATTAACCTTTCACCTTTCAGGCTTCCCCTCCACCTCCTCCAAGCACTTGACCGCAGGCTGCCCTGCAGCCTCCATCTCTCAGAATGAGGAGCCTTAGTCTCCTCTACTGAGCTAAGTGAGGAAGTGCCTCCTCACCCGCCTTACTCCTGTGTTCACCCCAGTTTACCCCAGAGGGCACCTGCCTCAGGACTCATGTGTATCTAGTTTCCCTGCTTTATTCCACAAGCGGCCCCCAACAGGCACTCACTAAAATGACTCACCAAGCAACTGGGAGTGCACAGGCATCTAATAAATGACCAGTAAAGCACATCTACTGGTAACTGGATACTATCCAAAGGGTGATAATTAATGTTTCACGCCAACTCACAATATGGGCTCAGGTGAAGGGCCTCTGAAATGACCCATGACCACTTCAGTTTCTAGAAATTATTTGGGCAAGAACATACAAAGCTGGCTTATCACTTACCATATTTGTGGATAAGACTTGGGCTTGTTAATACTTAAAATTAAGTTTCAAAATCATTGCAACAGGTGCTAGTGGATGCTACCTGGAATACACTGGAAGTTCAAAGAGCCAGCTGAGAGAGACCTGATAAAACAGAACAGCAGAGAGCAAACTTGATAGAAGCAGCCAGGTAAAAACAGACCTGGTGATCTGAGGTGACGTCAGTCATGCTGAAGCCAAATGTCTGTCGGTAAAGGATGAAGTTACAAGACAAAATTTTGGTTGGCGGGGTTGAGCTGAGTGATCATAAATCTTTCTCATCTAGGACCCTCCATTTGCACATCCACAGGATGAAGTCTGTGTATTAGTTTGAAAAGACATTAAGTCCAAATCTTATTAAAATGGTCGTGTTAATGATTCCATTCACATCAGGAATATTCAGAGTGACATTTTAAATACTTCTTTACTTCAAAAACAAATAACAATATAAATAAACCAGAATATGACAGCATTCTAACTTCTCCCTAGCCTAAGCAGACCAAGGTCCCAGCAGCCTGCAAGCCAATAATCTCTCTGCTGAATAAAAACATAACAGAAAGCTTCCAAATGTTACAACTTCAGAATTTCAGTTCCAGTTAATGGAGCAAGTACACTCTCCCCTGAATGCTGCTATCATGTCTGCACACAATGCATGGAGCAGCTATTTCAGGACTCTGAAAAATAAACAGTAGCAGGTAAATGGGAGGAGGAAGACCAGAACGCAAAAGTTCCACTGAGCGAGCAGGCAGTTTCCTATTTTTCCTCCAAGATTCCCCAGCTAAGACTCAAAGTAGCCTCAAATTCAGGAAAGGGAACCAGGTGTGGACGAAGAGAGCTCCAGGACATTCCCTTCTATTCTGGTTGGGGACATGGGCAAGGGGATTCTTAATATTATAAACACTGGGAGAAATCCTGGTTTTGTTTTATTTTGTTTTTTTATTGAAGGATAATTGCTTTACAGTATTGCGTTGGTTTCTGCTGTACGTCACCATGAGTCAGCCACAGGTACACATATGTTCTCTCCCTCCTGACCCCCTCATTATCTCCCTCCCCATCTCAGCCCTCTCGGGTTTCACAGAACACTGGGCTGAGCTCCCTGTGTCACACAGCAAATCCCCGCCTGGTATCTATTTCCACATGGTAATGTACATGTCTCCATGCCACTCTCTCAATGCGTCCCAGCCTCTCCTTCCCCCACTGTGTCCACGGTCTGTTCTCTACGTCTGCGTCTCCACTGCCGCCCTGCAAATAGGTTCATCAGTACCATCTTTCTAGATTCCATATGCATGTGTTAATATAAAATATTTTGGGTTTGCTTTAATTTTTTCCCCTTCATTCTCTCCTATTCCAGATTCTAGGCAGTCCTGAAGTGGCAGAAGCAGCTGCAGCAGCAGGAGCCTGCAGATGCCCGAACCTCTGAGGGAGGGCACTCTTCCTGCATGATCAGAAGAATGAGAATTCCAAGAGAGTGGGTGAACCCCACTGCTTTTTCCTATCCCTGTCCTCCCAGACTAACAGTTTGGCCCCAGGCAAACAGCTGTGAAGGCAGTTACACTAGCAACTAAAGGGCCAGCTTTCTGGACACAGACCTGAAAGGGGAGTTACAGAGAAACGGACAGAGACCGCAGAAAGGGAAACAAATCCATAAAACTGCTGCTGCTTATACATGCAGAGCTCACTCCAAGCTGTATGTGCATATCCTACTTGAAACAGCCCAGGAAAGACTAAAATCTATGGGACAGGTCACCACACAGGTAAAAGACTGGCCACTGGGTGGTACACACAAAGGAGAGATCCAAAGAGCACTGCAAAGGCTTTGAAACAATTGCCACGGAATCCTTAATCCACAGAAGACTGGCCACAACTTGCCACCTGAACCCAATCAGATTGACTGCCTAATAAAATAAAACAAAACTCAGCATTCTTCATAGGATTTAAATAAGACCAGAATTTCAAAATGCAATAATCAAATGTTCATGATATAATCCAAAATTACTTGAAATACAGAAACTAGGAAAATCCCACCTCACAGAAAAAAAACAAACGACAGATGCCAATGGTCAGATGACAGAGTTGTTGGAATTATCAGATTATAAAGCAGCTATAATAAGAATAATCCAAGAGAAAAGGATGGACACTCTTCAAAAGAATGGAAAGATAGAAAGTCTCAGCAAACAAACTGAGATATGAAGAACAAAGTGAAAATTTCAAAACTATAAAATCACAATATCCAAAATAAACTCAATGTAGAGGCAAAAAAAACAGAGGTGATAAAGGAAAATAATCAGTGAACCTGAAGATAAATCTATATAAATTACCAGATCTAAACAACAAAGAGAGAAGAAAATGAACAAAGCTCAGCAGAGCCTTGAGATAATACCAAAATATCTACTATTGGTGTCACTGAAGTCCCCAAAGTAGAAGAGAATGTGGAATGGAAAAAAAGTATTTGAGGAAATAATGGCAGACAACTTCCCATATTTGGCAAAAAAAGCACACATAAATTTAAAGATTCAAGAAGTTCAGCAAACTCTAAATAGGAAAAAAAAAAAGCAAAACCTCAAAGAAATGTATGCCCAGATGCATCATAATTAAACTGTCTAAAACTGAGAAAGAAAAAGTCCTAAAAATATCCAGAGAAAAATGGTGTACTATACACAGCAAAACAATGACTCAAATGATGCAGATTTATCATCAGAAACCACAGAGGCCAGAAATAAGTGGAATAACATTTTTAAAGTGCTAAGAAACAAACTGACAACCCAGAATTCTACAGCCAACAAAACTGTCCTACAGGAATAATGGTGAAGAGACTTCCTTGATGGTCCAGTGGTTAAGACTGTGCACTTCCAATGCAGGGGCCATGGGTTGGACCCCTGGCTGGGTAGCTAAGATCCCACATGCCTTGTGGCCAAAAAAAATTTTTTTAATTAAAAAAAATTTTAATAATAAAGGTGAAATAAAGACAGTCTTAGACAAAATTGAAAGAATTCATAGCCAGCATAGAGGCTCTGAAGGAAATGAGAAAATTTCATATATTCAGACAGAATGAAAATGATACCAGAAAGAAACTTGGGACATCTGAAAGGAACAACAGAAATGGTAAAAATCTGGGTAAATAAATAGACACTATTTCTCCTTTTGAGTTTTTTAAAATATATATGATGGTTGAGGGCATCAAATAGATAAACAACAAGGATTTACTGTATAGTATGGGGAACTATATTCATTACAAGATATTCAATATCTTGTAATAAACTGTAATGGAAAATAATCTGAAAAAGAATATATGTATTAATATAAGTGAATCACTTTGTTGTACACCCAAAACTAATATTGTAAATCAACTTCAAATGGATAAAAATAAATATGTAGAGAGAAAATATGTTTTTCATATTTTGCACAGTTTATCACAATTTCAAAAATATAAACATATTGAACAATATCATCTACCACCTGAATCTCATGTTTATAAAACACTTCACCTATCTAGAGAAGAGAACACAATCTTCATAAATACAAATGGAACATCACCGAAATAGACAGTTTCTTTTATTAGAAAACATACTTGAATAAATTTTAAAGACTCAAAATCACATAAAGTATGTTATCTGACCATAATGAAACTAAACTAGAATAATAGAAAATTGGAAAAATCACCAATCACGTGGCAATTAAACAACGTATTCTTAAATAATTGATGTATGAAACAGGAAGTTTCAAGAGAAATTAGAAAATATTTTGAACTGAATGAAACTGAAAACATTATACAACTTATTAAAAGCTTGTGATAGAGTTAAACTAGTGCTGAGGGAAATTTATCACACTGAATGCTCACATTAGAAAAGAGCAAAGATCTCAAATCAACAATCTAACTTTCTACCTTAAGAAACTAGAAAGTAATCTTAAAATAAGTAGGAGAAAGGAAATAATAAAGAGCTAAAATCAATAAAGTGGAACAAAAGAGACAAATGTCAGTGCAACAAAAAATGTTCATAGAAAAAAAAAGTTTACTGGTTATCAGAAGTTAAGAAAACACATACCAACAAATCCCCAAACATTAAAAGGATAATACAGAAATACTACAAACAACTCTACACACATAAATTAATAAGGACTGGGACCAATTTCTTGAAAGCCATGAACCACTAAAACCCATCCAAGAAGTAAAAGATGACTATACTCCTCATAAACACAGACATAAAAATCTTCAGCAAAATACGAGGAAATCAAATCCAACAATATTAGGTAAAAAGAGTAGTACCCCCAATCATTGTGATTTATTCCAGGAACTTAAAAAATTGGTTCAGTTTTCCAAATCAACAGAGGTAATCCAGCATAGAACACTTGATTATTTCAATGGATGGAGCCAAAAAACCCCCCAAAACTCACATTTGACAAAATTCAACATTCATTCACAATAAATGTTGCCAGCAAACTAGGAAGATAAGCGAACTTCCTCAACCCAAGAGGCATCTACCAAAAATCTACAGCTAACATCATACTTTGTCAAGAAAATGAATGTTTTTCCCTGAAGATGGGGAGCAAGGCAATGCAGTCTGTTCTCACCACTGCTATTCGACATCCTACTGGAAGTGCTATCCAGTGCAAGGCAAACACGTAGAAGGCATACAGGCTGGAAAGAAAGAACTGCCCCTACTCACTGACAGCATGATTGTCTAAACAGACAATTCTATGGGGATCTATGTTAAAAAACTCCAGGGACTAATGTGTGAGTTAGCAAGGTTACAAGATACCAGGTTTACACACATAAATCTATTGTATTTCTATATCCTAGCAGTAAATCATCAAAAACTGAAATCTTACAAATATATATTAATTACAACAGATCTGAAAAGAATAAAACACTTTCATATAAATCTAACAAAACATGTACAGGATCTGCACAATGAAAACTACGAAACATTGAAAGAAGAAATTAAAACAACCTACATACAGACAGTGTTCCTGAATTGGAAAGCTCAATATGGTTGTAATATCAGTTCTCCACAAACTGATCTATAGGTTTAACACAATCCCAAAATCCTAGCAAGGTTTGTTTGTAGATAGAAACAAGGTGATTATAAAATTTATATGGAAAATCAAAGGAATGGTCAAAATAATTTTGAAAAAGAACTCAGTTGAAGGATTCACACTACCTGATTTAAGAATTACTATAAAGCTACAGTAATCAAGACAGTATAATAGTAATAAAGGGATGTACACATAGATCAATGGAACAGAGAGTCCAGAAACAGACATACACAGTGTGGCCAGTCGATTTTTGACAAAGGCGGAAAGGCAACAATAAAGAAAGGATCACTTTTTCGACAGTGTTGGAACTAGACAACAGCAAGTATATGAACCTCAAGCTAAATTCTTCACCTTGTATAAAAACTTACCAAATCTAGATCTACATAAATGTAAAACATGAAACTATAATTCTTAGAAGAAAACATGGGAAAACTTTTTGTGACCTGAGATTAGTTTTTAGATATGACATAAACAGCAGAATCCATGAGAAAAAAAAAAATCTGATAAACTGATTTTCATCAAAACTAAAAACTCATTCTGCAAGACAGGGTTAAGAGAATGCAAAGAAAAGATACAGAATGAGTTTAAAATATTTTCAAGTCATGTATTTGACAAAGTTCTTACATCCAAAGTATATAAAGAATTCTTTTTTTAACATTTAATTAAATTAATTAATTTACTGGGTCTTCATGCTGTGCATGGGCTTTCTCTACTTGTAGCAAGCAGGGGCTACTCTTCATTGCCGAGTGCACAAGCTCCGTAGTTGCGGTCCACAAGCTTAGTTGTTCCCCAGCATGTGGAATCTTCCTGGACCAGGGGTCGAATCCACATCTCCTGCATTGACAGGTGGCTTTTCCAACCACTGGACCACCAGGGAAGCCCTACAAAGAATTCTTAAAATTGCTGGGATTTTCCTGGTGGTCCAGTGGTTAAAAATCCACCTTGCAATGCAGGGGACACAGATTCAATGCCTGATGGGGGAACTAAGATCCCACATGCCATGGGGCAACTAAGCCCGAGCACTGTAACTGGATAAAGCCCAGGCACTGCAGTGACAAGCCCATGTGCCACAAGGAAGACCCAGAGCAGCCAAAATAAAAAAATTTAAAACCAAATTAATAAAAACAGTCAAAAGACTCAAATTCTTCTCCAAAGGGAATATACAGATAGCAAATAATTGCAAGATGCTTAAATCATTAGCTATTTCAGTTCAGTTCAGTTCAGTTCAGTCGCTCAGTCATGTCTGACTCTTTGCGACCCCATGAATCGCAGCACGCCAGGCCTCCCTGTCCATCACCAACTCCCGGAGTTCACTCAAACTGATGTCCACCGAGTCGGTGATGCCATCCAGCCATTTCATCCTCTGTTGTCCCCTTCTTCTCCTACCCTCAATCCCTCCCAGCATCAGAGTCTTTGCCAATGAGTCAACTCTTCACATGAAGTGGCCAAAGTATTGGAGTTTCAGCTTTAGCATCAGTCCTTCCAAAGAACACCCAGGACTGATCTTTAGAATGGACTGGTTGGATCTCCTTGCAGTCCAAGGGACTCTCGAGAGTCTTCTCCAACACCACAGTTCAAAAGCATCAATTCTTTGGCACTCAGCTTTCTTCACAGTCCAACTCTCACATCCATACATGACCACTGGAAAAACCATAGCCTTGACTAGACGGACCTTTGTTGGCAAAGTAATGTCTCTGCTTTTGAATATGCTATCTAGGTTGGTCATAACTTTCCTTTCAAGGAGTAAGCATCTTTTAATTTCATGGCTGCAGTCACCATCTGCAGTGATTTTGGAGCCCAAAAAAATAAAGTCTGACACCGTTTCCACTGTTTCCCCATCTATTTCCCATGAAGTGATGGGACCAGATGCCATGATCTTAGTTTTTTAGCTGTTAAGGGAAATACAATACATGATCTTAGCTTTTTAGCTATTTAGAGAAATACAAATTAAAACTGCTGTGAGATGCTACCTATTACATTGAAAAAAGATGGTAACACCAACCGTTAGCCAGGATGCAGGACAACAGGAACTCTCAGATACTGATGATAAAATGCAGCGTGGCACAGACACTCTGGAAAACTATTCAGCAATTTCTTATACATGTAAGGCTTCCCTTGTGGCTCAGATGGTAAAGATTCTGTCTGCAGTGTAGAAGACCTGGGTTCAATCCTTGGGTTAGAAGATTCCCCTGGAGAAAGGAACGGCTACTCACTCCAGTATTTCTTGCCTGAAGAATTCCAGGGACAAGAGGAGCCTGGTGGGCTACAGTCTATGGGGTCACAGAGTGAGACACAACTGAGCGACTAACACTTCTACTACACGTGTAAACATACACATACCACATGATCCAGCGATTTCACTTCTAGATATTAACCCCAGTGAAATAAAACCTATGTTCACACAAAAACTGTATATGAATATTTATAGCAGCTCTATTCATAATCACCAAAAACTGGAACTCAAATGTCCTCCAACAGTAAATGATTATAAACAAACTATAGTACATACCTACAGTGTGAAACTACTTAGCAATAAAAAGGAATAAACTACTGATAAAACACAACATAAATGAATCGCAAATGCAGCACACTGAAATACAAAATCGAAAGGCTGTATACTCTATGATGCTCTGGAAAAGACACAGCTATAATGATGGGGAAGAGATGAGTGGTTGTCAAGTGGGAGGGTGTGACCACAAAGGAAAAGAATGAGGAAGTTTGTGGGTTGATGTAACTGTTCTGTATCTTGATTGTGGTAGTGGTTACATGAATGTATATATATCTTTGTTATAACTCACAGACCTGAACATCAAAAATAAGTCAATTTTATTGTGTTTGAATTTTAAAAGGAACATGTGGAGACCACCAACATCCTTAGCATGTTTCCAACCCTCTAGAGCTCAAACTTCCATCAGTTTTCTTACACTCTCAGCAAGAAAATAGTGTGAATTCCCTTATTAAATTTTTTTCTTCTTGGTTTATTTCTCAAAACCATGACGTGACAAATTTCAAATTAGCTTTTAAATGCTGTTTTTCCAGAATTCAAGACACAGAATAAAAGCCTTCAATTTTGCCACTCAGTCATGAAACAAAAATAATCTAAAGAAACAGATCCATTTCCAAAATGGTAACCAAAACAAAGCAAGACTGAGTCGACTGGATGGGGCTAACCAGCTAAAGTCTAAAGTATAATGAAGCATAACGTTCAGACATTAGTAAGATCTGAGCACTTCTGGGGCTTCCCCTGTGGTTCAGTGGTAAAGAATGCGCCTGTCAGTGCAGGAGACACAGGTTTGATTCCTGGTCTGGGAAGACCCCACATGCCATGGTGCAACTAAGCCTGTCTGCCACAATTACTGAGCCATTGATCTTGAGTCTGGGAGCTACAACTACAGAGCCCATGTGCCACAATTACGGAGCCCACACGCCCCAGAGTCTCTGCTCCGCAACAAGAAGCCACCGCCCTGAGAAGCCAAGCACTGTAGCAAAGAGGAGGCCCTGCTCGCGCAACGAGAGAAGAGCCTGCACAGCAAGGAAGACCCAGCACAGTCAAAAATAATCTAAAAAACAAAAAGATTTGTGCGGTTTTCTGAATATATACAATTCCATAAAAAGTCCTTAAAAGCAAAAACATAAATCTATAGTTGTAGCTCAAAAAAAAAGAAAGAAAGAAAGAAACACCACTCTCTGCCATACCTGAAAGCAAGTTACTGGATGATATCCCATTTTTACAAATATGCACACAAAGGAATAACAATAGGTACCCAATCATGGAAGTGGGCTTCCCAGGTGGCTCAGTGGTAAAGAATCTGCCTTCCAATGCAGGAGAAATGGGTTCAGTCCCTGGGTTGGAAAGATCCCCTGGAGAAGTAAATGACAACCCACTCCAGCACTTTTCCCTGAAAAATCTCATGGACAGAGGAGCCTGGCAGGCCACAGTCGATATTGTTGCAGAGTTGGACACAACTGAGCAACTAAACAACAATGGAAGTTCTCTCCAGCTAATGAGAATACTACTGATTTTTACTCTTTTCTTCACTGTTCTATAGTGTTTTTTTTTTTTAATAACCACAGACACAAATACTTTTATAATCAGAAAAAATGTGGGCGCTTTTTTCCCCCCATTTTGGAAAACAGCATTCAAGTTGAAAATGTGATATTTATACTACGGTTCCATCTATGTATGACTTAGGCTGTGGACTCCTTGACATAATGGAGCCTTGTAAGCCTCATACAATACCAGATTCCCAAAAGACACTTAACCAGATGCATGCAGAGAGAACAGAAATATGGAAAGTTTGTCATAAGAAGTGGTAACTTCTCTAGCGCCTCTGAATAAACAGAGGGGAAGAAATCAGGCAAGTGGCAAAAGTATTCAGATGGGGGAAGGCCCGAAAGTGATAGCAAAGAGGCAGAATAGATCCTGACATGGAAGAAAGGCAGGGGAGCAGACCAAGGTAGGGGACCAGGAAATCTAGAACAGGTGAGAAGGAAGAGACCACTGTGCTCACTAAAGATCAGAGAGCTAACTAGTCCACCCCTCTTTCCTCCCCTGCCTCCCCACCCGTAAGAGAAGGGACCTCAGGCTGTTCCTTGCACAGCGGTGTCATGCTCAGGACCCCAGTGCACAAGAGGCACGGGCCCTTGACCCTAGGACAGCCAACCCACAGGCCGGCAAGGCTGTCTCATCTGGCCTGGCTGGGAAGGCTCCACACAAACAGAGGCAGCGGTAAGCAGGCCAATCCGACACTTTCTGGAGTTCAGCTGCAGTGAGCAAGTGAGCATCAGAAAGGGCAGACAGACCCGGGAGGGGCATTTTAAATAATCTATCAGAATCTGTTTATAACATGTACATCAGAAACCATAACAACCGCAACTTTACCTAACTGTTCTTTTACAATTCCTCTGAATTGCTTTTTGTGTTATGCCATCATTTACAGAAAATACCCAAGGGCACGCACTGCAGAGCCTGAAGGCTGTCCTGCACGTTGGTGCCGCTACTCAACAGTGAGACATGTTTGTTCCATTAGGCGATTCCTAACGGCAGGAGATGGTGTTCCCCGCAGCTAACAAGTCAGGCAGCCATGTTTTTAACCTGCTCCTCCTTGCAGTCTTTCCCTCAGCCAGTTTTCTCTTCTCGGAAGCAAGCAAGCGGAGGGTTCACGTTTTATTAAGAAAACTCCCTGTGCATAGTTTTCAGCCTCCACTTGGATCCCTGAACAGACTCACTGCTAGGATTCTTTCGGGTTGACAGCATCCAGCCCTTGGTGACCTGAGACAGACCCCCGACCACAGGCTGCACTCCACAGTGGGGCAGGACCCTGGAGCCCCACCAGCCAGGTCGTGCCCCCAACTTCTCAGACCGAGGCAGTCAGTGCTCAGAAACCCCTGCTGCCAGACCAGCCCAGCGGACAGATGCCCACCCCTAAGCAAGCCCAGCTGTCAGAGCAAGAGGCGCTTGGCTGGCCTCAGGCTAGAATGGGGCCAGCTCGGAGCTGGGCAGAGCCCAGTCCGTTTCAGATGTGATGAGGTCACGGGCTAGGACATGGGCCCTGTGGACACGGGAAGAGGACATGGGTCCTTTGTGGCCCAGGAGCCACGGGCTGCCCTCAACCCGGCAGCTAGAAAGAGAAACAGTCCTGCTGAATGAGGCAGTGACTCGAGTAAAACCCCCAAGATTCATGAGGGCCCATTGCTTGGCCCTGCCAGGGCTCCCTCCAAGGTTTATCTGGTCTTGCAGTCCACCCAAAGGAACCCGTGTGTCCACCCAAAGGAGCCCGTGTGTCCCTCTGTTCTGGGCAACTCAGAGCGGACCCACACTGCATGGATGGGCTCAGCCATGAGGGCAGCCCACCCGGTCAGTCCTGGAGGCCCCTCAGTGCCCACACCCAGAGCTCCTGGGGCAGAAGGCATGTCAGGGGATTGGTACAGCCTTGATGACCCATCAATTGTTGGACAGATGTTCCAACAATAATTTAGGTTCAGAACGGGATTGCAAGTTTAATTACAACAACATGGGAGCTCTCGTTGAAATGAGTCAGAAGGTTACCTTTTTATCTGTATTCACCTATTCAGCACTGAATACATCATCATCTACATACCTCACAGAGGACCACACAAAAGGCTAGAAGGCCCTGCATACGCTTCCTAATCTAAATAAATTTATTTACCGAATCTGGAAAATTAAACTTCAAGTTCACACTTTGGTTTTATCCAGTCCGTCTTATTTAAAAATGCACTCGCACGACTTCCCTGGTGGTCCAGTTAAGAATCCACCTGCCAGTGCAGGGGACAAGGTCCAGGGAGACTCCACATGTCGCGGGGCACCTAAGCCCATGCACCACAACTACTGAAACCCGTGCACCTTAAAGCCTGCGCTCCACAACAAGAGAAACCACAGCGAGGAGCCCAGGCACTGCAACTAGAGAGTGGCCCCTGCACAGCAACACAGACCAGTGCGGCCAAAAACAAAAATAAATTAAAAAATTTTTTAAATAAAAATGCACTCTCGTATCTAACTTAATATCACAGCTAAGCCATACCTCTAAATAAGTTTCCCAGTTAAACAATCAAGACATAAGCTGCTTCACATAGCACCTCTGTGCCAGTCAGAGATATTCCAGTCTGGGTGGCAACTTGGCTTGGCAAGAGGATAGCAAATTAAAAACGGCACCTGCTCTGGGCTGATGAATTGGGATGCTGCCCAGTACCAGGGCATGTGCCTTGGCAACAGAGCATGCAGGCTGGATCTCAGCCTCCTTCACCCTCTTGGCTAGACCCACCGTGCAGTACACAACCTGCCCAACTGTACAAAGTAGCCACGGACAATACAGATTCAGAGCAGGATCGCAGGGACTTTCTTTGTTCCTCTATGACAATAATAATAATACTGAACCAGCAACCCACTCCAGTACTCTTGCCTGGAAAATCCCATGGAAGGAGGAGCCTGGTAGGCTACAGTCCATGGGGTCGCAAAGAGTCGGACACAACTGAGCGACTTCACTTCACTAATCTTGCTAAATCCTGTATTTGCAGGTCTTGATGATCTGTTTGTTAAGTATTAAGAAGCTTACTAATAGGTAGAATTTTAAAATATTGTTTTGTTTTCATTTATATGGATCTGGTCTGAGACTCAACGATAGAGGTCACTTTCCATTAAAAAAAATAGACAAAACAAAGGGGCTTTCCTGGTGGCTCAATGGTAAAGAAACTGCCTGTCAATGCAGGAGACACAGGTTGGAGTCCAGATCTGGGAAGATCCCCCACTCTTCAGAGCCCGTGCATGCAACTGAGCCCATGTGCCACAACTACTGAGGCTGCGCTCTAGAGCCTGGGAGCTGAAACTGCTGAAGCCCACGTGCCCTAGAGCCAGGGCTCTGCAACAAGAGAAGCCATTGCGATGACGAGCTCGTGCACCAGGACACCCCCATTCATTGCTAGAAAAATGCCCAAGCAGCAACAAAAACTCAGCATAGCCAAAAACAAATAAATTAATTAAATGATTAAATAAAAATAAGACTGGCAGGTCTCCTACAGAACTCCATGGAGCTAAACACAGAGGAGAGACCTCATAAACTATTGCCCCCAATGAGTTCCCCCAGGTTTCCCTCAACCTAGTAATTTATCATTCTCTGTGGGCTTCCCTTATCTAATAAGCTTGGCAGTCCCAGGTCCAAAAAATCCCAAACTAAGAGCTAAAATTTTTCCAAAGCATATGGTGAAGGTGAGACACATGCAGCATTTCCCCAGCTACCTCACCAAAACCACCTCTGAGCACCCACAGCACCAGTAACACCCTCATCACCAGCTCCACACCATCGCACGTTTTGGGACCATGCACAGAGCCGTGTGGATGAGCCCACCTGTGACAAGTGGGGGTCTGTCTCCCTAGTTTCAGCTCTAAAACCAAACTCTAAAGGAACATCCATCAATTTTTCAGCAGAAAAAATTATCTGGATCTCAACTTTTTAAATAACTGCATTTATCATTTTTGGCTGTGGAATAACTATTTATTACTTTTGGCTGTGGTGTGTCTCCGTTGCTGCATGGGGTTTTCTCCAGTCTCGGAGAGCGGGCTCTACTCTGTGCCTTGGTGCGCAGGTTTCTCATTGTGGTGGCTTCTCTTGTTTCAGAGCACAGACTCCAGGGCACTTGGGCTCAGCAGTTGTGGCTCACGGGTTTAGATCCTCCACGGCATATGGGATCTTCTTGGACCAGGGGTTGAATCCATGTCTCCTGCATTGGCAGGAGAAGTCCTTACCACTGAGCCACCAGAGAAGCCCCCTGATCTCAATTTTTAACACATTATTTTTTGACCTCTCTGTGCAGCTTGCAGGATCTTAATTCCCTGACCAAGGATCAAACCCAGGTCCCTGGAATGAAAGCACCAAGTCTTAACCACTGGACAGCCAGCAAATTCCCCTTGATGTCAATTTATTAACAAATTAAGGAACTAAAAGGCAAATTCTATCTACCAACATCAGGGCTTTACTACAATCCAAGCTTGGGGGTTCCCAAGTCTACTGCCCACCCTAGTACATTCACTTGAGCCATGTGCCTGGGCTGGGTAAATGCCTGCACTTTAAACTGAATATCACAGGCAAAGACTTGATTTGTAATATACAGCTGTTCCTAAAACTAATATCCTAGAATGTGCCTGAGGCTATTAACCATTCATCTGTCTTCCCCATAATCCCATAAAGGATAAGAAAGATGATTAGAATTCAGAGCTATCCCACATCTGGCTTCACAGAAAGGAATCAAACTGTCACCAAGAGCAGCAGCTAGTTACAGGGGCAAGCACACCCATCTGAGACCCAGGTTCCAGCACCATCAACAAACTGGGTAGCCACAGGTTAAGTTACAGCTTCTCTAGGGTCAGATTCCTCACCTAAGAAACAAAGGAGTGGCACACGTGGATGGCTTCTAGATTCCTTCTGGTCTAAAATTATAAGTTGGAGTAGGAAACAGCAACCCACTCCAGTATTCTCACCTGGAGAATCACATGAACAGAGGAACCTGGCAGGCTACAGTCCACAGGGTCACAAAGAATCAGACACACCTGAGCACGTGTACAAAATTATATTCTAAGTTGAAGTTTAAAGATGTTTTGAGCCATCTGAAACCTCTATTACTGATTTACACCATGCTCTCACCTTGCTATGGACTGAACTGTATCCCCCTAGCCCCTAAATTCACACTTCTCACACCCAGGCTCTATGCTTGGCACTTTCAGTTCAACTTCACATCAACTCTACAGTGGCAGGTAATCTTAGCTGTGCGTGTGTGCTAAGTCACTTCAGTAGTGTCTGACTCTTTGCGATCCCATGGACTATAGCTTGCCAGGCTCCTCTGTCCATGGGATTCTCTAGGCAATAATACTGGAGTAAGTTCCCGTGCCCTCCTCCAGGGGATCTTCCTGACCCAGGGATCGAAGCTGCATCTCTTATGTCTCCTGCATTGACGGGCAGGTCCTCTATGACTAGTGTCATCTGGGAAATCCCGGAAGGATGAGGCCTAAAATGTATAGTTCTACGGATGGGTGATCAAGATCTATTTTTGTGAAGAACAGTAACCAGGGAGAAATAAGAAAAACAAAAGAGAACTCTACAGTAAGGTGCAGGAGGCCATAAAGAATGTTCCTCCAGCCACCTGACAATGTGGAAATCAACCGTCAGGATGGAGGAACACAGGAAAGAGAGTAAGGAATGAATAAAATCAGGAGGTTCTAACATATACAGGCTGGATTAAAAAGCCTGCCCAGGGCCGCCCAAGATGAACCGATTTCTCGGGAAAGCGAAACCCAAGGCTCCGCCGCCCAGCTTGACTGACTGCATTGGCACGGTGGACAGCAGAGCAGAATCCATTGACAAGAAGATTTCTCAGCTGGATGCTGAACTAGTGAAGTATAAGGATCAGATCAAGAAGATGAGGGAGGGACCTGCAAAGAATATGGGCAAGCAGAAAGCCTTGCGGGTTTTAAAGCAAAAGCGGATGTACGAGCAACAGCGGGACAATCTCGCCTAACAGTCATTTAATATGGAGCAAGCCAACTACACCATCCAGTCATTGAAGGACACCAAGACCACGGTTGATGCTATGAAATTGGGAGTAAAGGAAATGAAGAAAGCATACAAGCAAGTGAAAATTGACCAGATTGAGGATCTACAAGACCAGCTAGAGGATATGATGGAAGATGCAAATGAAATCCAAGAAGCACTGAGTCGTAGTTACGGCACCCCAGAATTAGATGAAGATGACCTCGAAGCAGAGTTGGATGCACTGGGCGATGAGCTTCTGGCTGATGAAGACAGTTCTTATTTGGATGAAGCAGCAGCTGCGCCCACAATTCCAGAAGGTGTTCCCACTGACACAAAGAACAAGGATGGAGTCCTGGTGGATGAATTTGGATTGCCACAGATCCCTGCTTCGTAGACTTTCATCATTCAAGTATATCGTGTAAAATAAATGCGTATTCTGGGACTGGGGAATATTTATCTTTCCAAGTTTGCCATAACAGATTTAGGTTTCTTTCCTTTCCTTGGAGGAAAAGTTAATTATTTTGCTTTTTTTTTTTCCTATAAGAGACTCATTGCTTGGAGGAGGCTTTCTTGATACTAAATTTTTATTCCTTTTCTCTTATGAAAGACTAACTTAAAATTATCATTGGATATGTCCATCTTAATTCCTTAATAATAATAATTCTGAAATAAAACCAAGGAAATGGATATCTTTTAAGTTCTATGACACCATATCTCCACAATCTCAAACTGACCTGATATATTGATGGCAAAGATAAGAATGGTGGGACTGTCCATATTATGATTCAAAACCATTTTCTCTTGTGGTGTTATAGGTTGGTTATAGTGATGGCCTTTTTGGGTGAGTTTTGTTCTGTCTTGTGAGTATATCATTACTGTGTCCAGTATTGGAATGGAATTATCACTACTGTACCATGGGTGGATATTTTGATTCTGTGGGTCATTCAGTATTACAGCTGACTGGTAATCAATAATGAATATTTCTTGATATTTAATGTATAGGACATTTATTTATACTCATTAAATATTTTTCAAAAGGAAAAAAATAAAAATAAAAAATAAAAAGCCTGCCCACCCAGACCCCTCCCCATTTATTTCCCTTCTCAGGATAAACTGTGGACGATTTTGAAAATAGACCAAAAAGACATATTCAATGGATGAATAGGCCTTATTAGGATATAACTTTGCAAGTTATCTTATCCTATGGTTTTTATACTTTTCACAGTCTTTTGAGTTATTTTGCAACTCTGAAGTTATACATAAGTGATAGCAGTGCAAATAATTCTTGCCTGAAGACAGGTACATGGATTGTTTGGCAGAGAGACAACACACTCCCCGCTTCAAAGTCAAAGTTGCATCTACTGAAATTCATTTCATGGTATATGTATGTGTGCCTACTCTGAATTTTCCTTTGAACAGGCTATGACATCTTACTGGCTCCTTCATTATTTACTCTTTCATATTTGTATGTGAGTCATGATTTTATCTTTTAAAAATTATCCTCTAATACCCATAAACATGGTTTCCCAGGTGGCGCTAGTGGTAAAGAACTGGCCTGCCAATTCAGGAAATATAAAGAGATGTGGGTTCAATCCCTGGGTCAGGAAGATCCCTGGAGGAGGGCATGGCAACCCACTCCAGTTTTCTTGCCTGAAGAATCCCATGGAGAGAGGAGCCTGGCAGGCTACAGTCCAGTGGGTGGCAGAATTGGACATAACTGAAGCGACTTAGCATGCATGCACCCATAAACAAACCAAGTCCAAAAAGGTGCCCAAGGGTGTATTAGCTGCTCTAAGAAGGGGAAAGAAAGGTTCCAGAAATCAATAATCCTTCCAACCCCACATACTTTGAAGGCCACTGGCACAAGCAAACAGGACAATCAAGCTTCAATCTTTATCCCTCTACCCTTCCTCTACCAGCAAATCTTAAATTTCACTGATAATCCAAGGAGTTAGAAGAGAAGGACTAAGGGGCCTCACTCTGTAATACCACCCACCCCTCCCAACTATGACAGATGTGATTCATGGATTGTGCAAGAACTGAGAGCCAGAAGGTCTCTTAAAGCTGCCTGGCCCACCAGGAGCAATACCGGCAGAAGAGGGAAAACAGAAATGGGCTAAGTTCCTGTACAACAGGAAAGATGAGTGATGTTGGAACAAATCTCATAATCTGTCTAATGGTTGTATTACAGCATCACACACATGTAGGGGGTCCAGGTGTGGTCTCCAAAGGCAGACTAGTGAGCTCCCCACTCACTAGCTGCGGGGACTCTGAGTGAGTGATTGAACTCAGCCTGTTTCCTCAGCAGTAAAGTATCTGCCTCGTAGGACTGCTATGAGCATTAAATGAGCTAACACATGCAGAACACTAGCAGTCTGGACGTGGTAGAAGTGCAATAAATGTTAGCTTCAATATTTCTTTGTTTGAGAAACAAACAATGAAAAGTAACAACAAGGGATATAATAAAACATGATTACCGCCTCTTCTCTCCCACTTGTCACATCCTTTCCGCCTCTGATCCTCACCTGAGTTGCTCAAAGTCTCTTAGCAGGCCTTGGATCATCTCATCCTTCTCAAAGCCATTCCTCACACTCTCTAACCCAGCGAGGGCCAACAGAAACACATGAGCCACGTGAGTAATTTCAAGTCTTCCAACAGTCATACTTTAAAAAGTAAAAAGAAATAGGTGGAGTGGACTTCCACAGTGGTACAGTGGATAGGAATCCACCTGCCAATGCAGGGGACATGGGTTCGATCCCTTGTCTGGGAAGATTTCACACGCTGCAGAGCAACCAAGCCCGAGTGCCACAGCCACTGAGCCTGTGCTTTACAGCCCACAAGCTGCAACTGCTGAGCCCTGCGCCTAAAGCCTGCACTCTGCAGCAAGAGAAGCCACAGCAGTGAGAAGCCAGCATGCCACAACGGAGTAGCCCCTTATCCACAACTAGAGAAAGCCCTCGCAGAGCAGTGAAGACCCACCACCACAAAAAAATAAATAATTTTAAAAATAAGACTCCAAAATGGAGACCTTTCCTTGATTCATGGTTTCACATTTTAAAAAAAGAAACAGATGGAGCAAATTTTAATAGTAAATTTAATTTATCCCAATGTAGCCAAAATATCACCATTTTGACACATAATTTTACATTCTGTTTTTTTTCCTATTACATCTTTAAACTCTAGCATGCATTTTACACTTATGCATACCTCAAATTCAATATGTCAGCAAATCTGGAAGACTCAGCAGCGGCCACAGGACTGGAAAAGGTCAATCCTCATCCCAATTCCCAAGAAGGGTAGTACTAAAGAATGTGCTAGCCATCAGACAATTGCACTCGTCTCCTATGCTACTAACGTCATGCTTAAAATCTTGCATGCCAGGCTTCAGCATTATGCAAACCAAGAACTTCCAGATGTCCAAGCTGGTTTTAGAAAAGGAAGAGAAACGAGAGATCAAATTGCCAACATTTGCTGGATCAGAGAGAAACCAAGGGAATTTCAGAAAAATATCTACCTCTGTTTCATCAATTACACCAAAGCCTTTGACTGTGTTCAGTTCAGTTCAGGTGCTCAGTCGTGTCCAACTCTTTGCAACCCCACGCACTGCAGCATGCTAGACTTCCTTGTCCATCACCAACTCCCGGAGCTTGCTCAAACTCATGTCCATGGAGTCGGTGATACCATCCAACCATCTCATTCTGTCATCCCCTTCTCCTCCTGCCTTCAATCTTTCCCAGCACCAGGGTCTTTTCCAATGAGCCAGTTCTTCGCATCAGGTGGCCAAAGTATTGGAGCTTCAGCATCAGTCCTTTCAATGAATATTTGACTGTGTGGATCATAACGAACTGTGGAAAGCTCTTAAAGAGATGGGAATACCAGACCATCTTACCTGTCGTCCAAGAAACCTGTATTCAGGTCAAGAAGCAACAGTTAGAACCCTGTATGGAACAACTGATTGGTTCAGGATTGAAAAAGGAATACGACACCACCATCTGCTGCAACCCTGTTAGTTTAACCTATATGTTAGTTTAACCTAGAGCACATCATGAGCAATACCAGGCTGGATGAGTTACAAGCTGGAATCAAGACAGGCAGGAGAAACATCAACAATCTCAGATATATGGATGATACCACTCTAATGGCAGAAGTCGAAGAGGAACTAAAGAGCCTCACGATGAGGGTGAAGGAGTAGAGTGAAAGAACTGGCTTAAAACGAAATATTGAAAAACTAAGATCATGGCATCTGGCCCCATTGCTGCATGGCAAATAGAAGGGGAAAATGTGGAAGTAGTGACAGAATTCCTCTTCTTGGATTCCAAACCCACTGCAGACAGTGACTGCAGCCATGAAATCAGAAGACTATTGCTTCTGGGCTGAAAGCTATGACAAACCTAGACAGTGTGTTGAAAAGCAGAGACATTACTTTGCTGACAAAGGTCCATATAGTCAAGGCTATGGTTCTCCCAGGGGTCACATATGGTTGTGAGAGTCGAACCGTAATTACAGAAGGCCAAGTGCTGAAGAACTGATGCCTTCAAACTGCAGTGCTGGAGAAGACTCCTGAGAGTCCCTCGGACAGCAAGGAGATCAAACCAGTCAAATCTTGAGGGAAATCAACCCTGAATACTTGTAGGAAGGACTGATGCTGAAGCTGAAACTCCAGTATTTTGGTCATCTGATGCGAACAGCCAACTCATTGGAAAAGTCCGTGATGCTAGGAAAGACTGAGGGCAGAAGGAGAAAAGGGCATCAGAGGAGACAGCTGGATGGCATCACCGATTCAATGGACATGAGCTTAGGCAAACTTTGGAAAACTATGAGGGACAGAGAGGCCGCCTGCTGCAGTCCATGGGGTCGCAAAGAGTAGACCCCACTGGGAGACTTGAGGGAGCAACAGCACCTCAAGTTCATACTGGCCACACTGCAAGTGCTCAACAGCCACCGCTCTGCCCGCTCATCTCTTTCAGAAGATTCAAGTCCATTAGCCTAACAAGCTGGGCCCCATTTCGGTGCCCCCCACCCTCCCCCATCCCTGCCCTTCCATACCTTTGCCCGGTGAACCATACCTGCACCTCCTTCTCACCCATTTCACGCTCACGCGTGACTCCCAGGAGCTGGTATACTCCTTCTCCACAGGACACACCATACCTGATTCCAGGCTCTAGCCATTCAATGTGCAAATATGTCCATTTCCCACAAGGGCTTCCTAGGAAGCCCACTGTCCTGGGCCACTAGTAGAGCACTTGGCTCCAGTGGTCAGGACGGATGGTGTACCTTTTCTGCCTCACATCAAACCCTCCAAGCCCCTCAGAGGCAGGGCTTTGTGTCCTATTGATGGAGGTACATTAGCACCTGGCCCAGCCTAGGTGTTCAACACATATATAAAGCACAGAGTTCTTTTTTCAAATGGAAAGAATATGTTAGAATTTTTACCAAAATCTAGTTACTGACCTTGATCTAACTCTAAAATTATTTAGCCAGCTCTTAATATGAAATTATACACACTGTGTAGAGCTTGGACCAAAAATGGTTGAAAGTAGACCAGCTATAAAGAAGCAACTACTGCTGGAAGAGCCATTGTTCCTGAGGTTTGTTTTTTTTCCACTGGCACAAAAAACTTTTAGCCTTAAACTGTTTTTCATAGCTGTGCTGGAATAAACGGGAAACCACAAAAATGAAGGCTTCCCCTGCACCAGTCATCAAATCGTAGTGGCAAGAAAGAAAGCATCCAAAATGATCCACGTTTGATTAAACCCAACATTTTAAGTGTTTATTAACCCACTGAATTCCCAAATTGAACCAACTGTTTGAAATGCTCAGAGACATCATTCTGGATGCCAGCATTTCCTACGGGCCTCTGCAGTCTTCAGTGAAGATCAAGGCCTCCCCTTCTCCGGCCTCACAGAACTGCTATTCTTCTGGTTTCACCAGAGAATGCCATAAAAACAAGCACAAGGACTCTCAGTTGTGACTTCTTCTTTGCACGTGTTAAGTGTCTGCTCTAAGGATTTTCAAAACACTGACTTGGCAGATCCTGAGTGACCCTCTCGCCCAGCAAGTCAATCAGAAAGCAGACAACTTTAATAATAATTACAGAACCCCTGGTTTTCATTTTATACTTTCCTAAGCAGAAAGTTTGGCAAAGCCTCTTATGGTTTCCTCTTCTTTTACAAAAATCTGTCTCCTAAGCAAAAGCTTCTGTTTCCTAGTAGCACTCTACACACTTTTAAAACTCACGGTTTAAAAAAGAAAAAAGAATTACAAAGGCATTTTGTTTCTATACTTTCTCTCCAATATTTTCCGTTTACAACAGAGTCCAGTTTCTCTGCTTAGAAATACATGTTATTGTTCTCTGATAGATTCCATGTTTTCAAACAATTGGACCTTTTAGGAACTATGTTAAATACTACATAAACTGTGACTTTTTTTTCTTTCTTCTATGAAACAAATATGTATATTCACCTGTTTATTCAGGGTCTCTCTATGGGCAGGGACTGTTTTAGACACTGGGGATATAGCAGGGAACTCAAAACACAAAGCTTCAGCTCTGGTGGAGTTGAAATTCTAGTTGGGTAGTAAATGCTGCAAAGCAAAGTAAAGCAGGGTGAAGGGGATAAAAAGCGGGACTGGGGGAACGTCCTACTTTTGACAGGGTGGTCAGGGAAGGTCTCCTGCACAGAACAGGAGAACAGCAGTTCTGAAGAACAGAGCCAAGTGGGCATTCTGGGGAAGGGATGGATGGCGGAGAGGGGACGGGGGGCGGGGTGGGGGGGCGGTCTATGAAGACTGAACTTCAAATGCAAAGACTCTGAGACAGGAATATGTAAATCAAAGTTTCTGGTCAAGTGAAATAATCAGGACCTTAAAACCCTAGTCAAAAAAGAAATTGTGGGGGGAGAGAGAGGGAGGCTCATGAGGGAGAATATATATATATACACACATACATACTTATGGCTGATTCACACTGTTGAATAGCAGAATTATCCTCCAATTTAAAATAAGAAGAAATAAAAAAAAAAAGAAATTGATGCTGGGCTTTATATGAGGTTTTCTGAAATACAATTGGTACACAGTCCCTCAGTCTGACTCTCAATCTCGCACTTTTATACTAACAACCTTAGGGCTCCCAGGGGACACCCCCACTCTGAAAACGAGTGACAGACTCGACCATCTAATGTGAGCAAACAAGGCCACACACGGGAGGAGCTGAGATGAGGGCTGGGCCTCCTTTTACGTGAGAATTTTTCACACAAAAATCCTCCCCCCCAAGAAGTTAAACTGCGCCGTTCTTACATTTTGAGATAGACGACACTCTGTCTGCGACGTGTGTTTCTCTCTCTAAATAATCCAATTCTTACCTATCACTTTCTCTCTCACTGAATTCTTCCTGAGATGAGCTTCATTAAGTTCTGAAACCAGGTGTGTGATCTCAATTGGAAGACTGTGGGGTTTGCCCAGGTTCTGGTCCCTGTGTATGGGCTCAAGTTCTAGTTCTGAGGTGAACAGTTTCAAAGGTTACCCAGTGTGTGACTGGCAGGGCCTGAAGTTGAATCTTGGCTATCCCACTTTAGTGTGATCGCTTGTAACCTCCACGCTGTAATGTTCCTGGTCTAACGTGCCCACAGCAATCTGTACCTACATCACCCCTGCGCTATACTGCAACTATCTGTTTACATCTCTCCCAGCCTCGAGGTGCTCTTAAGAAAGAGCCATTCACGGAGAAGGAAATGGCAACCCACTTCAGTATTCTTGCCTGGGAAATCCCATGGACAGAGGAGCCTGGTGGGCTACTGTCCTTGGGGGTCGCAAAAGAGTTGTACATGAGTTAGCAACTAAACAAGACTATGCTAAAAATATTTTCAATAGTAAAGGATATTTTGTTACCTCCATTATAGCTTTAAAAATAGCATTTAAAAAAAAAAGAAATTAAACTGTTTCACAATAAGACGGTTTCCAAATGCTAAAAAGGCAAGCTCTTCTCCCAAAAGAGGTGTCACTTTCTGACTTCTGTACTACTCATCTGCCCCCTCTTCGGTCAGCTACAGGCCTGCTCCCAGCTCTGGACCACTTTCAACTGAGCCTCTGAAAGTGTAAACTGGCTCCTGGCCACCACATGAGATGCTGAGGCCATGCCCTCACCCAGAGGTGTCTTGCTCTCTCATTCTCTGCCTTTCCCGGTCTATTCTCCTCCTTAGACTCTGCTAACGAATCCAAATCCCAACTTGTCTCACCCGCTTTTATCTCTGCAAATACAGCCTGTCCCCCAGGAATATTCTTACTTTCCAAAGAAAAACCTCAGAACACACTGTCAATATATGAGCCCTTGCGGCTCTGATTTCAATGACTGGACTATTTCATAATTTAAAGTACAATAATTTTTTTTTAACTTAGGATGTACTTACATAGAGTCTGAGACAGCACAGGAAATCAGGGCTGTCTGGGAAAATGTAGGATCTGTGATCAGGCCTTTGACTGTTGCTCTATTCTCTAATAAACAACTTTATTTTCTAAAGACACATGACATCATTCTACAAAAGGATTTGAAGCTACTTCTAGGAGTAAGGATAAAGAGTCAGCGAGTGATAGGTGTGGGTTGAAGGCCAGAATGCTGGTATTTTCAGTCATTTCAACAGCTCAGGAAGCTAAATGGACCATCATGGAAAATAAACTGCTCTGGCCACCACACAGACCTCAGCCCTTAATGGGGTGAATCACACACCCCATTACCTGTGCTGGAGCTCAGGTAAACGCAGCACTAATTCCAGAGGCTGGAATATGCCTCTCCCCAGCACGCAGGAAAGCACCCATTCATTCTACCAGGAGAATCCTCACGGATCTGACAGGGCGTGTACGCCTGACCCCTTGACCCCTCTAAGCATCCTCTGAGGTGCCATGACCTGAGAAAGGCTCTTAGAACTTTCTAATTAAGAAAAAAATTCATCATCATGATAACTTAGAAATGTATAGAAATATCAAACTCTATCTTGTATATAACAGGAACTAACAGTGTGTGCATGCTAAGTCACTTCAGTAGTGTCCAGCTTTGTGCGATCCCATGGACAGCAGCCCGCCAGACTCCTCTGTCCATGGGGTTCTTCAGACAAGAATACTAGAGTGGGTTGCCATGCCCTCCTCCAGGGGGTCTTCCCGACCCAGGGATTAAACCCGCGTCTCTTATGTCTCCCGCACTGGCAGGCTGATTCTTTACCAGCAGCGCCCCCTGGGAAGCCCCAGCACAGTGTTGTAGGTCAATTATACTTCAAAATTAAACTCATAGAAAAAGAGATCAGAATTGTGGCTACCAGAGATGGAAGAAGGGAAGGAATGAAGGCAATCAAAAGGTACAAACTTCTAGTTACAAGATAAGTAAGTACTAGGAATGTTATGTACAATAGAGTAAGTATAATTAACATTGCTATTGTTATATATGAAAGTTGTCAAGAGAGTAAATTCTGAGTTTTTCTAGTCACAAGGCAAAAAAGATTTTTTCTATTTCTTCTTTTTTTTGGCTGTGCCACATGGCATGTGGGGTCTTCGTTCTCAGATCAGGGATTGAACCTACGCCCACTGCAGTGAAAGCACCGAGTCTTAACTACTGGACCGCCAGGCAAGCCCTCTATTTCTTTAATTTTTATCTATAGGAGAGGGCTGTTCATTAAAGTTAACTGTGGCAACCATTTCATGATGTATGTGAATTAAATCATCATGCTGTATACCTTAAACTTACAGTGCTTATGTTAAGCATATCTCAATAAACCAAGCCACTCCGGTATTTTCTCGCCTGAAAAATCATATGGACAGAGGAGACTGGTAGACTACAGTCCATAGGGTCACAAAGAGTCGGGACACGACTGAGTGACAGAGCACTCACACACATATGGCAATAAAATGGAAAGGAAATTTTAAAAAAAAGAAAGAAAGAAAAAACAAAGGTCTTCCAGAGCTGTCAGCTGAGAATTAATTTGGTCCTGGGACCCAAGAGGAGTCCTGAAGGTCTTACCGAGCTCACCATTTCCCACTGGAGGTTCTTGTGGGTATGGACATTGGTAACTTGGAATAAACTGAGAACTTTAGGTATGTTGTAGGACCAAGTTCATAATTTTTTTTTTTAATGTTCAGAAATGTAATGATATTGCCCTTTGATCTAGTAGAAGTACTACTTGAAATTTAACACCACCACCACCAAAATAGTAACAATTCAAAAGAAGAATGCAGGACATTTACTGAAGGATCCTTCTTTTTAGCAAAAATTGGAAATCATGATCAGGGGAAACCATGATCAGGGGATCTAATGCAGTCTTTGGAAGGGAAAAATTCCAAAATTCTTTTCATTGCCTAAGATTTTTTTCCCTAATTTCCTTCTAAGTTACAATGTTTTCTTTTTCCATTGAGATTTACCTGGCATATAACATTATAACAGGGTGTACAACAGAATGATTCAATATCTCTATATACAAATATCTGTATCAATAATGATGTAGACATTATCACCACATGATCAGCACAGTAGGTCTTATTTAACATGCATCATTATACATAGTTAAAAATTTTTTCCTGTGAGAGCCTATCAGATCTATTATCTTAGCAACTTTCAATTGCAATACAGTATTATTAACTATAGTCACCATGCTATAGGGTAAATTCCTTTCAGATGCAAGAAGTTTTCCCATTAGCATCAACAAATGTACTAAGCACCTGCTATTACGCTGAAGGCTTTTTTTTTTTAAGGAAGATAGACTGAAAAACTTCCTAAGCTTCAAGTTTCTTCAAGATGTCTGTATTATAGAAGTCATTCTCCCCAAGGGCCTCCAAATTACAAAGTAAGGAAAGTAATAAGAGGTTAACTAAACATTATGATTGGCATAACAGCTTTAAGGCTAATCTATCCTGAGGTAGAGCTAGTGACAGCTGACGCCCTGGGAATATTTGAATAGAAGATATTTGCATGTGATATACAAAAGGATGAAGAGTCATACAGTGAAAAATGAGTCTCCCTTCCACCCTGACCCTTGGTCGCCCAGTTTCCCAACTAGGACATTTCAGAGATGTGTGACAGTGCCAACAGGTTCACGTGACTTCTGTGTGAGAGACACTCTGCTAAGGACTTTGTACAGAAGGCTCACAGGTGCCGTGCCAGTAGTGCTCTGATCAGCTTCGATTTACAAACAAGGAGACCTGCTTGTGGCCTGAAGTGAACAAGCAATGGCTCAAAGTCTTGCAGTGATAAGAGACATAAAGCCCGTACTCTCAGAACCCCTCCTCAACCTCCTTCCCCCTACACATACCCCTGAACTCTGCATTCTCTCTTCACATTGCTGTTTCCTCTGCCCTGGAAACCAATCCTTCACCACTCCTCTACCTGATTAACTTGACTTTGCATATCAATTTTAGAATCATCTTGTCTCTTAAAAAAAAAAAAAAAAAAAAAAAAAACCTTGCTGGGATTTTGGGATTATGTTAAACCTAGAGGTCAATTTGTGGAGAAAAGATATTTTAATAACTATATTGAGTCCTCCAATTCATGAATATGTCTGCCCACTTATATCGGTAGTCTTTGATTTCCTCCTTTAGTGCTTCATAGCTTTCAGATCCCGTACACGTTTTATTAGATTTAGACCTATTTCATTTGTTTCAGAGCTATCGTAACTGACAAGGGTTGCTCCCCCGCCCCCAATTTCAGCTTCCAGTGATTTATTATTAGGATATAAAAATATGATTGATTTTTGTGTGTTGACCTTGCTAACTCACACATTAGTCCTTGGAGCTTTTCTTTTTATTGATTCCCATGGGACTGTCTACATAGACAATCAGGCCATCTGCAAATAGGACAGCTGTTCTTTCTTTCCAATCTGAATGCCTTCTATTTACTTTTCCTGCACTGGCTAGCACTTCCAGTAGGATGCGGAATAGCAGTGGTGAGAACAGACTTCACTCCCTTGCTCCCCATCTTAAGGGGAAAGTATTCTCTCACCACCAAGTATGTTAGCTGTAGATATCTCGCAGATGCCCTTTTCCAGGTTTGCTTGGCAACATTTATCATGAATGAATACTGAATTTTCTCAAAAGTTTTTTTTTTTCTGCACTGACATAATCAAGTGTTTTTTGCCCTTTAAACTGTTAGCATGGTGGATTCTATCGCCTGATTTTGGAAAACTGAACCAGCCTTTTGTTCCTGGGACAAACCACAATGATTGTGATGTACTATTCTTTCTACATAACATTGCTGGATTCGATTTCCTCATATTTGTTGAGGATTTTTGTGCCTGTGTTCATGAGGATGAACATGGTCTGGAGTGTTCTTTTCTTGAACTGTCTTTGTCTGGTTTTAAACAGACGTGTACTAGACATTTTTCTGAGGCCTTGAATGATAATTTTACTATTTTAAGCATCATAAAAACTTATGAATGGTTTTATAAATGCTGGAGAGGGTGTGGAGAAAAGGGAACCCTCCTACACTGTTGGTGGGAATGCAAACTAGTACAGCCACTTTGGAGAACAGTGTGGAGATTCCTTAAAAAATTGCAAATAGAACTGCCTTATGACCCAGCAATCCCACTGCTGGGCATACACACCGAGGAAACCAGAACTGAAAGAGACACATGTACCCCAATGTTCATCGCAGCACTGTTTATAATAGCCAGGACATGGAAACAACCTAGATGTCCATCAGCAGATGAATGCATAAGAAAGCTGTGGTACATGTACACAATGGAGTATTACTCAGCCGTTAAAAAGAATTCATTTGAATCAGTTCTGATGAGATGGATGAAACTGGAGCCGATTATACAGAGTGAAGTAAGCCAGAAAGAAAAACACCAATACAGTATACTAACACATATATATGGAATTTAGAAAGATGTCAATGACGACCCTGTATGCAAGACAGGAAAAAAGACACAGCTGTGTATAACGGACTTTTGGACTCAGAGGGAGAGGGAGAGGGTGGGATGATTTGGGAGAATGGCATTCTAACATGTATACTATCATGTAAGAATTGAATCGCCAGTCTATGTCTGACGCAGGATACAGCATGCTTAGGGCTGGTGCATGGGGATGACCCACAGAGATGTTATGGGGAGGGAGGTGGGAGGGGGGTTCATGTTTGGGAACACATGTAAGAATTAAAGATTTTAAAATTAAAAAAATAAAAAACTAAAAAAAAAAAAACTTATGAATGGTTTTAATCTTCGATTTTCTGCTAGAATTTCCTTGACTCCAAGTTTTTGAGCAGGAACACAACTTTCAAAGATAACAAAATTCCCAAGGGAAAATAAAACTATTCTAACTATTCTCACCTTAAGGTACATGTGAGAATCTCATGCAATGGAACTATTTCACCTGTCATTCTCTGCAGGTCCCCACCCTGCTTCAGTGTAGTCAGCAAAGCAGGAACTGTGCTCCCCAGCCTGGGATGAAAAACTGACACAGTTTCTATCAAATAAAAGATACATTATTACCCAACCCTGAAATGCAAATACTCACAGTGGTCACTGAGTTACCTAAGAAAGCACCTGCCAAACATTAACCCCTTTAGTTCTTATAATTCCCCAAACGTTCACAAACGTTCAGTCATTACCACTCACATTTTACTATGCTGCTAAGCTGCTGCTAAACCACTTCAGTAGTGTCCGACTCTGTATAACCCCATAGACGGCAGCCCACCAGGCTCCCCCATCCCTGGGATTCTCCAGGCAAGAACACTGGAGTGGGTTGCCATTTCCTTCTCCAATGCATGAAAGTGAAAAGTGTAAGTGAAGTCATGTCTGACTCCTCACGACCCCATGGACTGCAGCCTACCAGGCTCCTCCACCCATGGGATTTCCCAGGCAAGAGTACTAGAGTAGGGTGCCATTGCCTTCTCTGACATTTTACTATGGGAGAAGCCAAATCACAATGGGATTAAGAGATTTCAAGGCGATCAGCAGAGCTAAAGTCTGAATTTAAACATCACCTACTACCCAACTTTGTTTTAAAAAATAGTCCTAGACAAATGCAATGCAAGGTCAGAAGGTCAATCAGGCATGGGAGGAACTTCAGAAAGGGATTCAGGGACTTCCCAGATGGTCCAGTGGTTAAGACTCCCACTGCAGATGGCACGGGTTCCAACCCTGGTTGGGGAAGTAATATCCCTCAAGCTGGGCAGCACAGCCCAAAAACATTAATACAAGTGATGAAAGGAAGGAAGGAAGAGAGAAAAGAGAGAGAGAAGGAAAGAAGGAAAGGAAAGAAAGAAAGGAATCTGATGCAAAAGAGCTCGCTGAGGGGTGTTTTAGGAACTTAAATGCTGATTCTGGTCTTGGCTCTTTTGACAAGGCCCATCCCCTCACTGCAGAAAGTGAGCAAGACTAATGGCTGAGGAACAGGACACTACACAGGAACTGCTCTCCTAGGGACAGCACAATGGCCACAGAGAAATCAAAATGCTTGTAGAGCGTATCATTTCAGCATGTAAGAGTCAGCCAAAAGATCACCCAAAAGGGTGGACCAAAGACCAGAGAAATGTTCCTGGACTCAAGGTCTGTCCTGCTCAGTGGAACAACTCAAAGTGATGTGTTCAGGAGGCAGTAAAGAGTACGTGTGCGTGCATGCTAAGTCACTTCAGTCGTGTTTGACTCTGTGCAACACTATGGACTATAGCCTGCCAGACTCCTCTGTCCACGGGATTCTCCAGGCAAGAATACTGGACTGGGTTGCCATGCCCTCCTTCTGGGGATCGTCCTGACCCAGGGATCGAACCCACATCTCTTATATCTCCTGCATTGGCAGGCAGGTTCTTTACTTCTAGCACCACCTGGAAAGCCTAAAGAGCATACTGCCTGGGTTCAAATCCCAGTTCCACCAACCATGAGGCCTTAAAGGAGTCACAACCTCTGTGCCTCTAATTTTCTCATCCATAAAAGTGACGAGAGTAAGCATTCATTAATGATGTCCGCTGTTATTATTACTCAGAAAGTTGTCCCACCGAGGGCCTGTGCTTTTCTGACACTGTCCTGACATCAAGGTATAATTGATAGTGTGCCCCTCCCCACCATAAGAGCAAAATTCTGCTTTCAACCAAGTGTGCTTGAGAAAAAAACAAAATCAAAATAGAACAATGAACAATAAATAAACATTAACTATTTCATTAAATGATGTCTGGGAGCTAAAAACCAATAAGCACTCACAGAATCCACATTCAAAAGGAAGAAGAAGGTATTTAAATCTACAGCTTAAACCAACTGTTTTCCTACAAAAAGTACATTCACATTGTTTGAGATATTCTCCCCAACGATATAAACTATGAAAATGCACTGATTAATCTCCATGCTATTTCAGATTAGTTTTATGATCAAATAAGGTTCCACTTAAAAGATCAATTTAACTTTTAAATCACTAGGAAGTAAGCTATCTTTAGTTCAAATATGTAATTTTAGGACTTCCCCGGCGACGCAGTGGATAAGAATCTGCCTGCCAATTTGGGGATCACAAGCTGGATCTCTGGTCTGTGAAGTTTCACGTGCTACGGAGCAACTAAGCCTGTGTGCTCTAGAGCCCATGTTCCCCAACCAGTGAAGAGTAGCCCTCTCTCTGGCAACCAGAGAAAGATCTTGCATAGCAACGAAGACCCAGGGCAACCAAAAACAAATAACTAAAACTTTTTTAAAAAGAGGGACCAGAGAGGTGGTGAAAGTTTATTTTTAAAAATTTAGTTATAATTTTGGGGTGGCATTTTCATCACGTTTCTTTAATTAATTAGCAACAGTGACAGCTAACATTTTATTACACACTAACTAAGCACCTAATAAGCTAGGTGCTAATTTCCACCTATTACCTCATCCTCTTAATCCTGAGGGAGGTATAGGCTTATTTTACAGAAGAACCCCAGCCTTGATGCTGACTATTTACGGTTCTGACAGAGAACTGATAGCCAGTACCTGTATATAAAGTTTTAACACTAAAATGATACAGAGCTTCCCTGGTGGCTCAGCCGATAAAGAACCCACCTGCCAATGTAGGAGATACAAGAAACGTCTGATCCCCAGGTCAGGAAGATACCCTGGAGAAGGAAATGGCAACTCGCTCCAGTACTTTTGCCTGGAAAATTCCACAGACAGAGGAGCCTGGCGGGCTACAGCCCATGGGGTCATGAAGAGTCGGACACAACTGAGCATGCATACACAGGTATAAAGTTTTAACACTAAAAATGATTACAGAAAGGTAAGTCTCAAACTCTAATGTGCAGGAGAACTGGCAAATCTTGCTAAACTGTAGATTATGATTCATAAGGTCTGAGGTGAAGCCTATGATTCTGCAATTCTAACAAGCTCTTAGATGCTAGGACTACTGCCGACCACACTTGGAGCAAGGACCTACAGGTGGCAATAGGCCACAGACTACAAAAAAAATGTCTCTAAAGACTAAAACAAAATTTTAAAAAATCAAACTTTTCACAAAAGCCACAGAATTAAAACTTATATGAAACATATTTCTTGATGGGATGTTGCAACATCTTAGAAATATCTTCAGGGATTTCTCTGGTGGTCCAGTGAATAGGACTCCAAGCTGCCAGTGCTTCCAAGGCAGAAGAGATGGGTTCGATTCCTGGTCAGGGAACTAAGATCCCACATGCTATGTGGGGCAGCCAAAAAAAAAAAAACTTCATAACGACTCTTGTTTTCTTTTCCAGTTTAAGTCAAGAGTCCAATTTCTTGGAGTTTTGTGGAGGGGTTTTCCCTCTAAAAACCCTGAGTTTTTAATCAAGGCTGAAAAGCTAAATGCATGGGAGACTATTTCATGTTGCCATACCCTTCAAGCAGATCCCTGTCCTTCACTCACCCACATATAAGACAACCTCTCACTCTTTAAATTCTAGAGGCAAGAGTTAGGGGAGATTTTAGGAGCTGGACACCAAAGTTCTTCCAGATGAAAAGTAAAGTTCTACCAAAAATAGCAACTTACAAAAAGGCAATGATAAATACCATTTATCACTGGTTTCCATTTATGGCCTTAGGTGACAAAATTCCAGCAATGAGGTGATAGCTAACATGTTATACAAACTACTGGATTTCATTCTTTTACCAGATCCCTTAAGTGGCAGGTCTGTTTACCTTTAAAAGTCCGAGTGAACAAAGCAAGGTACTTAACAAGATCCCTAAATTCCACCTGGGTCCAAATTCCCTTTCTCCCAGCTCTTTTATTCACTTGTGATTATCTGCGCTGTACTCAAACATCAGCTAGCTGCTTCTTGTAAATGGCACCTCCCCCACCTTCTCCATTCTCTTTACTAACAGCAATGCCTAAGTCCAGAACCAATATATCTCTGAGAACATTCCAGTTTAACAGATAAGGTCAGTTTAAAATTCTAGAGAGGAATAACCTGCTCCGTTTGTCTTTCCTGAGAGCCCTTCAAAAACTACCACCCCACAATCAGCAGAACAAGCCTTTCACCCAAAAGAAAGATAAAACAGGCTATGATTCTGCAATTTACAAACACTGAGACCTTTATTGAAAGGATATTCACGTTAAATGATTCCCAAGGAACCTTTACCAACGTACTCAAGTAAGCACAAGGAGACCAATGCTTGGAAGAAACAAAATGCATATACCGTGCAGGTCCGTGCAAATGGCTTCTCTGGCTGAGAAGTCAATGAAGTTTTGTAAGGGGCCTCAGCGGAAGGCCTACCTGTGTCAGGGAATACCGAGACACAGTTTTGTCCCAACAAGAGCATGCTCTATCCACAAACAGAGCTAAGCAACTAACCAAACAGGCTCGTTAGAAACCCACAAAAGAGAGGCAGAGGGGACACTGTCCTGAACACCCTGGAAGCTAAAAATAAGTATTCTGAGGAACGAGCTCTACCATAGACAAGCCCAACAGAAAGTTCTCTGTTTCTATTACCTCCAAAACTGGCTGCCCTCCTGCAGTGATTTAACTCTGGGTACCAACTGGGCAATGCCAGCCACCGTGCTGGGGCGGAAGATTCAGAGATGCCGGTTCTATCTTCTGGGCTAATTAGAAGGAATCAAAACCTCTGCAGTATAAACTGGAGACTCTGCGGGCAGAGTTGGGCTCCCTCAATGCATCTAGACTACATGCCTCCATTCAACCAACATTTATTTGAGCGTCTACCATATACTCAGCACTCTGCTGGGCACCGGGGGAAGAAACCTTTCCCAGTAGTGGCACCAGAGACAAACGACGACGGTCCTGAGCAGTGGAGGATGTGCGGCCCCCGAAAACCTAACACAAGTTGTTGCTATGACCAGCAGCACCCAGGGGAAGGCGTGACCCCCGCCGGGTTCCGCGGACCACCAAGTCCAACAGTGAAAGAGGCTCGCGATAGCGAAGGCTGGCGTGGACAGGTAGGCCCGAGGGCAGGTGTTCAGGAAGAAGGCGCACAACTGAGGCAGCAGGGCTGGGGAAGGCGGGGTCCCCAAGGGAGGCGGGAGGGAAGCCCGGGGATCCGGCTAGAAGAGGGGGCGCATGGAGCTGGGCGATGGGAAGCCCGGAGCGCGGTGGAGGCCGGCAGGGCCTGCGCCCCCTGAAGCGGGAGCAGCGAGGGAAGGCGCGCGGCTAGGCCGCCCGCCCGCACCTGGGGCCCCGCCCGGCACCTACCACTTGGGCGACCTTGAGGCAGCCGAGCGCGCCGCGCAGGTAGTCGGGGTCGCAGCGCAGGCCGGCCAGCCCGCGGCGCTGGCTCACCGGCTCGGTGGTGGGCTGGTACGGGCTGCTGGCGCCCGAGATCATGGAGGTGCTCGAGGCCTCGCCCTCGAAGCCGTCCAGCTCCTCGCCGCTCCGCATGCTGCCGCCCGGCCCGAGCCGCCTCGCGCGGCTGGCTCCCGGCGCCCGGAGCTGGCGGGCTCAGCAGGGCCGCCGCATTGCCGCCGCCGCCGCCGCCGACGGAGACGACGACAGACTGACTTCCCGCACCAGCGCCGCCGCCTCTGCACCCGCCGCCCCGCTGCGGCCGCGGTTCGGTCCGCTCGGGCTCGGCTCCCGCCGCCTCAGCAGCGGAAAGGGAGGGAGGCGGGAGCGAGTGGAGAGAGGAGGCGGGAGCCGGCGCGGCGGGCCGGGAGGGGGCGGAGCGAACGTCCGCCCGCTGGCCGCTCGGCGGCGCTCTGCTCGGCTGCTCCCGCAAGGGGAGGTGGCGGCCCACGCCGCGGGGCCTCGGAGAGGCGGGGCCTCTAGCCAGGCGGGGCTGGGGGCGGGGCGCCGGGAACTCCGGCCCCGCCCTCACCTGCCCTTGCGGGGGGCCCGGCCGCGGCTGCGCGTCAGGCCATCACGGCGTGGGAGGGCAGGGGTCCAGGAGATGGGGGATTGTGGGGACCCGAGAGTGGGGGCTGACGGAGGGTTGAGGTGGACCTGGGCGGGCACGGTGTTGCCTTCCCAGGGCGCTGCCTCAGTTTCTCCCCTGGAGGAAGTAGGCCGGAGGACTTTCTGGTGAAGGCCAAGATGCGCGACCTCGGTGCTGAGAACAGTAAGCCCGGGGTGGACCTGACTTGGGCTGTTTGACTGACAAGAGGGGGCGAAGTGTCTGGGCTCCCTCACCGGGCAGCAAACCGGTTCTGAGGTCAGGGACACAAGTGAGGAGAAATCAGAGTGAGTGAGTGAGTGAGTGGGGTCGTTTAGTACCGGGTCTGAAAGACAGACACACAGTTAGAATTTGTGAATAACTCCCAGTGTACGTTCTGGGTCCACCTGCCTGACGGAGGAGTGGCCGCTTGCCCATAGGAGACCCTTGGTGATGAACATTAGTTTCCTCTCTTAGATGCAAAGGTTTTTGCCATCTCTGTCTAATCATCAAGGCAAGTAAAACACAGATTTTTTACACTGAAGGGCATTAATTAGGGGCCAATTTGCAATTCAAGTGTGAAGACTAATTTTAAGCTTAAGTAAAACACTGACTTTCTAAGAATTGTCGCTTTGGTATTGAACCCTTCCACACCTCAAATAGCTAGAGCTTATCATGCTCGGGGCACTGAGGAAGACCCTTGAAAGTGTTATTCCCATTTTACAGAAGACTCGACTAAGGTTTCAGACTGGTAGTCCCAGGCAACACGGTTGGTGGACAGAGCCAGCTCACGTCCAATTATTTTTTCACTACACGTTGTTCAGTTCAGTTCAGTTGCTCAGTCGTGTCTGACTCTTTGCGACCCCATGAACTGCAGCCCACCAGGCCTCCCTGTCCATCACCAACCCCCAGAGTCTACCCAAATTCATGTCCATTGCCTAGTATATATTTCAGATGAGGTTGTGAAGTGAGAAGCATTAAATGCCATAACTAAGGTGATCTCAATTTAAACAGCACTCACCTTTTGGTTACCAAAGATGGGAAAGACAAGAACACTCTATTCAACCAACAGATATTTACTGGGCACTTCTATGCTAAAGGATATGTTAAGACCTGGAGATTGTCAGTGAAAGACAAGTTGAATGACTGGATGCAGGCTCTGGCCTCTGCTTTCTTCCCAAATCCCAGTGAAATGACAGTTACACGGATTTATGTTTTAAAGGCATAAAACCACAGGGACAAAGAATGAGAGAGGAGACAATGGCAACAAAATGTTGGAAGCAGAAGAGCAAAGGGGCAAATGGTAACTGACTTAGCAGATCCAAAAAAGCTAAACCCTAAGCTGGTACAGGGGAAGGCTGAAATGCATCCTAGGTCATATCACAGGAAAAAAGGCTTGGGAATCATGACATTACCAAACACATCTAGAAGTGGGAGTGAAAGCAGAAATCTAAACAACAAACTAAAAAAAAACCCAAGTGAAAGACTTTTAAGAAGCAAATGGATTCCTGGATCCCCTCCCTTGCCCATCACCCACAACTAGAACTTTTTTCTCTAGAGACGGGAAGACAGAGTCCCTTAGCTAGGGAACACTAGGCACAGTTGAGGGTAGGGGGTACCATATTAAAAATTATATGTATTTGTGTCCTTGGATATTAAATAATATGAAAGCAAAACAAATTTTAATTCATTATGAGTTAAAATCTCACAGGAAAAAGAATCAAAAGACAAAGAGGTGGAAAATGAGAGAAAAGAAAATTAGACGAATAGTCCAAGAGGCTAATAGAATAATAAGACTCTCATAAAGTTAGAACAGAGAATATGGAGGGAAGAAAACAAAAAATAATAATTCAGGAACATGTTTACAGAGCCAAAGGATATGAGTTTTGGATTTAAAGGACCCATCAGTGCCCAGCACAATGAATCAACATGGACCAGCATCAGATACATCAGATCACTGGGGCAAAGAGAAGAGCCTCAAGATTCCAGAGAACTGAGCAGGTTTCATTATAAAGATCAGGAATCAGAAAGGCATCAAGAAAGAAAGAAAGAAAGAAAGGCATCAGACCTTTCAAAAGCAACTTAGGGGGAGGTTCAAGGGAATGGAGTAAATCATTCCATATCCTGAGGAAAAATGATGCCCACTTAGAAGTCTGATTCCAGCTGGAGTATCAACTGGGTGTGATGACTTATGAAAGACTCTTTTGGACATGAAAGACTCCTGTCTCTTCTCAGGAGGCTGCTGGAGAAGAATACCATCAGTACAAGGATTTAAACCAAAGAAGCAGAGGACATGGGATCCAGGAAAGGGTGGATGCAGCATAGAGAGAGGTGATAAGAGTCCTTATGGTGAGGGAGACATAGGCCCCTGTGCAGCAGGGCTGGGGGTTGACCAGACCAGATTAGAGCAGCTAGAGGGTTCAGGAGACATCTTCAAGATGAAATTATTCGATTCACCAAAAAGTTCATTCAGGTTTTTCACTGTCTTACCCAAAGAACTTTTTGGCTAATGCAGTAAGAATGTGTCTGAATATACAGAAAAGAAAGATTCATAGTTTCAGTGAAGTTTTCAGATAAATTAATGATAAATGTGGGCTTTCCAGGTGGTTCAATGGTAAAGAACCTGCCTGCCAATGCAGGAGACACAGGAGACGTGGGTTTGATCCCTGGGTTGGGAAGACCCCCTGGAGGAGAAAATAGCAACCCATTCCAGTATCCTTGTTGGGAAAATCCTATGGACAGAGGAGCTTGATGTGCTCTAGTCCATGGGGTCACAAAGAGTCAGGCACGACTGAGTGAGCACGCACGCACATATAGGGATAACTGCACAGAAAATTAAGGAAATATTCATAGATGAACTGTGGGGAAATAAAATGATACATAGAAAAGAAGTATGGTAAATCACAGGTGAATAATACCTGCATAATTATAACAATGTAAACAATTAGTGCTGATCTCACCACAGTACCTGGTCATATTAGGAAGAAAGGACATATTAGGAGAGATACAATGTGTCTGTGTGTGATAGGGAGAAGGGGAAGGTGGGCAAGAGACCTAAATACTTATCAGACATGCTTAAAACTCAAGAGGTAGCAGTATATGCACGACAATTAAAAAGATAATGGTAAAGGGACTTCCCATATAATGATGAATACGATTGGTTAAAAGTTTTAAAATGTCAGTTCTAGGAAGCTGGAAATGTAATGGGGGTTATAGGCCTTGTAGAACTATTTGATTCTCTCAATGATATGTTCATGTAATTTTTATGTGTTCATATAATTTTAATGGCAACCCACTCCAGTACTCTTGCCTGGAAAATCCCATGGATGGAGAAGCCTAGTAGGCTGCAGTCCATGCGGTCTCTGAGGGTCGGACATGACTGAGTGACTTCACATTCACGCATTGGAGAAGAAAACCCACTCCAGTGTTCTTGCCTGGAGAATCCCAGGGACGGGGGAACCTGGTGGGCTGCCATCTATGGGGTCGCACAGAGTCGGACACGACTGAAGCGACTTAGCAGCAGCAGCAGATTTTAAATGATTTTTTAAAAAGAAATGTTGAGTGTTTGATATCATGCCTGCCAGCACAGACGTGGGGAGCAAGCACTGAAACCAGTAAAATGTGCTGTGTGTTGTTCATGGTGGTAAGGGAATTTCCCGGAAGGATTTCACTGAGTCTGTGGGTCAGAATTTCAGCTGAAGTCTGAAATACAAAGAGCAGCTAGCAAGGCAAAGAGATAAGGATTGGTGGAAAAGTGTCTCAGCAAGAGGGAACAACATGCACAAAGACCCAGAGATAAGTGAGAAAGCAAAGCACAATGAAGAGGGTGAAAGGTGGCTTTGGGCATTCCCTGCAAGGCCTCAGGGGCCATGTGAGAGGATAGATTAAGCAGTGTTAAACAGAAGAGTGACACCTCCCTCTAGAATGTTCTCTTGGCCTTCATCAAAGGAGATAGATTGAGCGGAAGCAAGACTGGAGGCTCCTCTCCAGTCCTCATTAACTGTTCCCTGTTCCTGGACACTAGCCTACATTTATTTTTAGTTCCAGGGACAGATTCGAAATTTTTCCTTCTGGTTTTTAGCAAAAGTTCACAGACTTTCAATGGGCGTTATTGGGAATCCCACGTAGTAGATAAAACTTGGCACCGTTGCCTTCCTCAAGTGGTCAACTGTAATCGAGCATGAGCTTGTGGCTAGAGCTGTGCCTCCAGGTGTCTGCAAATGCTGAAGACAAAATGAAGAGAAGAAATGACAGAGAGGTGGGCAGCCCTCAGATCCCTGGGTTCCAGCATCTGGTCCACCTATCTAGGGCTTACTCAAGGAAACCAGACTCAGAAGAGATTGATGAAGGAACCAAACGCTACTTCACTCACTGCTGCCAGTGGATAGCCTTGCCAGCAAATATAATGCTGATTCTTAGCTCAGTCCATAAACTCATTGTGAAAGAGCTGTTCAAAGCACAGCATCCTTTGTTGTTCAGTTGCTCAGTTGTGTCTGACTCTTTCCGACCCCATGGACTGCAGCACGCCAGGCTTCCCCGTCCTTCACTATCTCTTAGAGTTTGACTGAACTCACATCCATTGAGTCGTTGATGCCATCTAACCCTCTCGTCCTCTGATGTCCCCTTCTCCCCCTGCCCTCAATCTTTCCCAGCATCAGGGGCTTTTCCAAAGAAAAGGTACTGGAATAAACTCTTTAACTGAAGGTGCACGCTATGCCTCAGTATTCATTGCTTTACCTGCATCAGGCCTGACCTCTTGCAAAATCTCTTAGCTTCTCATTCAGCCCAAAGGCAACCACCTCCAAGTCTGGGGGACTCCTTACTCTAGCTCTCCTGCCCAGGCATATGGATTCCTTGGAGAGTACTAACCTCATAAGCCTTGGTACTACAAGGGCTTTAGATTCTAAATTCCATGAAAGGCTGGGAGCAAAACACCTTCCCCAACTGGGGTCCCTGTCCCTGAAGGCATTGCCTGATGAGGTGAGGAGAGAAGGGCTTCCAATTTCACTTTGTTTCTTACTGAGGCCCCTCCCCAGGGCAACCCCCTGAGTTTTGGGGGCTGGGGTAGCTTTTCCTGTGACTTCAATTAAGCAGTAGATCTAATCTACCACTTTTAATAAGCTCAGTAATTAGCAGGATCCCTAGAGACTTCTACCTCAAACAGAAAAACACTGACAGTGGTAGTTAAGTAGAACACTGCAAGCATAAAGCAGGTAGTGGGAAGACTAAGTTGATCGTGAACAATATTAATATTAAGCATGATGCGAACACCCAAGAAAATCATGTTTAATGTTTCTAGACTATGAGCTTGGCCTGAAATGATTCTCTACTCTTAAAGAAAGGTTCCGGTATAAACTCCTAATGTCTGAAGGATTCGACTCAAAGATGTCAAAATAAACAACCTCTTTCCATGTCTGAAAGGAGTCGATAACCCCCTCCCCCATTAAACACCCCACCCCCACCCCGACCTCGAGTGTTCCCATGAGCCTGGAGGGCCTGGGCCGATTCCAAGCGGGAGCGGTTCAGGGGTTAGAGTTAACTGCTGCTTCTGAAAGAACTTGTCCCTTCAGCCGGAAAAATGCTCTCCAAGTCTCCTCTAAAAATAGTGCTCGCTGGGATTTTCCAGTTTGACATTCCTTCAGTTCCTATGACCAAGGACAATCCGGGCCAAACCATTTGCACCCCTCATGGGGGCCTCCAGTGGAATCCCACCCTCCGTGGGACCCCAGTTTGTGGTTCCTGCCACCTCCACACCCTGCTAGCACCTGATTCAGGGGGAGATTGGCCCGCTCAGCAGCTGCCTGGCTTCTCCCTGGCTGCCTTCCCCTCTCCCCTTCTCTTCCCAGGGCAGGCGCAGAGGAAAGGTTTTCTGGGGAAGAAAGAGGAAAGTGTGGCTACAAGGGAACGGGGACACTGCCTACACTTACCTCCGATACTGTGGCCCCCACCAGCCTGGGTTTGCTAAACTAGCCTGTGAGCCTCCAGGAGCTGCCCAGGTTAGCCAGGAGTCGAGACAAATAAAGTAAATCTTTGCTGATGGCCCACCCCCCACCCACCCACACCCGGTGCCCAAACCACATGCTGGAGCTTGGAGGCTCTCTGAAAAGAACTGTGGAAGCGTAGAGGACTTCTGTCTGTCCAGCACGATCCCTGCTCCTAGTAACAGCAGCTTTTGTATTCCGAGGCCGTTCCTCTTCTACCCCAGCATCCACCTCCCACCTTCCAGGTGATCCCCACCTGGGAAGAGTCGGCACCTGACCCAAGAATGACCAATCAGGGTTCCCTTTCACCCTAGATGGGCTCAGGGTGGGCCTGGGACCTAGGTTGAGCCAATGAGACTCCTACCCTGGGATTTTTGTCTCTAGAAAGCAGGCGGCTGCAGACTTTAATGTGCACAGGATTCACTCAAGGGGAAGATTTTCAGGGCCTCCCCCAAGAGTCTGATGCTTAGGCCCTAAGGTGGGGAACAGGAATCTGCTGCTACCATATATACAGGACTACAAGGCCAGTACAGTCGCCCAGGGTAAGAGAGGAAGAGAAAGCTTCGTGGAGTTACACTGCGTCTCGAAAGCTGAGGAGGAGTTCACCAAGAAGCATGTGATCCTGCCAAATGCTTCTGCCTTCTTGGGACAATCTCCCTGCGTGGCACAGATGGCCCCTGGCTCTCCTGATTTTCCTCCCATCTCTCTGGTGGCTCTCGTCAGTCATCTTATGGGCTTAGCTCCTAGCGTTCGGTGTCCCTCAGGGTACTAGCTTCATCCTCTTTCCTATGACCTTTCTCTCACTAGAAGTCACCCTTGGGTGTCCTGAATTCCATTAGGCCAGAATGTACCTCATAATCTCACCTTCTGTGCCCTCTTCCACACTAAAAACATCCATTCCTTTATAAGGCCAAGAGGAAGAGGAAGAAGAGGAGGGGAAGAAGGAAGTGGCACTCTTACCATGCTTTCTACATGCCAGACACTGCTTTACTTGTTCTCACATATTAAAGCAGTTAAACCTCAAAACAGCAGAGGGCTATGTTCCCCATATCAGGAACACCTTCCTGCATTCCCAGGCTGGGTCAGGTGCTCCGGCCCTGGCTTCCACGGTTCCTTGCATCAAAGTGTTTATAATACTGTGTTATGACTCACTGTTTACCCATCGGTCTCTGACCATGAGCTCCGAGAGGGCAAAGGCCTCTCTGTTGTATCCTCTGGCCTGGCTCAGGGCCAGACGTGGGGTGGACGTGCAAAGAAGCATTTGTGGAACATAGGATTGTATTCACTGGCTGCATGACCTCAGACAAGTCGTGAACATCTGTGAGCCTCAGTCTCCTCATCTGTACCTTGTAAAGGCTCTACCATCGTGTCTGAGACAAAGGAGGCACTCAGCAAATGTTTACTCATGATTGTTGCTGTCACCATTCTGAACAAGCAAGGCTTTCTGGAAAGAGGACCCAGCCTGAAAAAAGGCCCTGATGGAAAGGCTGTAGAGGTTCAGAAAGAGGGGAGCAGTCTTGGTTCTTGTTCAGACAGAGAGGGGTCAAAAGGTATGTGAAGGGCAGGGGCAAGGGCAGATACTGCAGGCCCCTGCAGTCAGGGGAGCCATCGGAGCCGCACTGTGCTCTCTAAGCAGGGAGCTGACATGACTGGATGTGGGTGAAAATGAAGTACCAATGAATAATTCAAAGTCCTATCTCTGCTGTATCAAATGGGTACTAGAGCTGTTATCCTGAAAAATGTACAGAGCTCTTTGAAAGAAGAAAGTTCTCAGAGGCCCCTAAGAATACTTCTCTGGATGCCTAGGGGGTCCCCAGACCTACTCAGGGAAAGCCAGGGGGCAGCCAGAAATGCTCCAGGAATTCTTTGACCTGGTTCTTAGAAGGGGCATGGAAAGCAGATGGGACTTAGGTAAACGATCAGAGTGGACAGAAAGCATGATCGTAGGACATGCCAAGGGCAAAGTGTGGAAAGCCAGGAGACTTGGAGGGGGGTGGAGAATGAAATGTGAGCTGAGAAAAACACAAAGAAGTGGAACAGTTTTAGGAGTTCCTATGAATGGCCTGAAAAGAAGGCAATGGCACCCCACTCCAGTACTCTTGCCTGGAAAATCCCATGGACAGAGGAGCCTGGTAGGCTGCAGTCCATGGGGTCGCTGAGGGTCGGAGATGACTGAGTGACTTCACTTTCACTTTTCACTTTCATGCATTGGAGAAGGAAATGGCAACCCACTCCAGTGTTCTTGCCTGGAGAATCCCAGGGACGGGGGAGCCTGGTGGGCTGCCGTCTATGGGGTTGCACAGGGTCAGACATGACTGAAGCGACTTAGCAGCAGCAGCACCATGAATGGCCTGAATGTCACACCACCTGACTCTTCAGTCCACATACGTGGGCAGACTCAAAGGTGGTTTGTTTGAATTAAATGTATTTGAAAACAGTCTCCAGAAAAGTTGTAAGTACAGAACAAAGAACTTCCCCCCACCCAAAACTATTTGAGAGTAAGTTGTCAACCTAAAACCACATCACCTCAAATACTACAAATGGATATTTTCCTGCTTTACCAGAATACAACCATCAAAACCTGAAAGTTACTCAAGATATATTACTACCATCCAACCGTCAATGACATGACTTTGCCTACAAAGGTCTGTATAATCAAGGCTATGGTTTTTCCAGTAGTCATGTAGGGACATGAGAGCCAGACAATAAAAAAGGCTGAGGCCAAAGAATTGATGACTTTGAACTGCGGCGCTGGAGAAGACTCTTGAGAGTCCCTTGGACTGGAAGATCAAACCAGTCAATCCTAAAGGATATCAGTCCTGAATATTCACTGGAAGGACTGATGTTGAAGCTGAAGCTCCAATATTTTGGCCACCTGATGTGAAAAACGGACTCATTAGAAAAAAACCCTGATGCTGGGAAAGATTGAAGGCAGGAGGAGAGGGGGATGACAGAGGATGAGATGGCTCAATGGCATCACTGACTCAATGGACATGAGTTTGAGCAGTCTCCAGGAGATGGTGATGGACAGAGAAACCTGGCATGCTGCAGTCCATGGGGTCGCAGAGTCGGACATGACTGAGCGACTGAACTGGTACTGACACTTATATTACTGATGGCATTTACTTCTAGGGATTAGGCTTGGGTCTCCCAGGCTTGTCCTCCACTGTTACTCTTCCCCACCCCCCTCTTGTAATGAACAAATAAATCTGTGAGCAATCAAATTAAGTACTGACTGTAATGAATTATAACCCACCAAAGAAATCATATCCATTGAAATTTTGAGAAGGCAGGGAATGCTGTTTCTTATTAAACTTTGAATTAATTTATATAAATATAGGCTCACAACTTCCTTTTTTTTTAATGGGTTGTAATCCATTACAAATTTTGTTTTTTAATGCTCAAATTGTCCCTCAATCCTGGCCACTGGACTGCTGTTTGTTTGGTTTTTTTCTTTTGGGACACGTCTCCATTGCTCTGAGCCCTTTCTGTCTGGCATAGATGTCCAAGCTCACTTATACTTTCCCTATCCCAGCCCCGACTCTTTTGGAAAAGGGTACCTCGAAAATGAGTCTGGACCTGAGGTATGTTCAGTGGGCTGTTGCTGCTCCCAGGCCTGAGCTATCAGTGCAACCAGCTAGGGAATGTGTATGTATATACATGCACACATATACATGCACATACTTACATCTATATATTCGTTCTCTCTAGGCATGAAAATGAGTTCATAGCGCTATGTCCAACTCCAACTCAACATTCTAGTTTTCTCTTTTTATTCTTTGTAATTCCCTTCTCCGGTGGTGAGTACCCTGGCTACTCTTTCATCTGGTAATTTGCTTGATCCTTGCCTCTGTGTTCATCCATCCCATCACTCCCTCCCTACCCAGATGCACTCCTGCCACACAGCCCCACACCAGGCCCCCTCCTCCTGTGGAGGCTCCCTTCCCCTGCCTGTTTCTGACGCCTCCTGTGGATGCTTTCCTCACCCCACGTGCGTGGGCAGCCTGAGCCAAGTCAACTCCGCGCCACCCTCCCTCTGGCGGGCTTGCTCTCCTCACCTGACTTGGGCTGTGAGCCCAGTGTCTCACCCAAGCCCTGCCCTGGGCAGGTAGCTGCCCTCCTCAGCCTGCTCAGGTTAATGCTCCATGCCAGGCCATTCTCTCATCCTCACCCACAGGGACACTCTCATGTTCCAAACCCAGCCTGGGGTCACCACCCCACCCGACCCTGACCTACCAAGTTCTGCCCACCTAAAGGCTATAGGGACAAGTCGGTGGGGAACAGGAAGACCACAAAGACCTGTTTACTTGGAGCAGAGAGCTGACTGTGGTGGTAGACTATAAGCCCTGTGGGGAAGGCTCACCTTGTTCCCCTCCATCACCAGCATCTTGAGTCACCCTCTCTTGCCCACGGTTCCCTGGGAGAAGACAGTGGTAGCTGAGGAGCAGCAGGGAGGAGGCCCCAGGAGCCCCATACCTCACCACGTATTCAGGTGCCCACGCATGCAGATGGTGGAGTGCTGCCTTGCCCAAGAAATCAGGCAGTTGCCCAGGTGATGGAATTTATGGTGTGCTGAAAGTGTGCCTGCCCTAAAATAGCTCTCTTGCTCACAGTCTAAACTAGCAATTTCTTTCTTTGGATTTAAGACCTGGTGTTTAGCTCGGCTGGGTTGGGAAGAGGCCCACAATTGTGTAGAGGAAGGCAGGGATGGGGCAGCAATGCCTCTTGGATTCTCAGTCACAACTCTGCTTTCTTCTGTGTGACCTGGACAAGTCATTTCCCTCCCTGGCCTTATTTCCCCACCTTGAAAGTGGTGATTTCTAAGACCCTTTCAAAAACTAAGGTGTGTCTCTCACACAGCTGGTACAAGGTTGGCTGTTTCAAGACGGTCTGCACACCAGGCGCTGTGCTGCATGTCCATTTCAATGCATCCAGCCTCCCTGTGAGGCAGATGAGAACCTGCTCACCGCTTTCCAGATGAACACGCTAAGACTCAGAGGGGTTAAGTGACTTGTCACCCAAGTCCTCCTGTCTCAGGGTTCACCGCCCAGGCGTCCAGACTGGAACTGTGGGCCATGGTTTTCCTTTTATGTCAGAGCAGCTCCAGTTCAGCTCAACGCCACTGGTTCCAAGTGTGGGCCAAGTGGCTGGTCTGAGGCTGTGCTGGTGATGCTCCCCCTTAAGGACCCACAGCCAGCTGTGTCTGCTGTACTCCTTTTGTGCCTAGGACCATGATGGCTGTGAGAGCCCCTGGAGAAACCTGCTCCCAGGGGGAAAACCTCCCAGGAGTTGTCCTAGTTATGACAAACTCACCAGTCCACAGAAGCTGATCCTCCCGGGGGCAGTGAGAGGGAAGAGAAGGTGGGGCAGCAAAGAGGATACCGAGGAGCCACATGCAAAGATCACCAGCATCCAAATTCCACAAGTCATGAAAACATGAACCTTGACCCAGCCTTACAAACCCCACGTGTGGGTGTTCTCAAAGGGCGTTCTGTGGAACCTGGAGGTTGTCCACAGTCATGGTCAGCTGGGAACGCCCACACTTGAGCCTTTCTGAAGAGTCACACCTACCCAGTCCCCTATAAAACAAATCAAGACTGAAAACCTGTTTCCACTGAGTTAAACTTTGAGTCTTCCCATCCTTCTTGACCACCTATACTATGACATGGCCAGAGGACACTCTGGGAAACCTAGTTTTAGGCCTTCACAGATGCAAAGAGCAATGTCAACAGCAAGGCTGCCAGAGAGGGGCAGGGCCTGTACCACAACTCGGGGCCGTACCAGCAGTCGCTTTACTATAGAGCAAAGCCTTGCCGCCTGCTGGCCTCCTGCAGCTCTGCTGGAACAGACAATGGATCTGCTCAGATGGGCCTGCAGGGCGCAAAGCCACCTGGTGCTAATTGGAACCTTGGAAATACCTCCTCACCACGCACATATCGTCTGTATACATAGTTTAAACAGTGACACTGTTTCGTTTCCCATGGACTCCAAGGATTCATTCCAGGCCAGCATTTGTTAGATGATTCTGAGTAGGTCAGAAATGGATTCACAGTAAAATGCTGCCAAATATTTTAAGTATCAAGGACAGATGTAACATGCCACAGGCTGCTGACAGATGTGCCAAAGCACCCCCCACGCTTTAAAATAAATTACTGCCTTCAACAGGGACATAGTTTAAATTGTTAAATTCTTCCCCACGTGAAACTTAAGATGCTTAAAATCTGAGGTTCACATCATGTTTGCCTTTCAAGGACTTTAAAACAGTTCCACAGAGAAGCTGATTGGGTGAGGTGGGTTTGTGGGGAGGCAGGCTGAGGAAGATGGTGAAGGCTGACAATCAATTAGGAATGTTAACTCAGTCCTACACCCCAAAAGTAAGTTCAATTAAATGTTCCAGGAAAACATCTTTGACATAAATGAATAAATCATAAATGAAAAACATAAATGAAAACATCTCGTATTGGTCCTGTGATTTATCTTGAGTTGCTTGATGAGAACAATCAAGATGGAACACAAAAGTTACTTTTAACTTTACCCACATAGAAATTTCTTCACAAGATTAGAAACACTTTAAAGGTTAGGTTCTTCTTGTCTGAAATGCTGGCCAAGGTTGGGGAAACGACCTCGTGACTTCTCAACCCTCCCACACAGCACCCTGGTTCCCAGTTATCTGGTGGCCGCCCCTGCCCCAATTCCTGGCCTCTCAACCCCTGCTGCCTCAGCAGTGTCTCCTCTCCCATCAAGCTGTGAGTCCCTCAGTCAGAGGCCAGGGAGAGACTTCTGGGCTATGCCTCAACCGCAGTCTGGCTCTCTGTACCAGCAGGAAGCAATGTCCACCCACAGTGGGAGTTTTGGCTTCTTCCTCCTGCTCCCAACAACCCTGCCACAGGCCTGTCATCTCCGACTCCTCCTAGTCAGAACTCACCATCTGTGCCTCCCCCAGCAAGTCAGAAAGAGCATCAGGACAGCACTCCGCATCCTGGTGCTTAACTGCAGGCCTTCACAGGGGAAGGCACACAGCACCAAGTACTAAGTAGTGTCCTTGCCTTCAGAACCCAAGGCTCTGCTGTGGGATCCCTTGGGAACAGAACCAGACAAGCGGTCACAGGATATCCATCCCTCCGACATCTACTGTCTTCAGAGATGAGACGATCTTTAGGCTAACCGTGAAATCCCACAAATGGCTAGGGTAGATTCTACAGGCATACAAAGGGGTTGCTGGAACAACATTCACTGGAGAGTTTCCTAGAGGTATTTTCAGGGCCAACCATCACACTGAGGACCTACCACATACCGGGCACTTGTGTGCCTCCTCTAATGTTCACAACGACTGGGAAGAAATTTTATCCCCACTTTACTACAAAAGGAGGCCTAAGAGGGATGAAGTTGCCCAAGCCTCACTGTTTTCTTGTTCTACTTCTTGATCTGCCTAAACTGTTACTTACCTGATTCAAAAGTAATGAGACTTCCATAAAGTCAGAGCAAACACCAGGATTGGAACCTACTCCCCAACATTCTAGCTGCCTCACTGCACGTGCTGTCCCCAGTCCACAGGTGGCCGGAGAGGGAAGGGGGGTGGTGGTGGCGCGCAGTGTGTATGAAGGCCACCAGGCAGGCAGACGGGCAGGCTGGCCTCTCACATATGCTCCAGAGTATCTGTACCGATGAAGCTCTACATCTCAGGGCCTGCCAGGAGCCCTTACCACCGTGACCCACCAAATCGCTCTTACCTAAGAGGCAGAGATCCTTCCAAGGGGAACGGCAGGCATTCCACCTTGCCTTTCTCAGCAAAGTGACTGACTGAAGTCCCGCCCCCTTTTGCATGGGCGCACTGTGCGATCTTCCTTTGGGTGCATTCTCTGCCATGTTTTTCCCCGCCTAACAAGGACTCCTTCATCCCCAACAGAAAAGGGGAAGAGGTGTAGAGGCGCGCCATGCATGCTTACAATGATGGATGAAAACACTTTCAATCGTTTTTATTTTCCCCATTTGCTTTCAAAATGAGCACACTGAATTCAAGCATAGCTCCGCTGACTGGGTTCAAATTCTGGCTCTGACCCTGGTAGCTGCCTCACCTATCCATGTTTAGTTTGCCTCTAGAGGATTTTTGTGAAGATTAAATCAATTTATATAAAACACCTAGAGGAATCACTGGTATCATCAAATAAAGTAAACTATTTACTCACAAAATTTCCTAAACTAAATTTTAGGCCAAAATATAACAAGTTAATAACTTCCACAACCGCTGACAGGTGTACAGAATGATGTGATCTTTATGAAAGGGACGCTGAAACATTTAACAAAAACTACATTTACTTGGGGATTTCCTGGCAGCCCAGTGGTTAAGACTCTGAGCTCTCACCGGCAAGGGCCTGGGTTCGATCCCTGGCCGGGGAACTAGGATCCCACAAGCTGCACACCTGAAGATGCATCTCCACAAATAAAATCAACACATGCACAAGGTTACTAACTGCAGCATTATCTAAAAACAAAAAGACTGGAAATGTCCCAAAGGCCTATCTACAAGAGACTGGTTCAATAAACTACGGTACATCCGCATAAGCAAGTACTGTGTAGCCATAAACAACAATCATAAACTGAACTGATATATATATATATAAACAACTTTTAGGCAACTTTTAGGTGAAAAAGTACTCCACTGAAAGGGCCAAGAGGCAACAGCAGCCATAACGTGAAGCATGGCCTACAGTCCAGATCTTGGTTTCTAAATACCAACCCTCTCTAAAGGAACCAGGACTCCTTGGGAAAATGGCTGATTCCAGGTCAGGGGAAATACAAGGTGAGCTTGGAATACCTTTTTGTGTCAGAAAGTAGAGAAATGCTCAAAGAACAATGATGGGGTCAAAAGGACACAGCTCTATGTTTGAGAGTCTACTATCTAGAATATATAAAGAACTCTTACCATTCAACAGTAAGACAAATAGTTTTAAAGTGGGCAAAGGATTTGAACAGACACCTCTTCTAAGAGGCTAGGTAAATGGCCAACAAGCCATGAAAAGATGCTCAACATCATTAGTCACTGAGATACCATTTCACTCACTAGGAGAGCTATAGTCAAAGCAAACAAAAAACTCCCAGAAAACAAGTCTTGGCCAAGATATGGAGAAAGAATGTTATACATTGATAGCAGGAATATAAAGTGGTTCAGTTGCTATGGAAAAGTTTGGTGATTCTCTGCTAAAACAGAATTACCAATTTAGCCCTTCCACTTGTAAGTATCTGCCTAAAGAACATATGCTTACATAAAAACTCATATATGAATCTTCAAGTAGCCTTATTCATAATAACCGACAACTTGAAATAACCCGAATATGCATGAGCTTATGAATGGATAAAATATGGTCTTCCGTGCAATGGGACACCATTCAGTTATAAAAAGGAATGATACAATGTTACGGCACGGATGAATTTAGAAAACATGCTAGAATGAAAGAAACCAGATATAAAAAGGCCACATGTTGAATGAGCCCACCTATGCAAAATATCCAGGATAGGCAAATCTGTAGTCAGATCTGTGGTTGCTAGGAATGGGGAGAAGGAAATGGGACTAACAGGTATGGAGTCCCTTTTTGGGGTATTGTATATGTTCTGGAGTTTGATGATAGCAATAGGTGCACAATATAATGAATATACATACTAAAAACCCCTGAATATTCTAAAATGATGAATTGTATCTCAATAAAAGGGAAAAAAGGACACAGCTGGTTGAAGAAGCTCCCACTCATCAAATCTGGAGCAATCTGAGCATCAAAAAGAACGAGCCATTAGATTACAACAATTCGAATTTTAAAAAAAACCCTGTAAATTCATAGTGAAAACAAGAAGGGTAGAGGGAAGAAAACTTTTTTATAGATGAATGCCAGCTGATGCAGGCAGGGAGTGATGGGATAAGAAAATTACCATTTAAAAACTTCTAGTGTGGTAACTGATTTAGGAAACGATAATCAGTGGATGCTACAAATGATGTGTAAAAGGTGGCTGAGAGCCAAGGTCTTCAAGGGTATCACCCCAGTTTGACAGACGTGGAGGACACACCTTCATCAAAGCGTCACCAACACAGCAGTAACCCGCTGTGCCATACTGGGGCACATACAACTTCACTCAGGTAGCGCTCTCACAAAAACTGTTTACTCTAAATGAAATCATGAGGAGACACTAAGACAAATCCAGACTGTGGGATACTCTCATAAGACAACTGGCCTGGACTCAGCTAATACATTTAGGGGTAAAATACCCTGGTGTTTCAAACTGATTTTAAATGGCTTGAGGGGAAAAAAAGTGAGACAGATATAAGGAAGGAGGGAGAGAGAAAGAGAGGGAAAGAGAAAAAAATATGGCAAAAAGTCAATTACTGGTGAATCTATGTAAAAGAACACAGGTATTCAATATATTCCTCTTTCAACTTCTCTGTTGAAAAATCTTTTCAAAATAAAAAATTGGGGAGAAAATTTCTGTAATCAATCAGCTTAAAAAGAACGGAAAATTCAACATGCTTAAAAGTGTAATAATCAGAAACACAATTCATCTCTAATATAAAGTATCTGATTTTCTTAAACATAATTTACTGTTGCCCATTTCAGTAAGTGAGAAACATTATGGTATAATTGCTCTGAAATTTCTCTATGAATCCTCAAGTTTTCTAAATAAGTTAAGCAAATATTTCTTAGCCCAATTCTGACAATCAAAAATTTACCTAACAGGCAAGAAACTATGCTGGACAACTCACAACCTTTGTGCTTTACCCACAGCCTGGAATTCTACATACCTCAGAATATGGCTTTAAAATGTTCTTTAATAGAATATTTGATATTTTCAAGTGAGAGAGGTATATATCTTTAGCTACATGGTAGACACCCCATATATGACTAGTGGACAACTCAATGTATCTCCAGCGTGATGATTTATCATAAAGAAAGTCACCAAAAATTGTAAGCAGTCTGGATTCGTGTTTATTGAAGCCAGTAATTAGAGACATCTTCTTTTCAGCACTAGAAAGCAAGGTTCCACATGACTGCATACTGCATCCAGACAGTGTCACACCCCTGGACTAAGGCTAGTGGGGGAATATATCTGCAGTCCTAATTTTTAAGTTAAAAACACCAATCAACTTAGTATAGAGACAACAGTGAACTTTCACTTACAGCATCAACATTGTTAAGGTCATGATGTACAGAGCAGTCACTTTCAATTAACTAATAAAACACATCTTCAGTTTAAATACTGGTTTAAAAATGCCAATCAAAAAAAAAAAAGTGCAAACAAAATTAAATAATTCTAGCAGCATACCCGTTGCATTTTTAGGAAAGACCAATTCATGGCCTTTATCATGGCCATATCTTTAAGGTTGGGCTTGTTTCTTTGATTTTTTCCATTTTGAAGACAAACAGCAGATGTAGCCACTACAATGTATATAAATAGTCATAAAATTATCTTTAACAGTCTACCATACAAGTGTATTCTGCAAATAAAATGAATTTTACTTTAAAAAGTAAAGGCTGTTTATTGTTTGGCCTTTGGTTCCAATGCTTGAAAACCCCCAAAATAACAAAAAATATGCCCCCTCCTCCCACCCCCCCTAAAAAGAACCCTGCAGCTCCCCAAAGTTGGTAGACTTTGGCAACCACTGAGCACGTGACACTATACATCAGCTTCTTCTGATCCTAGGAGTAGCCACTTGTCCAGAGAAACTAAAAGTGATTGCCAAGAAATCCTCCTTCACAAGACAGGCGTCCTGGCATTTCTTCGGTTTTAGTACATTTTATATTGACACAAAAAGTGCGTATCAGTTTAAGTGATAAAAGTAAAGTCTTGCATTAAAATTTAAAATCACACTGTATCCCTCCTGGATATGTGGCCTTTCAAAGAATTTTGTTTTATTTCTGAGGTCACTTATTTTGTGCCCTCAGCCCGCCCCTGCCAGATGCTAGAGAGGGATAAAGTGACCTCATCATTCGTGTGGCCGAAAGCTGTTTGGCCTCTATTGGTCATTATACCACAACTATCATTCCAAGTCAGTTTACTGTCATCACCTGGACAATCTGGTAACTGGAAGCCAGAATACATTAAAAAAAAAAAAAAAAAAACTGAATTAAAAAAGAGGGGAAGTGTATTTTCAACAATAAAACTGGCACAAGAAACATATTTTTATGTTTGTCAGAAAGGTAAGTAAATACTCAGCTTTCTCCTTAACAGTGTTCAGACCTTTACAAAAAAGCAATTCAAGACAGTCTTAGAGTCTTGTTATATAACACAGGATATTAAGTTACACCCAGTACAGTTAGTGGTCAGTCAAATCTGGTATGTAAAAGTAACGATATTAGGGAAGTTATGCTCAGAAACAGTACAACAAACATTCATATAAAAAAAGTAAACTCCACAGAAGTGAACTGTGGTTTTTCCCTTGGTCTGACAACAAAGGTTCTATACATTAAATTAATGGTAGTGTTTGCATTTCAACGTTTTGTGTCATGTATAAAATTAAAAGTGCTGTTTTAAATCCACAGAAGTCACTTCCAGGATGATGGTGTGACACGACAATGTGCATGAATTTGCCCTAAATGGAAACACCTGAAACACTTATTTCCATAAGAAAAAAAATGCTAGTTTATGAAAGACATAAAACAAGAGAAATGCATCCTTTCCATCCTCAATACAAAACATTCAGACTAATTTATCTGATAGCACTGATCAGACCAGGGGGCTAGGACAAAACCCTTTCGCATCACTGGAACTCCATGAAGGTTTCCAATGACCTTAAGGCAGGGACAGTGTGAGCCAATTAATCAGAGTGCAATTACATTAAAACCTCCCTCATACTTTCTGTAGCACACTGCATTATGGTAATAAAATGAGAGGTTGGTCACCCATTCTCTACTAATAGGCCAGCCTGTGGTAGTAAAAAAATAAAATAAAATAAAAAATGACAAAGCAGAAGCTATTCAGAAAACACAATTCAAGGTAAACTAATGTTGTAACTGCTGACTTTAAACACACCCCACAGTGACTGACTGCCCCACGATGCACATGTGTGGAGCCCAACACTTCCCACGAGGACACAGCCTGGGCCACGCACATGAGCCCTGGGCAGCTGCCATCTTTCCCACCCCACATCAGCTCCACCCGACTCAGGCATCCCCACACCTAACACATCTTCCACAAGGAAAAGATGCATTCAGAACAAGTCCAATTCTTATTTTGCTTAGTGTTTAGTTTGGAAACACTTCTGATTTTTAAGTTTTAAAAATGACTTGACTTCTACTGAACACACAGTATTTACTAACATTGCTCATCTCCTCCTCTGCCTCCTGCAACATTCAGCTTCCCCAACACTTTTCTCATTCTTCCTTCCAGTCTTTCTCTTCCCTGGACTTTCTGCTACTTAATGTGCTTCACATGAAGAAGTGAATCTGTTAACATGCAACTGGTTGGACTAGCCACCATCTGATCAATGACTTCCCAGTCTCACTGGCTCCACCCTAAAAGAAAGTGGGCCCTCTTTCTCTCCATCTATCTTCCCTTCCACAAGAGGCCCAGCTGCACTTGCTGCCCACAGGAGAGCCACACGCCTGAGAGTCCAAGGGTTATCCATCACAGAGGGGTCTGACACACAACCTTCCTAAAGGTGCATTTCACACTCGGACAGCCACTGAAGTTTTTTTTTAAGTTCATCTCCCCTGCCCCAAAAAACTGATAGCATGTGCCATATCAGAAAAATCCTGGTCTTAGAGAAGATCAATATACATAGTTATTTGGTCATTTTACATATGCACTTTTTAAGGAGGATCAGGCTTCATTTTCTGTTGAAGAGTTTGTTACCATGGAGTCTGGCTTTCGAGTCATTCTATCCAGTTCTTCCTGAACATTTGTCAACACAGTCTTTTGTCCTTAAAAAGAAAAAAAGCAGCATTGATGAGAGACCAGAAAAAAAAAAAATTTTTAAGAACATTTAAAATAATACAGATTTCTGTTATCATTTTTGGTGATAATTCCAGTAAGAATGAGAAAAGTCTTTTTTCATTGTATTGACTATATGGAGACAGACCGTATTTCAGCCCTTCTTTATTCCAAATGCCACAGTTCTGGGCTCCCAGACTACATTACTGCCCCCTGCCTGGGAATGCCTTTGTGCCAAACACAAAGGCCTTTCTGAAAACCCTCTGAGCCCTATGCACTCTCATCACCATCTTCGAGAGGTGGTATTTGAGTTTCTGGCATGCAGCAAACTACTCTCTGTGCCTCAGACAGATGTTTATGTTTTGTTTCTAATACAACGGACTCATATGGAATCCTGGAATCACCATATTTCAATAAGAATATTAGACTAAGGCTGACAATTTCAACCTTGCACAAAGTTGGTGCACACATTATGGAACACGAACTGGGGCCTAAAAATGAACCCTATTTCCTCCCAGGGAATACCAGCTTATAGCCTGGGCCACCAGACCAGACTCCTGAGTCTCCAAGAACACAAGAGCCCCTGAAGGCCCAGGCTGACTTGAGGATACAGTGATTTCCCGAGGGCTTTGATCAGAAAATACCAATTAAGGAAAACACTGTGTTAACTAATATTCCTTATAGCCAATGGAAAATTAAAACCCTTCTGAAATGGCCTCAAGCTTCCTGAGAAAATTTATAATTTTTGAGGAAACTGATTCTTTTGTTTCAGAGACCTCCAAGTAATAGACTTGCCCCACCTGCCCATTTGGGAGAACAGATGAGTGGGCGGTCACAGAGACGTGTATGTGTGACAAAACAGGGAGCGTCATGGAGGAGAAAAGGCTGCAGAGTTCACAGGCAGCTGATGACAAGACTGGGGGGCAGCAGAGTGAACAAAATCCTTATAAAGCAACGTAAAAATTAAAAAGTAAATAAAATGTCAACAGTACACTCTAGACCATACTTCCAATGGACAGAGCTCCTACACCTGGGCCACATGTTTAGGATCTACCTCAATTCACCCAGAGAACCAAATATACATAAATCCCATCTCAAATGTGCCAAGAAACATGGATGGTAACATGGTAATTCTGTTGTAAAGTATACTGCTCAGTATAAACCAAACACCTGTTCAGAACATTGAGGGTCTGCAGGTCAGTGGAAGCAGACACTCCTGTCTAGCACCTCACGCACCCCTCCATTCCAAGGGTCATAAATCTTTGGGGCCCTTCAGTACCTGACTTCTTGGATGTGCTCTGCACCCCACCAGCACCAGGACTTCCAGGAGAGCCTGTTTTTTTACTCAATAGACTATTGAAGAAGCTGGCCAACACCCCTTCACTTGCTGCATTATCTAAGGAAACATTAAGGAAAAAAGCATCACACAAACTGGATGACTCAATTAAACAACAAACTATTTTTCAGCTTAGAATTATCCACTTGTGGTTATGATCTTTGATACTGAGCACATTCCTTCACTATGATGCCTTATATACTGCTACTGTTAAGGCTGATTACATGTTAGCATAATTAATTAAGTGAAACTTGTTTATATTTCTCACCTGAACCTGCACTCCAAATCATCTCCCTGTCCATGAGGCAGAAGCTTTATAAGCCCATGACATTCCAAAGGTGCTGTGAAAAACTCTTATTCAGAATACAGGCATCAAACATGCAAGAATTAAATACAATTTGATTGTTTTACTAAAGCCAGTATCTTGGGGTATCATTAAGTCAGTGGGATGAGGGCCAAACCAGTAAGGGACTGAGCTTGACAAAGGAAGTGACAATTCATAATTGGTAAAAATATATACCTATTAAGAAACAAAACCAAGGATTCAAAATATACATTTTTAAATGACTTATGCTGTATTCTTCCCTGAATACAGAGAGGCCTAACCAAGGCCTTTACAACGTCAGGAGTGAGGGCCACCAACTCCAGCGAAGGAACAGACCTTGGTCTTTGCCAACCCATGAGCTCCCTCTCTGAGACAGCAAGTGGAAAACAGCCCTTGTGGGGAAGAAAACAGCTCAGCTGCCTTAAGATTCCACCTACCAAACTCACTGACTCAGCCCCTAAAGCAGGAAAGAGGCCAAGGACCCTCCAAGGAGACAGGGTACATACTTTTGATATTCGGGTCCGGTTTCTTTACTGACGTGCCTGGGGAGGCACTGGGCACGCTGGCTGGCCCTCCCCGGCCCTGGGTTCTCGGAGAGCCAGAGGGTCCTCTTGCAGGGGATTCCTAAGTCCAAAACCAGGTCGAGTCACACACAGGCATCAAAATAACAGAAAATACATATTCCCAAAACAAAGACATTCCTCTGTGGGCTATTTTTCATAGTTTAGGGAGATAGGTGGCAGGAATGGGAGTTTGTACTCAGCTCAGTTTCTTTTTAGATCCCAATTTCTCCTGAGAGAAGAAATATCAAGATAACAAAGCCTGTTCACTCTAATGCCCAGAGCTCTGTATTCCTTCATCAGACATTTTCGATTTTCTACTATGTTTCTGGCCCTGGGCTTTTAGGGGGACAACATTCCCTCTGAAAACATAGAAGCCGACACAAATATAAGCTCTCACAAATAATGGTATAAAGCTTGGCCACCCATGACACTGGCCCTTGACCCTCAGCTTAATTTAAGGTACTTACAGAGGCTCTAGTGGGCGTGGCTGGCTGCTTGGCAAGGAGCGACTGCAAAGAGAGGGACACACCAGCCATTAACACATGCCTGCAGAGTGCACCGGTCTGGAGAAACACTTCTGAGTATTCCACTAGAGGGCACCGTTAACAACCAAGTCACAGGGTCTATACTATAAATGCAAACATTTTTAATTGAGCAATTTGATAGATGGTGGGAAAAAAATACTTCCAGGACCCAGTTTTTAAGCTAAAGAAGTAAAGAGGGCACAGAAGGGAGGAAAAGCTGGCAGAGGAACTATCAACTCCCTCTGCTGACCTGTCTGCACCATGGGGTCTAACAATAGTCTCAGTGAAACAGACAGGTGGGGCGGGGTCTGCACTCTCAACTGTCAGCTTGGCTTTACTCCCTTCACCTACGAAGTGTGTGTACTGGCTCACCTCCTTCATGCACAGGGCTGTGTGGGGGCTACGCAACACACTGGAAGTGAGGTCAGGGCATTTGGTAAACTGTTAACATGGAAAACGCTATGTCAGAAAATGTACATTTAACATTTACAGACATAACAGGCACTGAAGGACTTCCCTGGTGGTCCAGAGGTTAAGACTCTGAGCTCCCAATGCAGGATGCACAGGTTCAAATCCTGGTGAGAGCGCTAAGATCCTGCATGCCACTCAGCATGGCCAAAAAACACCCCAGAGAGGAACAGGCACTTAATAAGGTAGTAAGCCTATCGCTGTAGGAGAATCTGCAAGGCAGGTACCTTGTACTGATCCGACAAACGAGAGGGAATGACGAGAACTGGTAACAACCCCTTTGTCGTCGCAAGCTCTTTGTGGTATCCCCTAACCTTGCCCCAAGGAGCTGGCCTTCCGCTCATGACAAAGCCTCTGCTCTGGCCTCACTGGTCTTCTTACCTGTTGCTTCATTAGAAACACCTGCTCATCCTCTGCTGCCAACTCTTTGTCATGGACCAGCTGTGAAGTGAAGCAACACACTCATTTGCAGTCACAGGCCAAGAACACCCCAACTACTTGTCAAAATTCACGCTGAAAGGAGAATCTTGGGTTCATGTCTCAACATGGGTTTGGGGAGTCTTTGTAGAGGTAGGTTTTTCTAGCCTAGCAAAGACCCTGTTTCAAGGCCAGCCTTGGCATGTGGGCATTTTAAGTCTGGCAGGTTCTAAACAATACCTCCCAGCTCAGGGTCTGCAGGCGATCTCAGGAGCAAAGGATATCTACGAACAGTAACCCAGAGGCAGTGGAGGCACTCCACCTCTCATGCTGCACCACCCAGAACAATTTACAGAACACCAGATTTCATCTAAAGACTTTTTAAAGGGCCTTGGATTATTATCCATTTTTTACTCCCTAAGTGGTTCAATGTGTAAGAACACCTACAACCCTTAAAATGATTGATTCGGGTACCTTTCTCACAGGAGGTTTCACAATAAAGTCTTCATATGCATCTTCTGGCTTAACAGTTGTGAAATTTTCATGTAAAATAGCTATTTTCTTTTCATTGTCCCAGCCTGCAGGTCTAAAGGCAAAGAAACAGAGACTGATTTGCTTCTCCTTAGACTGCATTAGAGAACACGCCGCGCTCACTCCGGGTTAGAGAGGACCTCCGGCTGATACCCTTTTCCCCCAAGTTTTGATAAGCAGTTGCTGGGCTGGCTGGTAGCCTCTGGCAGACAAGCCAATATTCACTGCAGGTCCAGTTCCATACTGAGGTCACAGGGCCAAGGCCCGAGGAGCCAACGAAAGATCTCTCTGACTGTACATGCTGCCTGGACCACAGGAAGTGTTCAGAGCTTTTCCACAACTCCACCCAGAAGAACAAGGACACCATGGGGCCCTGTTCTGACAGAGGGGAGAATACAGAGCAACACAGAGCCCAGGGTGAGACTGTTTCTCTTGGAATCTGGCATGGAGACCCACCCATGAGTCGTCTGAAACCTCTTCTGACAATGGTCTTCTTAAGGCTTAGCTAATTTTACTATGTGTGAATATGTACCCTGGAGTAACGGGGAGTGGTAGGACCTGCACTACCCTGGGCCTCAAACCAGAGGAACACAGGAGTTTTTGAGGATCCTGAATGGGTGCTGCCCAGCTGGACATCGCAGGGCAGGATGGCACCCAGATTCCATTAAGTTAAGCTGTAGCCTAAGGTAAGGAGTAACTGTAAAATGCCCTACATGACATACTTTTGTCTAGGCTTCCCATTCTCCATTCAACTCTAGCTCTACAGCTCTATAACCCCTTAGGAGGTGCTTAGTCAGGGTGCTCCCCACGAATGGCTTTGCTGACTTCACCAGCTCCTCAGCGAGCAACAACCAACAGGACCCAAGGTACCAAAGACACTGCCACGACCCATGTCACCCTCAGAAGCTCTGAGCTTCTTCTCCACTCCAGACCAGCCCTGAACACGACCAGTCTCCCTGTGTCTCCTCCTCCTGAGATCTTAAGTGACTCGGGTACTGACTGACTCCAAAAGCACACCACTCACGGAGAGCTTGTGGCTTTGCTGCCGGCCTGCCTGCTCTGGACAACGGTTCTCTGAAATCAGTCCACGTCTCTAAGTCTGCTGTCTGGGACTCTGCCGAGTGAAGCTCTCCCTAAATGTCAAGGAGACAGCCTGTTCAGCCCCCGAGAGCTCTGGCTTCCTCCCCTCAGTCTTCTCCCACACCGTCCCTCCCGCCCTTCCATTCCTTCTGGCCTGCACACTCCACTCCCCTCCCAGCACCTCCTCTGCTCTCCTGTGGCACTGCCTCTACTACGCCACCAGTGACCTACCCGCTCAGCCGTGCCTCTTATAGGCCACACACAGGGACCACAGCTTGTTCATTTCTGCGTCCTCAGCAAAGAACACGGTCACCTAGGAGGTGCTCAGTGTTTGCTCGATGAACTGCCATTCTTTTTTAAGTCAAGAGGACATGTAAGCCTAAAAACGCACAAGGCCTCTCAGAGACCACACCTTCAACATTTATTTATGCATCCGCCATGCTTCTCATTCTCCAGGGAGGGAATGACACAGGTTCCAAGTCTCTGTCCAGGACAGTCGGCCCCAGTGGCTCCCAGGTGTGAAATGCCAGAAACACAACAGGCATTCAGTACAGCCAAAGCCCAAGCTGATGAGATGCCAGGGAGGGCACAGGCAGCCATCCTGCCAACAGATGTTAGTACACCAGACATTGCAACAGAAAACGTCCAGGATCCCCGAAGCGCCAGCACCCTATGCTGCCACTCCTTTTCTCAGCCAGTATTTTACCAGAGTTGACAGTAAGTGGCAAAAATGTTTTGACAACTTGGTTTCAATGAAGTGAGGCAGCACACCTGACCTCACTCCACCCACTTCCTTCAGACAGGAGGCAGAACGGCAAGTAATCTGGAAAGCAGCAGAGAGGTAAAGCTGGGTGTATCTATGCCCTAGGAGGTCCAACTCTAAGAACTTTGCCAAGCAAGCTGGCTGTATGAGAGAAACAGAGGCACGTCACTTGGAAGGATAAAATGTAAAAAGCAAATGTACCATAAAGAGAAGCATTCAAAAGCATCACTCTCTGCCCTCCTCTGATGTCTATGTCAGAAGCTTCTTCTGTCCCTTCTTCACTGTAATAAAATTCTGCTACACACACACACACACACACACACACACACACACACACACACACAAGCATCACCTATAAAGAACTCACATAAAAACTGCTTCCTTTTCCACAACTAAGGCTGGTGTGGTAAAGTGGAAACCGTATGTTTTATGAACAATGTACTTATACAACAAGTCGAGGTTTTTCTCTTCTTTAACTGATGTGTATATCAAAGCTGCTCCATCTGATCAATCTGCTTAAGGAAAATCAATTCACTGCAGAAGGGGACAAAAACACACAAGCACAACCCTCAAAGTATTAGTCACAGGTTGCTCCATTTTTGATCAATACACAATTAAGAGAAAGTGTTAAGAATAGCAGCAGACAAGCAATAAATGCTGGAGAGGGTGTGGAGAAAAGGGAACCCTCCTACACTGTTGGTGGGAATGCAAACTAGTACAGCCACTTTGGAGAACAGTGTGGAGATTCCTTAAAAAATTGCAAATAGAACTGCCTTATGACCCAGCAATCCCACTGCTGGGCATACACACCGAGGAAACCAGAACTGAAAGAGACACATGTACCCCAATGTTCATCGCAGCACTGTTTATAATAGCCAGGACATGGAAACAACCTAGATGTCCATCAGCAGATGAATGCATAAGAAAGCTGTGGTACATGTACACAATGGAGTATTACTCAGCCGTTAAAAAGAATTCATTTGAATCAGTTCTGATGAGATGGATGAAACTGGAGCCGATTATACAGAGTGAAGTAAGCCAGAAAGAAAAACACCAATACAGTATACTAACACATATATATGGAATTTAGAAAGATGGCAATGACGACCCTGTATGCAAGACAGGAAAAAAGACACAGCGGTGTATAACAGACTTTTGGACTCAGAGGGAGAGGGAGAGGGTGGGATGATTTGGGAGAATGGCATTCTATCATGTATACTATCATGTAAGAATTGAATCGCCAGTCTATGTCTGACGCAGGATACAGCATGCTTGGGGCTGGTGCATGGGGATGACCCACAGAGATGTTATGGGGAGGGAGGTGGGAGGGGGGTTCATGTTTGGGAACACATGTAAGAATTAAAGATTTTAAAATTTAAAAAAAAAAAAAATTAAAAAAAAAAAAAAGAATAGCAGCAGAGGAAGCAAGTCAAAAGCATAGAGCATGTCGATGATAACGGGCCACATGGGCCTTTTTTTTTTAAAAACATGTAAACTGCCATCTTCTAACCCATTAGGCTGTGTCCCAAGCAGTCAAGTTACTGGTTTTAAGGCTATAGCCCGGGAAAACCCTCAGCCTCGCCAAGGCACACAGGTTCTTTCCCAGACAGATGCCCACATGTGACCAAGTGTGCCATTAAGCATGAGAGAGACGGCCACCACCATGTTACTGGCCCTCGCCACTGAGCTGGACAAGCTGAAGAGCCCGAAGGAAGCAGTGGAACCCACCTTTACCCTCCCCAGCCCAGGACGTGGGGTTACTGGATTTTCACAGAAATAAGACTCAAAAGACTGCTGACAAACCATCTCTCTCACTGACAGGACAAAACATAAACAAACAGGAAACCCTGAAGCATCTAAAACACTGTCATTTGGGTAATTAACCTTTTCTAAAAACAAAAAAAAAAAAGTGAAGTTTAGCAAGATTTCCAAGATACAGTAAAGATAATTTGTAATAAAATTATCACGTATCAGCTTTCTTAATATGAAACCCTATCATATATACACCATTAAAAATAGAAAGCAATAAAAAACAGGCAGAAATTATTAAGTCTCAAATACCAACACTGTAAAATTTTAAAAAGTAAAGACATGTATACAGTTTCACCCTGGCATGAGACTGTTCTGGGTTCAGGAAGCACTTCATCTCTTTGAAGATGCCCCATCTGGAGCAAGCCCGGATCAACACACAGAGGGAAGCCTGTGCCCCTGGGCCCCAGCTCAGCGCCCCAAGGATACACTGAAGGCAGAATCTCCGTAGGTGTGACTGGATGAAGTCAAAGTGCTCGTCCCTGTAATCGTGCTCCTTCTCCAGGACACTCACCGCATCACACTGCAGGGAAAACAGAAAGAGAAGGGAGTCACCTTTCTGCCTCCCTGCCTGCTGAGGTTGGGACCGCTGGCTGCTTCAGAAATAAAACTATCACAGCTTCATAGAAGGAAGCCACAGCCTAGAGTCCAAGCGTTAATTAACTAAACAGACAAGAGTGAAAAGCAACTGGAGATTTTTCCCTTCATCCTGGGCCTCAGCTTCCACATCTGTAAAGTGGGATAAAATAGCCCTGATCATCTCACAGTTGTTCTAGGAATCAAACAAGGTCACATCAGGGAACAAGGCCCCTGGACATGACTGTGCACCGCACACTCCACAGGGCTCCATTCTCACAGAGTATAATGTGAACAGCTCATGCTATACTTGGGCAACCTACCAGCTCTGACTAAGATCACAGAACTTCTGAAACCCAAAGTGTTTTTACAGCTATTTCCTTTTCATTTCTAAGAGACACAACTTTATGTCTCTATGACTACCCTTAATTTCTATTCCCACCTCATTATTTTACAAACCCTGAATCCACTTTCTTCTTTTTCCAGGGTTGCTATGTTCCTTTCTGAAAACAAGTCCAACAGACTTTAGAGACCAAAGGCCAAAAGAATTCTGCTCTTCTGTGTTCCTTTTTCACTACTAGTTTGAGCTAAATGAACTGGTTTACACAGCCTCAGGAAAACTACTTCCAGTTCCAAGTCTGTATCCCTCAACAAAGTTGACCGTGCTCCACGAGGAGATTAACTCAAGCTATAAGTAAATGTCACATTTCTGGCAGCAAGGTAAAATGACGATATTTTCTATACTGATATATTCAGTGTACCTTAATGAACCCTGAATTAGCCCAACATCCCCTTAAGAAGACACCTAATTGCAGCTTCTCAAAGTTTCTTACAGATGGTAAGTGTTCACTGCCCAAACCCAGCTAGCCTTATGAGTCCCACCTTTGTGCACACCACCAGCACTGGGATCCCAAGGTTATGAGTCAGCACGTTGTCACCGAGAGGCAGGGCAACATTTTCTTCATCAGGACCTGAGGTCAAAGGCCCTCTTCTTTGTGGGGAACCTTGACAACCTTCCTCAGGCTCGACATAGTCTTGAAAATCTTTCACAACTACAGGTAAAGAAAGAAAAGAAAATTACACATGCATTCACACAATAAAAAATGCACAAGCCAGCTTTAGAAGACTGAAAGAGGGAGTAATAAGCACAAAACATTAAGAGTTGTGACAAACTTCCTAATTGCATCCAACTTAACTGCAGTACTAGGGACTTAGGGGTACTGATGCAAAAATCTCAATTCTGACATATTCAGTCTGAGCAGTGTAACCCCAGAGTGGCAAAGATAGTGCCCTGGTCATCTTCAACTGTATCCAGCTCTTAACAATTAAACAGGTTTTTAAAAATCTTCGAAGGCTTCAACAGTTCCTACTATGAAAACAAAAAGCAAACACTTTTTTTTTTTGGTCCACACAGGGAGGCTTGCAGGATCATAGTTCCCCAATCAGAGATTGAACCCAGGTCACAGCAGTGAAAGCGCTGAGTCCCAGCCACGAGACCACCAGGGAACTCCCAATGATTTTCTTATGTTTTACACTTTCAAAATATTAGGATAGTTGAACTGTGTTAATTCAACAGAGGCAACCACTAGAAATAGGTTATAACTTATAAAACTCCCCAGCTTTCTCATTAGAAATAGTTAAAACCACCTGATCTACACAAAAACATGCTGTTTCCATACAGAGGTGTGTCTGTGGTAAAGAGTGGGGCTGCACTTGCCCAGCACCACCTGCATCTCCTCATCGTCCTCACTCTTGTGGACTTTCACCTTTAAGAGATCCTGAGGTATGTGTGTCATGGACCTGTCCCTGCCTGACGCAAGGAGGGGTCAGTGTTACAACATTCACTCCCTGGAACACACTGTCACTACTTTGGCCAAGGATGCAACCCCACAGGAGGGCCTTCAAGCTGAGAGTAGTCTATGGTCTTGGTTCAGGCAAAGCCTACAGACCTGCACCTTTTTCTTGGTGCTTCAAAGTCACATGTCAGGCCAGAGAACAAGGACATGGTGATTAAAGCTACTTTGAGCCAGAGGAACAAATGGGCAGCTCTACTCTTCTACAAATAACACGAGTAAAGGACCCTAAAGGACCTTTGCTCGCATCCACAACATGCTCACTGAGAAAACACACAGGACTAGATGAACGCAAACCTGGAGAAAAGCACATGTTCTCTTCTTCACTCACAGAACAGGTTTCAAATATTTTCAAATGATGAGTTCTAATTTACTAAGAGTTTAGGTTATCATTATCCAAGCTTCTGGAATTATCTGGGAACACATGTCTTTCACATAAATTGAAAACCACTGATTAACCCCAAAAGTGTAGATGTAATGTTTCATCTCTACAACTTCTCTTTAATTAAGCTCATTCATACAAACTCATTGCGAATATAAACAACTGACTGAAGAGATCTTCACTGCATTGCATTTTGGACAAAAACAGAGAAGGGTTTTTTGATAACTGCTGAAGGATCTTGAAGGAATCAAAAGTTCCCACTTATTTTTTAAAAATCTGCTTTATTTTAGCTTTATGGAGCCAAGACTGACACACAACAAACTGCACATTTAAAATGTAAATTTGATTTTTGTGGGGGGAAGGGAGACCTGACTTGTGTCTTGCGGGAACTCAGTTCCCTGACCAGGGATTGAATCTGGGCCACAGCAGTGAGATTTAGTTTGCGTTTTCTCGAATTATACATAAATGTAACTGAGCATATGTTCTCTTTTTAGTCTTCCTACATTTTCTCTTTAAAAGCATTTTAACAGATCTTCAGGTCAATGAAAAATACAATGGCTTAACTGGATAGTATCTGTAACTCCCCAAGGTCACATGCAGTAGTCAAACAGGCCACAAGACAATGAGCACAGCAGAGCCTGGAACAGGTTACAGGTGAGCCAGGTGACTACTGGAAGGCAGGCGGGGTGGGCAGCTCCAGCAGTCTGCTCCTTGAACCTCCACTCCCAGCATGCTGCATAAACTGCGTCGTGTTCTACACACGCCATGACATGAACACGGCTGGGAAACCCTGGGCTAGGCTCCTTATTCTCTGAAGGACTGGCCTAACTAATGCTATCCAAAAACAACAGGAAATGCACACGTTTTTAATAACCCAGCATTAAAAAAATAAGTTGGAAGGCAGAGCAGATATTCCTAACAGAGGTGATGAAAAGGAATGATAAAAATAAAGTGAGGACTGTGTAATCTGAATAATAATATGTACATTTCACTTAGGGCACACAAATTTGTTGTTGTTGTTTAGCCACTAGGTGGTGGCTGACTCCTTGCAACACCATGGACTGTAGCCCGCCAGGCTCCTCGGTCCGGGGATCTTCCTGACCCAGGGATCGAACCTGCGTCTCCTGCATTGGCATACAGATTCTTTACCACCGAGCCACCAGGGAAGCCCAAGTGCACACATACTATAGTATTAACAGTTTCTCTCCAGCAGGTGGCATGGCCAGGAGTTCACAGCAGGAGCCACCCACCCACCCGGGGCGTCAGATGGAGTTGGTACAGGAAGGAGCAGCGCTCTACCCTACTACTGCCACCTCCTTCTGTTCTTTTCCCTCCTAGATCACTTATCATCTGTTGGTTCCACAGTTCTGAGTAGACTCAAGAGACAGTATCTAACTGTTTTCCTCTACCTGATAAGCAAGGAAAGCCCCCAACACAAAGCTGGAAAGAGAAGACCAACCTACACACAAGCACCACCACCTTCTGGCAGCTTCAGGGACTGCTCTGTCCTCCCCCATCAATCCTGCTGCCAAACAGCTGCCATGGATTCAGGACCACTGGGGACCCTAATCCGGAAACAGAGCGGCTGGCCAGGGAGCAGCGTTCCAAACTCAGCTGACTGGAGACTGAAAGCAGGATGGGCGGCAGCCTTTTGCTTACTCAATACAATACCTAGAGCGCAATTAATCTGGAAAGTGGGAGTCCTTCAAGCGAGAAGATGGCCAACCGCTTTATTAAAATGTAACCTGAAACCAGCACTAACTAAGGCACTCCTTCAAAGGGTAACACAAAGGCGTGAATACCATTCCAAACATCTCAGACGAAGGGCAGTGAAAACGAGAGGCCCTCAGAAGGTTAACCAGAGTCATGAGGCATGGATGCGATTTCAACAATCTCCAGCTGCCCTCCAGTGTCCCCTCCTCTTCTCCCTTATAACCAAACAGAACCGTGACGCTTAAAACACACGGCCACACCGACTACATTTCCTAAGGAAATGTCTTCTTAGGAAGACCATGGGCACACGCCCTTCAGTCCTTTGCTTTTCCTCCATCCGCTGCCTGCAACACAGATGTGAAGGCTGGAGCTCTAGGTGCCAAGAGGAAGTGAACCACACCCTAGAGATGACCAAGCAGTAAGCAAAAAGGAGCCTGGGTCCTTGATTTGTCTTCCTCGAGCCGCTTTCCAGGCCTGAACTAACCAACCACTGCTGGATCTCACTTACAAAAGCGAGAAATAAAGCCCAGTCTTGTTTAGGCCACTGTTATTTTGGGGCTTGTGTCACATGCAGCTCAGTCTAATCCTAAGTGACACAGACATCAATGACTAAGACCACAAAATAAATTCAGTGTGTCATGGGAACACAAGCCCCCAGGATTGGGCACCCTGTCTGCTGTATGTACCCCAAACACCTAGAACAGACATGGCCCCAGGCAGACACTTGCCTTCTCTAGGAAGCAAAAATATCCTTGGTCCAATCTCTTCCTTTTTTTTTTTTTTTCTGTTTTAACAAACCTTTACAAAGTTTACAATTCTAAGAAAACAGGTTCAGAAACTGAAATCTCCCATGCCACTAATTTGGGTACGATGGTAAATGTGCAGCGAAAGGAAAACAGCTCTTCAGCCTCAGAACTCTTCTCAGAAGTTGTCTTCAGGGTCTCTATTTTAGGGGAAAGATCGGCTTTATCTAAAAAAGTCAGTGTTTGAGGACAGATGCGCTAAGCTGCATGACAATCACTGCAGCACACAGGCGGGTGTCCCAGGAAACACATGCACACGGCAAACTAAAGAATCACCAGTTAAATCTGTTTTAGCTAATTTGAGCCAGGGGCAAGCTGAAGTTATGACAGGAAGACACCCAGCAAGAAATCTGATTTGAAAAGCACATCGAGATTCCCGATGTGTCTCTGCCAGTAAGTATGAAGGTCCCGTGTGCCATGCCCCAGCAGCCCTCATTAATTCACTAAAGGGAATGATGTCATCCTGTGGAAATAAGCCAGGCGGAGCCAAGACTGCCCTGGCCAAGACAGCGCTGCTGCTGCTGCCACAGCTCCAGCCCCTGCCCCTGCCCCTCCCATTTCCCTGGCAAGTGGACAGAAGCTGATGTAACTGCACAGAAGCAAAGAAAAGGAAAAACAAGCTTCTGAATCACAAAAAGGAAAAATAAAACAAAAATGAACTTCCTTTAAAGTTTGTTCTCAAAAGGCCTTGGATGTCCTGAGTCTTAAAATATCCTTTCATTTTAATGACAAAAAAAAAAAAAGAACTTCCTATTCCTTACTAAAATTGTATTTGCTGGATGGCAAAATGAACTAAGGTAAGAGCTGAAAGATTTATCTTTTGTGAGGCTTCCTTTAAACCTGCATACGAAAGGGTCCATAGGACCTCAATGATATCCAGGGCAATGGACTTGCTACAGAAATCATAATAAATCTCCATACCCACAGATGCAAACTCAGCAGACAAGGGCTAAACAGAAGAGGAAAAAGACTTATAGAACCAATCACATTTTAGGGGATGAGGCAAGAACACTTATTATAAAAGAAAACCAATGACAATAAGGAATACTGATTCATGTTTTTTCTTCAACTGTGACAGATGAGACAAAGACTGCTTTGAAGACTTTTTTTTTAGCCATGCCACGAGGCTTGTGGGATCTTACTTCCCCAACCAGGGATGGAACCTGTATCCCCTACAGGGGAAGCACGGAGTCCCAGCCACTGGACAGAAAAGGAATTCCGGCTTTGAAGACTTTTTGACTACTGAATCGACAAAAGCAACTCTGAAATAAATGGTGCAAACAAAACAAAACACTCTATAAGCGGAGCTTTGCAGCCTCTTGATCCTGTGAAAAGGAAGGTGGTTGGAATCGTCCAAAGAGACCAGGGAATTTTCCAATTAAGAAAACCCTACATTACTTACACTTTCGTTCCAGCTCCCTCATTTCTTCTGGTGGAATTTTCATTTTATCAATGTGCTCACGTAAAACACTAGCCCATTTCTGTAGTGATTCCATCACAGTCCAAGGCCTAGACATATCTGCAACAAAGATGACTAGGGTCTCTGGCAAGGATTCAGCAGAAACTGCAAATTTCAGCAGACCTTTGTGGTATAGATCTCCATCCAGAATCCACACATTGCAGCGTGTGTGATCTAAGAAAAGAAGCAAAGTGAAGTTACTGATGATGACCATCAGCACAGCTGAAAAGGAGAGTCACAGCAGGAATACATTTGAAGATGACAGCCACAGAATTCAACACAGAACACAAAAAAATCCTAACCAGAAAACACAACAACTCTTCATCAAGGTGCCCTGTGAACTGTCCAAACCATAAAATTTCTTTAACAACCATAATATACTGTACCCACATCTAACAGGACTGCTGCAATGTCTGAGGAGTAAAGGATAAAGGACATTTGAGCTTTCAGTAAGAATCAGAAACCATGAATAAAAGCTACAAAAGTTCCCTGGACAACTGTGCCATAGTCTAAATAATCCATTCTAAGATATCAGCAATCTGTGAGGCGGCAAGCTGTGGCCAAGAGCCTGTGGTTAAACAAGCTCTTCTTCTGTCAGTCACACTGAACAGTGAGCTCACATACCACAAAGGGTGCCAAAGAAACAGGACCTTTGTATTTAAATGCTGAGATAAACTCATTACTTACATAACTAAGATATGGATTATGGGATGCCTGATGATATTAAGGAACTACACTTATTTTTGGTATAATTACATTTTCAAAAATCCTAATCTTTTAGATATACATATGGAAGTAGTCACAGATAAAAAGAAATAACATCTGAAGTTGCTTGAAAATAACCCAACTTGGAGTATATAGCTGACATAACACTCACCAAGAATTGCTAATCTGAAGGCAGGGGTAGATATACTGGGGCTCATCAAATTAGTCTGTGTCTTAGGTAGTTTAGTTTTCCCCAGTAAAGTTAAAAACGCATGCACAAATGTGCACGTGCTGACCTTTAATGAAGCACATGATTCTAAAATTATACCTAGATAATAAAACTGTAGAATTCTCCAAATTAATAACATACATAAAATTTTTAAATATCTTTTTTAAGAAAATTTTTTTTAAATATAAGCACCTCAAAGGAGCCATCCTACTAGCAAAAATATAATTTTATTAACTTCTTCCCCAATAAATTCCAACTTAAACTTTAAAAAACCTGTCTTCAAATTCGGGAAAAGTCTAAAGGAGATTCTAGGTGTCCTACTGACCGCCCAGAACCTCGTTGGAAACCATTTAGACTGAGCAATGCGTGTGCTACCAGGAAGGATCCTAAGTCAGAGTGACTGGCCAGAGACAACCCGGAAACAAATCCTATCAGCATAAAATCCGAGAATTCAAGCCATGAAATCCAAGAAATGTCAGTGCATTTCTCCTGGGTTCCCTTACCCTCCTGTGCTCTGCCTGGGTGCCCCTTCCCAATGAAGTCTCTTGCTTTTTTTTTTTTTTTTTTTTTAAAAAAAAAACTATCTTCAGTTAGCTAACTTTTTCTGGTATAATCAATTAATTTACAGGTTTAAAAAAATTTTATATTCATGACTTTATTTCAACAGTACAATAAAGGTATCTACATCTATGCTTTCAAAACCTTTAACACATTTCAGATAGCAGTTTTGATTTGGATTCTATGAATGCCTTCAAAAATACTGCTTGTACCTGAAGTCTGCAGATTTTAATGCCTGCTCCTCACAAGACATAGCTCCTTTCTTCCCACTGCCCACTACATATAACTCACCCGTGTGCATGGAGATCACACACATCACAAGTGGTATTAAATGGATACCCCAAACTCTGAAGGCAGAGGTCCTTTGACATGTCAAGTTCTACCACAAATGAAGGACAAACCAGAACCTATATTCTCTACCTAGGTGATTGCCTGCAAAATGTATATTTATAACCCAGTCATAACACACAATTAAAAAAAGGGAGGCTGAAAAATGTATAATTAACCACAGGTAAGGACAACGCTATCATCAAAGAGGAACTTGCAAGTAGGAGGCCTAAAAAAAATCCCATAAATGCAGAGGTCAAGAAGTTTTTAAGGCAACCTTAAGGAACCTGAAATAAAAATTAACATGTACTTCAACTCAAAAAAGCAAGTGAACATGGTTACTTTGAGGCTGGGATGAGATATGTTTATGCCCTTTGAAATAAGCATCTGTAGAAATGTACAGAGTATATACATGTTTCATATACTTTCAAAAAGTTACTAGATCCCTTTGCTGTTCCCCTGAAACTACCACAACATTGTTAATCAGTTATATCCCAATACAAAATTAAAGTTTTTTGGGGGGAAAAAAATGGGTACTAGACTTACCACTGTGTTTCAAGCACTCAGCGACACTTAACACATGCCACCTCTCATTTTGTCAACTTACAAACTAGTTTCACTGTCCAATATCACTAATGAGGAAACCGAGGAACGAGGGAAGTCAGTTTCAACTAGTGACTACAGGAGTGGGATTCTAAACCAGTTCTGCCTGGCTACAATGCCCAGGTTATTTCCACAATAATCATCAAGGACAGGAAGCAAAAGACTCAGACATGTAAGGCCCCCTAATCTAGCTCAGGGACCCCTGAGTCCCAATCCTACTACCTACACAAACTCCAGTGAGCCTAGGCGGGCCCTGGAAAGCCTCTGCTCACCTCAGACAAGGAGAGTCCTCAGTGCCTTCTACCTCTCTTTCACACTGAACACAGGGAATGTTCAGCAAGGAAAAGGAAGCCAAGGAAGGAGGAGCAGGAAAAAAGTCCCTGGGGTTCTAAGATGACCATAACATTAAGATTAAAGGGTTTTTGCCCCTCTGTTTAAATGATTCTTGGAGCTCAAAGAATTAAGGTAGAAGGAACCACCTGAGATCAGCTTCTTCATTTCAGCAATAAAGAAATGAGGGACTAGAGGTGGTGGAATTTGTCCCCTTGTAAAATCACTGTTACATGGTGATTCTTACTATTTAAACGGGTAAAGGCAATTTTAAAGAAAGTAATTTAAAGAAGATGTTTCATTCTTAGGCTACACAGATAACTTTCCTACAAATTAAAAGACCTAGGCACTAATAATTATTTTAGAGTCATTCAAGAGCTAACATAAAATCTGAAAGTTTAGAAAGGAGGCAATACTGACTAGTGGTAACCAAAAACCATTATTCCAACTGGACTCATAAGAAAAAACTTTTAAATGATATCTAATCCTTATAAGAAAGCTTACCATGCACTTTTAATCATCCCAAATACCCAGAAGGTAGAAAACAATTACTATCGACATTCTACAAATGTGAATTAAAAGAGAACATTATTGCCTCTGAGTCTCTTTCTCTCCACTTAGGGAAAACAAACAAAAAACACTAAACAAACATCCCCCAGGAAATCAGCAATTCTATACTGTCACCAAAAAAACTCCAAAATTCTCTTGTGAATATCTGTTAAGCTGTTACATTTTGAACTACACCAATTTCAGATTTTCCACTAGAATCAGCCAGAGTAACGACGGTGCCCGGATCAGCCAGCCGAGCATTTCTCTCATAGAAAAGTTCAAGGCACTTAAAAATTTCTTAGTTTCTTATGTTTATGTGCATCTGAAACTTTACCCTCAGTATCTCCTTTTAAGTGGGGCCACCCAGCTAATAGGCCCATTCCCCATTTTGCTACCATCCTCTATATAAAGATAAGTAGGTAAAGTCCTACAAAGACACACACTTCATCTATTCCCCTGTGACTAATTCTCTTAGGACTAAACAGAAAATTGAGAATGCCTGGCTATTTTACAGGAATGGTAACCAAGGACTCAGACACCTGCATGGGTATCAATGCTTCACTCACCATCTCGGTCCTCATCGTGGACGCTGAGGTAGAGATACTCTAGGCCTCTTCCTTTCTTGCCATGCTCAGCTCCTTGAAGTTTAGTCATGAGGGTTGTTTTACCAGAACCATCTTCACCTACAAGTGATGCATGTAAGAAGACAAAGTGTACTGTTTATTCTAGGCAAGGATAGGGAGTCTGCACAGTCACACAAGGAACTTTCATACGGAGCTTGCTACAGAGGTCTCATCTGTATTCATAAACAAAGCAGGACCTGCAGCAAGAGTAATCAGGGTGGGGGGGGGGGTAGTGAGAAAGGTGGCAATTTCCAAGATCTCAAATGACAATCTACTGCAGCCATCCTTACCTCCCAAGGAAAGGAAGAAGGCAGGTCCACAGACCCTATCTACAATTTATAAGACACACATATGGAAAAGTGAAAGTAAAAGGTGGGGCTAGTGTCTCACAAAATAAACTTCTACCCCAAGAAAAGCAAATCTTCCAAACATAATCAACCTTAATGAAAAAAACTCTAACCCTGCCTCATAATCATGAATGATGGGGCTGCTTTTCACTTTCAGTTTTCGTACATTTCTTTCATAAGCACCGTAAAGGCTAGGAAACCAATGAAAATAATCACAGACCTAAGCAAAACTCTTAAAGAGCAACCTTAGTAACTACCAAGCCTCTCCTCGTCCCCCTCCACCCAATGAACAACTCCCCTCCCCCAGCCTCAAAAGAAACCTTAAACATCAGAAGGAGCCACCACCAAGAAACACTGCTGGCACTCCTTGGATTTAATAATATAGAATTATGGACCAAGAAAACTGAAAGGCAATCCATAGATCCAAGTTCTCCTCTCCGCCCCCAATGCCACTCTCACTCAGGCCCTCCGCATCCCATCGGGACGTGCTGAGCACTCAGCCTGACTTCAGACCACCTGCCGCTCTATGCCAGAGTCCCCTTTCTAAACAGAGATCTGGTGCCCTGGATCCCCCAATTTGTGAAGACCTCCAAGCGTTTTCCATTACCTGCTACAGTGGTCATCAACTAAAGACCATCCATTCCACTCAAAAACTGTGGGAAAACCACCCTCCAAGTGATTCCCATGAGAATCAGACCGTATAGGTGAAATAAAAAGCCCCTAAGAATCAAGTGGCTTCAGAAAAAAGCAGTGACTCTTCAGCCTTCCACAGTGTACCTCCACCTTATCTCATCAGTCACTTTCCGCAAGGAGGCTGTGCTAGCTTCCAACCTCCTCCATCCTCCTCACCTGTGTTCCTGAGAACACAACCCTCTGCGGCCCTGCATGTTGACACTTATCCTTCAAAACACCTAACTCCAAACAGCAGCAAGCCATGGCTGATGCTCCAGAGTCATCTGCCTATGCCCAAGACATCTATCCCCGTCTCACTAGACTGAGATTCTTGTGTAGTGTCTGCAGGATGTCTGTACAATCCCAAGATCCAACCTGGGCAGTACAGGACTCACTCAACAAATGGGTATTGGCTGTACGAATGAAACCAGCCAAAGCCTCTCACTAGACAGAGATGCTGAGGGACGTAAGCCAGGTAACCCAGCAGAGAAGCCTGAAACAATGCAGGAAAAGTCCCTGGTGGGGACTCCAAAGCTGCTGCCCTTCGTGGCGTTCTTCTCATCTTACACTGCTTCATCAAGATCGAGAAATGGCTCCTGTGGCATCTCCTCCCAATCCGACGACCCCCAGTTCACCTCGTTCCCCCCGCCTCCTCCGCTAACCTCCTCATCCAGTCCCTCCCCTCTTCATGCCCAGTTTGGTGAACTTCGAGGCTACCAGCACAAGAACTCAGGGACATTTAAAGCAAAGCTAATATTGCGGCCAAGCGACTGAGGAATGTGCCGAGAGCACTTGCCAGCATCCTTGGGCTCTCGAAAAGGGGCAGTGTCCCGACCTCGGCCGTGGTGACTCGGCCACACTAGGGCTATCCAGCCAGGGTCTCCAGAGCAGGCAGGCGACAGAGGAGAGGAAGGCAGGGACCAGGGAGAGGGCGCCCCGCCTAGCCCACCCCAGCTCCCCGGACAACGCCCCGCCGGCGGCGCTCACCGAAGACCAGAATGTTCTTGCCGGACGGTAGCTTGGATCTGGCGCGGGTGGACACCTCGCTCAAGATCGAGGACCTGTGGGAAAACGGCAGAGCTATCGGCCCCGGGGCCAGCCTGAATCTGACCGGTCCGCGACTGCCCGTCAGTCCGTCCGACGGTCCGCCCCACCCGATCGCACCCTCCCCGGACCGGCTGCCCTAGCCCGGCCGCCCCGCAGTCTCACCATAGACTCTGGCCCTCCTCCTCTTCACTGGTCAGGTCGCCGGCGGCCGCCACCGCGGGCCCGTTGGGACCCAGCAGCAGCTTCTTCTCCACCCCCACCGGCGCCATCTTGCCAACTGCAGCCACAAAGAGGGCCCTCCCCCGGGCCCGCCGAGGACCCACGAGGACCCCGCCGGGCCTCCCGCGCCCGCCGCAACCCGCGCCGCCCGCCCCGCACGGTCCGCGCCGCTTGCCGCGCTCCGCCGGGCTTGCGAAGTCCGCGGGCTCCTGCAGGGTCGTGAGGCCACCGCGGTGGTAGGAGGTGGGCGGTGGTCGGAGGTGGGCGGTGGTCGGAGGTGAGCGGTGGTCAGGCAGCCGCCTGGGCAGCCCTGCTTCGGGAGGCGGCGGTGCTAGCGGGAGCCGCCCGGGCGGAGGTCGCGCTGGCGGCCTCTGCCGTCCGAAGAGCGCAACAGCACCCCTGTTTCAGGTCTTCCGTCCAGTGGCCGCTCCGGCTGCGCTGTCCGGGGGCTGAGGCACCGGACGGAGGCGCTGAAGCGAAAAGCTTAGGCTTTGCAATGAGAACAATACAGGATAGCGCCGTTTATCGAGCGCTTATCATGTGCCAGAGTCCCACGTTATCTCACTAAATCTCGTCTAACTCTCTAAGGGTGAGGAACCTGAAACTCAGAAATCTTGAGGAACCTGACCAAGGACTCAAATGCTTCTGACAGCATCCTGGTACTTCAGTCTTACTCACTAGTTTTAACCTATTATATATACCATGAACTTTGCCTAATCCTAATCGAGCCACGAGTTGAAAGATCGGCCTTAAACGAGACTCCCCAAATACAAATATCCTGCTTTTCACCTCGTCCTTCCTTGACCCTCTTAAGACCACAAGGCAGTGATTTTTATGGCAGTTAATAATACACTTTTTACGTTAATAACAGGGCTTTTTTTTTTTTTTCCCCCCCGGGAGCCAGGGTTTGACACCAAAAATAGTAGGCTTTAATTTCCTTTCTTCAGGAAAAGAAAGAAAAAGGAATAGATGTGAAAGGAGAAGGGGCAGGGGAGGAAAGGGGAAGGAAGAGGGTAATGGGAAGAAAAGGAAAAAAAATACATTTCACCTGTCCAGTTTCACTTTAGGTGACTGCTACCCGAGGGCTCTGTGGAAGCAGAGGCATTTTACAAGGCATTTCTAAATATCACAAGGAAGTAGGATATAGCAGAAAAGCAAGGATATGTGGGTTTCAGATGAGTAGGACTCTGATCCTGGCTCTGCCAAAAATTAAAGGATCCAATAAATCGGCATATCATCTGCCAACCTGAATGTAAGGTTCAAACAAGACAATGGGAGTGAAAACTTATTAAGAATTATACCTCTGGAAGTCTAGGAAAAGCAAAGAAAAGTGCTGTAAATCATAAAGCAAGTAGTATCAAAAGTTTCACTGGACAAAAGACAGTTGAAAACTACAGGCCAGTGAAATTCATCACCCCTAGGTGAAACTCTCTAATGTGGCCAGTTGGAAAAGGAAAAGATAGCACCAGATTTAGTTCCTTTTTTTTTTTTTTTTTTTGCAGGAATACCAAGTAGGAGGATGCTGCAGACATAGCAAAATCAGATTTCAACAGGACATTTGCCAATGCACATCATAGACAAGAAAGTGAAATGTAGGCTGGATGATGGTATCCAGGCTTGTTAAAGCCCAGTCCCAGAGGGGGCTGATGAGCAAGTCCTCCCTACCCACCGCCCAAAGGAGGCTGCTAGAAGCATGCTCCAATCTCCTGCCTTGGCCCAGTCAATTCAGGGTATATCATTCGTGACTTGGATGAGAATGCAGCCACACACTCATAGAAGTTGTGGATGACCTGAAGCAGGAAGGGAGGCCTAACACACTGGATGACAAACTGAGTACAGAATAAATCTAAAATTCAACAGGGACCACTGAAGTCTTGTGGGGCTTCTCTGGTGGCTCAGATGGTAAATAATCTGCCTGCAATGCAGAAGACCCAGGTTTGATCCCTGGCTTGCGAAGATCCCCTGGAGAAGGAAATAGCTACCTATTCCAATATTCTTGCCTGGAGAATTCCATGGACAGAGGAAGCTGGCGGGCTATAATCCATGGGATTACAAACAGTTGGACACAACTGATTAACACATACAAACACTGACGTCTTGTAGTGGAGTTAAAATAAGAACAAGGTAAGAATTAATAAAAAAATCATGCCTTAACTATATCAATTGTAATTGGAAAGTTGGTCATGTAGAATGCCAAGAAGCATCCTAGGTAGGGTCCATAAAACCTTTGGGGCTTCCCAGGTGGCACTAGCAGTAATGAATCCACCTGTCAATGCAGGAGAGGCAAGAGACACAGGTTCGATCCCTGGGTTGGGAAGATCCCTGGGTTGGGAAGATCTCCTGGAGACGGAAATGGCAACCCACTCCAGTATCCTTGCCAGGAAAAGTCTATGGACAGAGGAGCCTGGCGGGCAATAGTCTATGGGGGTGCAAAGAGTTGAACATGACTGAGCACACAAGACTCACTGAATCGAGTCCATGTTCACTTGCTCTTATAAAACCTTTGGGCTAGCAAAGAAACGGGTCTCTATACTCTTGTCAGTCAGTCCACATTTTTGGGGGGACAGTCTATAAATAAAAAGGTGCCCAGTGGTCAGTGACTAAGTTCATAAGGGGACATGACACTGTTTGGCTGAAGCAGGAAGTAGCTAAGATTCAGCAGCATGGAAGATAAAGGATGTAGAGGGGAAACTGATGAACATCTATCATTACCTCTCTAAAGGGCTGGTATGTGGAAAAGCGATTCAACTTTTGTGGTTCTGCAGGAGGTACTCCAGAAAGGCATATTTCATTTTGGCATAAGGAAGAACTGACCATCAATTATCACCCTGTGAAACAGTAAATTCCAGGTTTCTGAGCATATAGGCAAAACTAAAGACAGCCACCAATGTCCAGATTGTTGTACAGCAGTTAGTTCATGCCTCTGGCAAGGAGCTATAACTGAGGTAAGCTCCAACTCCAAGGGTCTGGCTTTTTGTCCCCTGTGGAACTGGTTGGGTTTGGGTTCCTAAAACCAAACAGTCCTCTAATATGTGATCATTCTTTGGCTTTCCTTTTGATGTGTATTTATTTACTATCAAATTCCATTTGAGGGGAAAAAAGCAGTTCATGTTAACCAAGTTAGCCAAAGGTTAGGATAAAATTTAAAGGTTTCAGAACGCAATGGAAGTTATTTTAAATAAAGTGTCAGTGACTGATACAAAATATCATCCAAGTTACAGTGTGTCATACTCTTGGGGATGCTTCTTTAAGTAGTATTTGATCTTCTGTTACATAGATAATTTCCAATTAAAAAAAAAAACACTATTGCCAGCAAGGTTGAGGCAACAAAACGTTTTCCCGATTGACCTAAAACAACATGCACACATCTTGAGAATTACACATCAAAATAGCCCAGCAGACCATTTAAATCATCTCCATAGAGCTTAGGAAATACTGACAGATAATGGACTAAATTCACCCACACTTTAAATGATGCAAATAATTTTCCTAATTGTATATTATTCTTAGGCCTAAAGGAATTTTTGGATTTTAAACAGAGACTTTTCTGCTTATTGACCCTCTGGAATTTTCACTGTGGAACAGAAATTAATAAAATTCTGCTTTATCTAAGTAGACATACTCATGATCTGAAAGGGTCAAAGAATACATGCTTATAGGAAAATACCCTTCAGTATTTGTAAGAATGACACCAAGCAGTGAGCCAATGTGTACAGAAGTACAACTGAGCTTTCAGGCCTTGATACTTGATCACTTTGCCACAGTAACAGTATTTTAAGTATAATGAAGAATGCATTGGTGTAATGAAATATAAAAAAAGTAAGAAAAATAGAACTTTGAGATTTAATAGTTTGGTTTCCAACTAAAAGAAAACTAACTTAAAAGCAAACAATCAAAAATTGTTTCAAACTTTGAAAATGCAGAAGCAAATAAACATGCACCAAAAAGAAGTGAACCTGACAATAGAATTTGGAGTACTTGGGCAATTACACAATTGCCTTTAGAAGGAGAAACATTAGTGTGTGGGAACATGATTTGAACATCTTGGGAAACTATCTAAGTTCCAGAGAGGGAATTTCACTGGGTAAAAATACTAAATCCAGTGTCTCATATAGTATATGATGTCAAATAAGGTTTAAAGGCCAATAATTTTTTTTCTCTGACCTAGGTTGAGCTTAAGGGAAAAAAGCATAATCCTAAACATATGTTTGACCTCATATGGAATTTTGTCCTACCAACCTACACATTGAAAATGTATTTGTTTTAGGGACTTCTCTGATGGTCCAGTGGTTAAGAATCTGCCTTCCAATGCATGGAACATGGGTTCGATCTCTGGTCAGGGAACTAAGATCCCACATGCTATAGGGCACCTAAGGCTGCATGCTACAACTAGAGAGCTCTCATACCAGAACTAGAGAGAAGCCCACACATCACAACTAGCACAGCCAAAAATACGATAAAATAAAATTTTTAAAAGAAAATGTACTTGTTTTACAATTTAAAAAATAATTTTATTTATTTGGCTGCACTGGGTCTTAGTTGCAGGGGATCTTTAGTTGAACTTATGGGATCTAATTCCCTAACCAGGAACTAAACCCAGGATCCCTGCATTGACAGCACAGAGTCTTAGACATTGAACCACCAGAGAAGTCCTTGGAAGTTATTTTAATAGTCTGATGAGCTACAGCATCACAAAAAATAATTAAACAGTATCCCCATTGCCACATTTCCTGTCTCATGAGAATGTCTAAGAATATTTAAAATTTTGTATTTTTAACACACTGTTTTTCAAGGTGTCAAACTAAAAACTGACAAGTCTTCCAATCAAGGAGCCACATACTTGGGGCATTTGGTCAGCTTGTGGTATTTGTGAGCAAGGTCCACAGCCTTCCGTCCTTGCTGAAAGGGGAAAGACCACAAAATTAAATTCCAGTGATTTCCCATTTTCTTAACTCCATTGAAAAGGTAATTTATTTCTTCTTTGGTGAAGTTTTTACGAATTCTTCTTTTCTCTGTAATTAATGAGAATTGTAGAATATATTAGTACTTGCTAAAAAAAAAAAAGAGATCTTCTTGAGAATCAAATAAAAACTTATTCTAAGGATATGGATTATACAGTGAGAAAACTTCATGCCTGGGCAACTCATCATATGGAAATCTACTTCAAATGAAAACAAACAAACAAACAAACTCTGAGTGCCTACTATCAACCTAGATGCTATCACTGTGATCCTGCAATAATTGTAACAATCTTACGATAATCAAGAAACACAAAATTTTATAAACATGTGGTTGTTAACTCTTTCAACATTCCTGTGAAGACAGTTAACCACTTACCTGTCTTACAGCTACGGTCTTCCCAAAGGGCTCCATAACTTCATAGAAAAGAATATCAACACTTGTTACTTTAATTATCATGCTTGATTAATATTTTTAAAGGATTAAGTGTCTTTTTTGAAATTTGACTTAAAGAACATGTTCTTCACCTATATAAGGGCTCAGCTTGATTAAAACTCAAAAAAACAAAAAAAACAGGCTGCACAAAGAGGAAGTTTTATCTGGTTTTTAGGGGTAATTTCTACAACAGAAAGAATACACATTTGGTATCTGTAAACAAATATTTTCTAGTCATGATTACCAGGAAATAGTCTTCCTTTAAGGTTTTAAATTCATTGTTAATACTGATGAGGAGGAGTTTTTGTATTTCCAATTAAGGCTGCTATTCACTCTAGTAGGACCTGGAACAACTGCTGGGACCTTAGAAAATCTTGCCTTTGCAGGTCAGGACTGTTAGTCCATCTCTCCTAAGATAGGAGCCACAGTTCAGATCTCTTAAATCAGAAGAGAAAAATCTTAGCAGCAGAAGGCCAAGATATCAATGAAACAATGTCTAATTATTACCGAATGGTATTGCTTAGAATGTGAGATCCATGAAGACTGGGATTTTTGTCTGTTTCACTCACCATTATGTCCCCCATGCCTAAAATTGTGTCGGACACATGGGAGGTGATCAATAATATTTGTTGAAAGAAAAAAAAGTTACTACTGGTAAAAAGTGTTTTAAAACTTCTCACTGGGACTTCCCTGGTGGTACAGTGGATAGGAATCCACCTACCAGTGCAGGGGACACGGGTTCGATCTGTGGTCCAGGTAGATTCCACATGCCTCAGAGCAACTAAGCCAGTGTACCACAACTGCTGAGCTTGCGTGCTGCAACCACTGCAGCCTGTGTGCCTAGACTCCGTGTTCCACAAGAGAAGCCACCTCAATGAGAAGCCCATGCATTGCAATAGAGAGTAGCCCCCGCTCTCTTCACAACTAGAGTGACTGCACACAGCAACGAAGACAAAGAGCAACCAAAAATAAAATCATATATATTTAATATAAATATATTTTAAATATAAAATTTATATATGTATAAATTTTTAAAAAACTCATCAATTAAGTTACTTCTTACTTTTGGGTCTACTGGAAAACTGTAGTTCTCCAAGAAATAGATTATTTCAATTTCACTTGCTAAATGATCTCAAAACTCATTATAATCAGAACCAGATGGGTTATTATATCATTCAGGATATTGGGTTTTGGGGTTGTTCATGTAGAGCCCATCCCCACTTTTCCACTGCAGTTGCCATTTCACTGACTTCTAACTTAAATTAACATCCATGCCCAACTCCTCAAAGGTTTCTGCAGCAGAGTAATGGGCAGCCTAGAATGGGAAACAGCTCTCTACATCACAAGGCTCCCTTCTGTGGCTTCTTTAGTGCTCTTTTTTATACTGATTGGGCATTAAAAGAAAACAAGGGGAAGAAAATAGCAGGGAAAAGTAGGCAAGAAGACTCCGTTTTAGACACTTATTTTTCAATCCATCCTAAAAGAGCCCTTGTCTCCAAGACTCTTTTAAATACTTAGATGCTGCAATGATCCCTTCTCAAAAGAATAGTCTCAAATTTGACTGTAACCTATAACCAAATGAAAGGTAATGAATGTCTCTAGTATGAAAGGGAAATTTATTAAGAGGGGGAACACAGTACATCAAATATTCCTGGCCTGCTTGTAAAAGAGATATGCATCCATACTAAATCACTTCAGTCATGTCCCACTCTTTGTGATCCCATGGACTGTAGTCTTCCAGGTTCCTTTGTCCATGGGATTCTCCAAGCAAGATTAATGGAGTGGGTTGCGATGCCCTCCTCCTGGGGATCTTCCTGACCCATGTCTCCTGCTGTCGCAGGCAGGTTCTTTACCATTAGTGCCACCTGGGAAGCCCCATAAGAGATATAAGACCAATCTAATCACTACCTCCTCAAGATGCCTAAATCTGAAAAAAAGCAGGCCAACTTATTACTTGATTTTAACTAAGCAGTTCTAACCTACAAAAAAGATGTAGGTGTTTATGAGTTGAAAATGATCCTAACAGTATTTAGGATTCCTTTGTATAATCAATATATAGGAATGCTGCTGCTGCTGCTGCTAAGTCGCTTCAGTCGTGTCTGAGTCTGTGCGACCCCATATATAGGAATAGTTATGTATATTTCATGAGGTTCTGCAAATGACTTTACTATGAAAAATGATTATCGAATATTTTTAGTTGTTTTATATTGGCTTTTAAGACATGCTACTGAAGAAATTCTATTGTTAATTTGATGCCAACTCCTTGTCAAAGACAAGATTTCCAACTGCAACATTTCTATGGAAAAATATGTATTTTCTAACAGTTTCTACAGAAAATATTACTTCAACAAGTGGGCTACCCTATACTGGTACTGCACTTAATTTTAATTTATACGCAGAAATTTTAATCTTGAAAAAGACCCAGTTATAAAAAGTAAATTTGAAATCTCTTTCAAGGTTTTGGCAGTGAAAATGGCCAAACAAAAGTGAGTGGCAAAATGTTTCCTGGATGGATCAAGTCCAGACCTCTTCACAATAAATAACAGAATGACTCTATAGTTACTAATGGCTATTAATTTCTAGGTTACTTTGACAAGTAATGTACTCAATTGCTTACTCTTATTCTGCAGGTACTAATTCCATACAAACAGAAGAAAATGGTAATGTTCTTTAAGTCTAATGATAAATTTGAAATGGTGATAAACCTGAACTGTTAACTCTGAGTTTAATAAAAACTCCTATAAATTAACTCATAGTCTGAGAAGTATATTAATTTTTAAGCAGGGATCTAAGCTTTATACTATTTGTCTCTTCAATTTTGATTATTTGAAGTGCTAAAATAGAAATGTGATACAGAAGAATGAACTGGGGGTTCTGGAGAAAGAAAAACTTGCATTTGAATCTAAGTTCTGCCATTTGCTCACTGGCAAATTTTGGCTATTCAGGGATTTTCCTATTGCTATGCAACCTAAAAGAAAAGAAAGTAAAGTGGAAATAAGGTAATACCTTATCTTATGATTTTATTTTATGAAATAAAGGAAATAATATCTATAAAATACCTAATACATAATGGGTTCTTAATAGATGTTAAGTTTTCTCCTGCTCCTTCCCCAGCTAGAAAGCAAGAGATTAGCAAGTGCCATGAGGAAGGGAGGAGGGAAACTTCTTTTATGAGGAAATATGACTCTTATCAGAGCCAAGAGTTATTATTTAGAAGCCATTAATGATGTGACTGAGAACAATCATTGAGCTGTTCTGTTTCAGGAATATATGAAATTTATATTTATTTAAAAATTAAGTATATTCACTTATTCTTCCAGGGGTAGTAGATTCACTACTGAGTTGACGTCTTCTACGTGGGGTCAGCAGAATTTCTGAAAAATACGAAAACATTTAGCCTACTTAGAGTATTAATCTGAGTAGTATCACATCAATCCCATTAGTATGATATTTCCTTTTTCCCCCTTCTAATGGGACTCCTTAGGTGGATTAGGAAGAATTTTTAAACCACCAGAGACTAAATCTACTCCCTGGGAACATTTTAAATCATGGTTGCTCAGAGACAGATTTTCTTTTCAACACTTTTTGTACCCTTTAGCTTTCAATATACTTAACAGTCTAGATCATAGTTCAGAAGGTACAGTCATAATTACAGTTTTAAAACTGCTGAATTAATTACTTTTGTTACAGATAAGTGATTTCCTTAGTTCACTTTTATATCTGTCTTCAGCTTCCACAATGGCTTTGTGACGATCACATTGGTATGGGCAACAGTGCAAGAGCTTGCTAAAATTTCGACTATTCAGGGATTTTCCTACTGCTATGCAACCTAAAAGAAAACAAATTAAAATGATGCATAGATGTTATAAATATTTAATAACAAACTTATGAAAGCAAATATCTTTATGATGGTAACTGAAGTGAATCAGGAAGTTAATTATAAATACATCAAGAAACTCAAAGCCACATCGTATGAAAGAGTAAAGACAACAAATACAATACAGGGAAACAAGTGTTGCCACAGAGGTGTAAACACTTATAGCGATATAGGAAAGAAACATCTAGCTTGGTCTAATTCTGAGCAGGAGTCTGTCAGGGAAGATATCCAAAAGAAGTGACCCTTAGGCTCCGTCATCTTTTTTTCTTTAATATTATGGAACAGTTAAAATACATGAGAATGAATGGAAAAGAATAATGAACCACCATGTATCCATCATCTAGCTTCAACTAATCTTAACTCACGGCCAATCATATTTTATCTCCCTCTACCTGTGCAACTCTGCCTTTTGTGCACACTGGATTATGAAGCATGGAGGTTGCATTTGAGTATTATTTCAGATGCATTCTTAACAGATAAGAACTCTTTTTAAAAAGTACTTATTTTGTCTTATTTTTTTAAACGGCAAAACCACTATCACACCTAAGAAAATTATGTTTAAGTAATCTAATATCCAGTCAGTGCTCAAATTTCCCCATCATTTTAAAACTTTATCTTCATGGTAGGTTTATTTGAATCATGATTCAAACAAGGTCAACCATTACATTCAGCTGCTATGTCTCTTGAGTTTCTTTTCATCTATCAATTCTCCTCTCTTCCTCTTTGTCATTTGCCTGTTGGAGACACCAGGTCATTTGTAATGTGTAAGTTCCCAAAGTTGGGGTTTTTCTGATTACATCCTAGTTGTATCCTTTAAAATGTTTCTGTGTGCCCAAGGAACTGTTAAGTAGATCTAGATGACTAATCAGATTCAGATTAAGTTGTTTTTAGTAGAATTCCTCACAGGTAGTACTGTGGACTTCTAACTGCATCATTAACAGACACATAAAGTCTGACTATCTTTTTTTAAATTTTAACATTGATCAGTAGCTTCAGGTAATGTTAGCCACATCCATAAGGTACTCTATTTGCCTGTCACCTAAAGGAAAAGTTAGCCAGACAGAAAGTTGGCAGGGATGAGGACATTTTAAGTACAAAGAACATGTGCAAAAGCACAGAAGAGTGAGAAAGTATTGTGTGTTCAGACAATCACAGGTGTCATGTGTGGCTGGTACAGGTATGAGAAGTGTGGGAGAAACGTTGAGGCTGGTAAGGGTTGCCAGGGGCCAATCAACAAGAGTCTTGAGAACCATCCTAAAGATTTTTAGCTATCTCCAAGTCAATGGGAGAACTGAGGGATATTTATCAAGCAGGAATATGATGTAATTTGTCTAACAGAAAGCTTAGGTGAAAAGTAAGAGAATCAGTTGAGGGGTAACTTAAATAGTCCAGAAAACAAATGTGGGGATTCTGAAATAACAACATTTTCTAGGAGAAGGCAGAGATTTCTGAGGTAAAATTGATGAATAATGAGCTATTAGGGTAAAAGAGACGTTTAGGACAATGCTTTATTGACTATGCCAAAGCCTTTGACTGTGTGGATCACAATAAACTGTGGAAAATTCTGAGAGATGGGAATACCAGACCACCTGACCTGCCTCTTGAGAAACCTGTATGCAGGTCAGGAAGCAACAGTTAGAACTGGACATGGAACAACAGACTGGTTCCACATAGGAAAAGGAGTGCATCAAGGCTGTATATTGTCACCCTGCTTATTTAGCTTATATGCAGAGAACATCATGAGAAACGCTGGACTGGAAGAAACACAAGCTGGAATCAAGATTGCCAGGAGAAATATCAATAACCTCAGATACGCAGATGACACCACCCTTACGGCAGAAAGTGAAGAGGAACTAAAAAGCCTCTTGATGAAAGTGAAAGAAGAGAGTGAAAAAGTTGGCTGAAAGCTCAACATTCAGAAAACGAAGATCATGGCATCTGGTCCCATCACTTCATCGGAAATAGATGGGGAAACAGTGGAAACAGTGTCTGACTTTATTTTTGGGGGGCTCCAAAATCACTGCAGATGGTGACTGCAGCCATGAAATTAAAAGACGCTTACTCCTTGGAAGAAAAGTTATGACCAACCTAGATGGCATATTCAAAAGCAGAGACATTACTTTGCCGACTAAGGTCCGTCTAGTCAAGGCTATGGTTTTTCCAGTGGTCATGTATGGATGTGAGAGTTGGACTGTGAAGAAAGCTGAGCACCGAAGAATTGATGCTTTTAAACTGTGGTGTTGGAGAAGACTCTTGAGAGTCCCTTGGACTGCAAGGCGATCCAACCAGTCCATTCTGAAGGAGATCAGCCCTGGGATTTCTTTGGAAGTAATGATGCTAAAGCTGAAACTCCAGTACTTTGGCCACCTCATGCAAAGAGTTGACTTATTGGAAAAGACTCTGATGCTGGGAGGGATTGGGGGCAAGAGGAGAAGGGGACGACAGAGGATGAGATGACTGGATGGCATCACTGACTTGATGGATGTGAGTCTGAGTGAACTCCGGGAGTTGGTGATGGACAGGGAGGCCTGGCGTGCTACAATTAATGGGGTCGCAAAGAGTCGGACACAACTGAGCCACTGAACTGAAGTGAACTGAGGACAATGCTCAATTGTGATGGATCGAATGGCAGAGTCTGGAATAAGCATGGCACATTTCCGGTAAAATAAATGTGCAGCAAAATTTTACAAGTGGAAGAAGAACAAAATCCCACATAGTTTTGAAATTCCACACAGGCAGAGAGTTTGATTTGGTGAGTTACAGAGAAGCACTGAGGGTTCTTTACCCTGGTAACATGATAAAAAGCACATGAGGAAGAGAAGTTAATAGCAATATGCATGACTTGGGGGTTGGTGAGACTTGAGACTGAAAGACTGCTACAGAGTTGCTGGAGTAACTGAGGCATGAAGGAAAGGAGGCCTGTGTGAGAAAGAAAGAACCAAATCTGATAGACTAGAAATAGGGGGTGTAAGGAGAAAAGATAGTTATAGATGACTCAGTGTTTGAAATCTGGGGGCCAGAAGAATAGTGGCAATATTAACAAAAATGAAGACGCTGGAGGGAGGGCCTTTAAAGACAGAGAAAGTTGTTGTGTTTTTAATATATTAAACTTGAAATAACAAGATATTAAAGTGAGTACATCCTGGATACAGTTGGAAATGGCAGAATGTGGCTATAACCCAAGGTACAAGTGAAGTGTGGAGATACAGATTTGAAAATCATTGGTAAAATGAGAGATGATACCACAAAAGTATATGTTGCAGCAGAGTTGAGTAAGTGCTGTAGATTATTTAGTGGGGGAAATATCTGCAGAAATTTGGCAGAAGGAGAAAGATTAAGGAATAACAGATGGCTCAGTAGTAAAGAATCTGCCTGCCAATGCAGGAGACACAGAGACACAGGTTCGATCCTTGGTCAGGAAGATCCCCTGGAGGAGAAAATGGCATACCACTCCAGTATTCTTGTGTAGGAAATTCCATGGACTGAGGAGCCTGGCAGGCTATAATCCTGCATAGAGTTGGACACGACTGGTGAAAGACAGAAGAACAGTAGTATTTTGAGCCTAATGTGGAATAGCCTCAATTTTCTCCAAAGGGCAGAGTGCAACAATAAGAGTAAACAAAGAGCAAATATTTGGATATGAAGAAGAAGGATGGAGTAAGCACTGAGGACCCTGAAGAAAAAAGAAACAATGGGACATGGAACACTAGAAAAACTTATAAACTAACTATAAATATAAGAATAGTTAATGCTTATGATTTTCAGAACATAATCCAGAATATATATCTATTTATTGACTCTCTGAAAATACAAAAGATGTTTACCTTACTCAGTAAAGCTAAACTTATAGATGGTGACAAAAAGAGAATAATAAGGTAATTTTTAAAAACTATTAGCTGTGTTGACGCATATGAACAAATATTGGGAACACAGGCTACTATAGATAAAAGGTATTAATTTGAATTTTTTATGACACCCATGATTGTTATTTCTCCAAACGGAATGAAGTTTAAATCACACTGGTAGAACTATTACAAATTCTAGTTAACTTATGTCATATAAACTTTAATTATGAAACAATTACAATTAAAAAAATACTTACCTGAGCACCTATACCTCAACATTTTGGAACAACTGTCTGTTTCTAGAAAACTGATGACTTCTTTATTTATTATATCTGAACATAATGTAAATGGATCTGGAGAAAAAAATTACAAAATGCAAGGAATTTCTGATTAGTAAAAAGTATGTGACATTTACAAGATTTATTAATTCTGAAAATTTTTATCAACTGTAGCCCAGGACTACACATCCAGTCATCCTAGTGGATAAACAGAAAGGTTCTGGATATTAACAAAAGGTGACTGAAGCACTTAGTTTAGAAAGAGAAGTAAAGGCATAGCTTCTATGTTAGAGAGAAGATATACCAATGTACATTTTTAGCTATATTAATCACTTGAATATGTTCAACAATCAGAGAAGAAACATTTTTAGTCATACCTGTTACTGGTAACTGCTGCTTTGTGTTTTTGGCAATAGGAGTTGGGTGTTTAAAAATATGGTCTCTAAAAGAAAATAGACACAAGATTACTAGAAGTAAACACTGGTGTGTGAACAAATGTTTCTACATAAGCAGAGTTTAGCAGACAGAAGGAGCTGGCACCAGGATCTACCAAAACCCACCAAATTCTGCCAAAGTATGGTATTCAGCAGTTACATACAACCTTGTTTCTAAAAGTGGAGTTAACTATTATATATAAATAGATAATAAGGACCTACAGTATAGAATGGGAAACTAGATTCAATATCTTGGAGTAATGTATAATGGAAAAGAATCTGAAAAAGTATAGCAAGTGAATCACTGCTGTACAGCTGAAACACTGTAACTGTAACATCAACTCTGCTTCAATTTGAAAAAAAAAAAGTGGAGTTAAACAAGACTCCAAAGGGCAATAATACTGATGTCAGCAGAAACATGGGGAAAAAAAGAGGAAAATAGGAAAGAAAAGCAAAAAAGAGGAAATAACAAATTCAGTGGGCCAGAGGGCAAGAATGCTGGCACAGAGCCTATCTCACTAATTCCCAATTCTACATCCCTAAGAAATCAAGTTAAAATTACATGAAGAATGGTTTGGAAAAGGAAAAAGGGAATGTGATGATATAATCCATCTTTCTAACACTTGGTTTACCCTACAACCTCCCAAAACATAGCAGCATCCTCTTCAGTCTCCCTTATAGTCCAGTAACTATCAGAAGAGCAGAACACAAGAAAGGTTCTAGGAAGAAAGGCCATGATTCCAGGTCCAGCCCTATAGGCTACCCGTGAGGAAGAAAGAACATGTACTTGAGAGGAGGTACAGGGAACAAATGAAAAGGTGAGCCTAAACCAGATCTTAATCACCCTTACCCCCATTTATCAAATTAAACTTACAAACTGGCTTTTGCCAAATTGCCGATTGATTATCAATGTGTGCATCATTATTTCAGCTATAGACATTCAGTTTAAGTTTTCTGAGTATCCCTTCTAAATTCAAATCTGACTATGCCATTTGATTTAAAATTGTCAATGGCTCCTTATACCGTATAAGTTAAAACAGAAAATCTTGCATATGACATGCCAGACCCTAGATGAATTGGCCAAGACTGTCCCATCCAAACCCCTTTCCCCAAACTTCCTACATTAGGTTCCTCCCCAAAACCATGTTTTGTCATTTCTGTATCCCAGTGCTTAAGAGTATAGCACCTTGTACTACATGCACACACACACAAATGCTGAATAAGTAAATAAAAGTTAGAAACAATTATTAAATTATACCTTGACTGAGAAACAAAGTTCTTTTTTTCAGAAGTTGTTTCTTCACATAGGTTTTGTTTGCAGCTTGAATTGGCTGTACTTAAAGTCTTATTTTGCCCACTCTCCCTATAACAAGCATTAACTGGATTTGCACTTCTTAACTCCATCTTCACTTGATTATCATTTGTACATGCTTTGGACGTGACTTTATGGGACTTAGAGGCATGTAGCTTTCTAGCCTGGCTTTTATCTTTATCCTCTGCTTTGGGAACACCACCGCTGCTATCTGCATGGAAGTGTTTCAGTGTATCTTGAATATTTATGTTCACAGATGAAATATTATTCTTATAATTCTCTCCTTGTATATTTTCCTATAATATAAAAATAAGTAAATAATTTCAAAATAATCATTTGTTTTATAATCCAAATTACACTCCCTTTAAATAATGCATAAAAAGTTTATGATTGTCAATAGAATATACATTATAAAAGATGAAGTTTACATTAGGGAGAAAGGAGAGAATATTTATTAAATGACTTGGGGACATTTGGGTAGTCAGATGGGAACAATTTACACAAAAATAAAGTCAAAATAAATCATGTATGAATAGATTCAAGCAGTTCAAATACCTGTTGTTCAAGGGTCAACTATTACTTCTCCATTCTTTCTCTTTCTCAAACCCTTACTATCTAAATGATAGATCTCGTGACTCTATCCTCCATGTCTCTTATTTTTTCAGTCATTACCTCCACTTTTTAAAATATTTATTTTAAGCTGCTTTACAGTTGTGGCACCTAGGCTTCTCTGTAGTTGTAGAGACCAAGGTTCTCGAGGGCCTGGGCTCTGCAGTCTGCAGCACAAAGGCTCTCTAGTTGTGAAGGCCAGGCTTAATGTCCCCATGGAATATGGGATCTTAATTCCGTGACCAGGAATTGAACCTGCATCCATTGTATTGGAAGGCGGAATCTTAACCACTGGACCACCAGGGAAGTCCTTATTTCCACTTTTTAAAAGTATTTTTTTTCTGTGTTCAAGGATGATTCCTCAAGTAATACTGCTGCTGCTAAGTCACTTCAGTCGTGTCCAACTTTGTGCGACCCCAGAGACGGCAGCCCACCAGGCTCTGCTGTCCCTGGGATTCTCCAGGCAAGAACATTGGAGTGGGTTACCATTTCCTTCTCCAATGCATGAAAGTAAAAAGTGAAAGTGAAGTCGCTCAGTCGTGTCCGACTCTTAGCGACCCCATGGACTGCAGCCCACCAAGCTCCTCCATCCCTGGGATTTTCCAGGCAAGAGTACTGGAGTGGGGTGCCATTGTGAATTTTAAATTTAAAACCATAAAAATAAAAAGTAAATTTGTAAGAAAAATATTTTACCCTCCAACCTCTATTATTAAAAAAATTTTGAAAAAAGTTCTGTATTATTTGAGACAAAAAAGCCAACCTCATTTCCTTTTGTTTCAAGTTCTTCTATTCTGTGTAAAATTTCCTTTGCTTTCTTCCAGTAATCTTCAAGATTCTTCTCTTTCATATTTATGTCCTTTAAATGCTCTTCATTTTTATCAAAAGAATATTCTCCTAGACTTAGAGATAACTTCTCACCTTTGTAATATGGAAAAAAAAATAGTGAGTTTATCCATTACTAGAAATGCTATTTGAACACTTTAAATAAGGACAAACTCATACCCCACAACCCCTTCTCTAAATTTTGCACATCCAAAGCATCTTAACTTGCCTAATTGGTACTGAAAATAAGTGGAAAGAAAGTGCTTGGCAGAAGTTGAGGACCCAAAGAGTCATAAAATAGACTTTACTTTTCAGAATTATAGGGAAAAAATAGCATGAAAACATGTTATACCAGGCATACAAACATGCTCAAGTTTATGGCTACTGGTTTTAAAGTATTTTTTTAACACAGTTTCCACAACTGTGGATTATAGTTTCCTTCCTATAATTTAAAATTTTTTTATGTATTATGGCTGCAATTTTTCTTTCAAAAGACCAAACTCCTTTTCATGGCTATTTCCTCTATGCTCCAGCCATCAATTCTTAGATGCACCAGGTTCTCTCCTCTCACGGGACCTTTATGCCTCACTGTTGCTTATGGTTGAGACACTGGACCAAGACAAACTCCCTTCTTTTCACCCAATTAACTCTATATTCAGATCTCAGGTGAAGAATCACTTCCTCTCAAAGCCTGTTCTGCTCTCAGTCTAGGTCACCGTCTTTTATTACAGGTTAGGATTTGTGCTCCATCCACTCTTAACCTTTGCATTAATTTATAATAATATATTTATTTACTTCCTATTTCTCTAGTTAAACTAAGTTCTAAGAGCACATAGACTGCTGTATCTTATCACTGTCTCCCTAAAGCCTAGCACTGCTGCTGCTGCTGCTAAGTCGATTCAGTCGTGTCCGACTCTGTGCGACCCCATAGATGGCAGCCCACCAGGCTCCCCTGTCCCTGGGATTCTCCAGGCAAGAACACTGGAGTGGATTGCCATTTCCTTCTCCAATGCATTAAAGTGAAAAGTGAAAGTGAAGTCGCTCAGTCGTGTCCGACCCTCAGCGACCCAATGGACTGCAGCCTTCCAGGCTCCTCTATCCATGGGATTTTCCAGGCAAGAGTACTGGAGTGGGGTGCCACTGCCTTCTCGTGTCCGACTCCTTACAACCCCATGGACTGTAGCCTACCAGGCTCCTCCATCCATGGGATTTTCCAGGCAAGAATACTGGAGTAGGTTGCCATTTCCTTCTCCAGGGGATCTTCCCCACCCAGGGATTGAAACGGGTCTCCCGCACTGTAGGCAGAAGCTTTACTGTCTGAGCCACCAGGGAAGTCCAAGCCTAGCACAGTGCCTGGCAAATAAGAGGCATTCAAATATTTTTTAAATAAATAAATGAACATACTTTATGATTTAATCCTAAGTCACCTGTAGCCCTCAGATTTAAGTCCTACAACTAAATCTGTCCACAGTGCATTAAATAAGTGAATTATCTATGCTGTTGCTCCCTTCCATAGAAGTTTTTATATGCTGTAATACTCTAGCTGTCATGTCAAAATTATATAATCTACTTTTCAAATGTAAGAAGAGGCTGGGAGCTAAAGGGGCTTGGTTCATCAAAGTAAATTCAAAAGTAAAAAGCAAATTCATCAAAGTAAATTTGAAAGTAAATTCTCTTTCAAAAACTTTGGTAGGTATTTTTTTAAGTAATAGTAAACTTACTAATTTTTTTGCAGTTGTGAAGCACGAAAGTGGCAGCTTTGTTTAGTTCCTCACTCTGAGATTCAGTTAAGGCTTGTATCATGAGTGGAAGGCCATTGTTTTTAAAAAAGTCATACTGATTTTCCTCTGGAAAACACATCAAAAATTAAAGTAGAAAATAGTTATTTTATCTGTTTTTTGGCCATACCATGGGGCTTACAAGATCCTGGTTCCCCAACCAGAGATCAAACTGATAGTGAAAGTGCCAAGTCCTAACCACTGGACCATCATGGAATTCTGAGAGTTATTTTATCTTAAACTATATGCATGAGGTCATAGTTCTTTCTTGTGATAATTATCAACATAGTTCAAATTTTAAAATACAGAAAAACAAAGTTTCAAAAAGTATTTTCAATTTAGAAAATAATCTACTTACATAAGATACCTACGTCTCCTAAGTGATAATCTGTGAAATACAGCCACAGAGTAGCGTCATAAGAGTAAATGAACTGTCCTCACTTGGTTTAAAAAAAAGGTTTAGTTGCCAATTATACCGCAATTAAAAAATAAAAATTAATAATTTTAAAGGTACAGTAAACCCTAAATTATATACAGGTGAAGAGAAAGTATAGAGAAATAAATGAATGGAGAGAATAGAAAATGAGGGAAGAGAGAGCAGAAGAAGCAAGAAAGCACAAAGAAAGGGAAGTGGAAATGTGGGAGGAGGAGAGAGAGAAAAGTGAAGAAGGTTGGAAAGGAGGCAAGTGAAATGGCAGGAAACTGGAGAGGGAAAAAATGAAAGGGGAAAAGAAAAAATAGGAGAGAATGATAAATAGAGAAAGAAAGACAGAACTTTTGAAGGTTTTCAACAAGGGAAAACAGGATCATATCTGTGCAGCAATGTGAGGAGTAGAATGAAAAAACAGAGACAGAAGGAAGAGGACACAAGAAGGACTCTCTTGCAAAAACACCGATGAAAGATGTTGAGGGGCTGAGGGCTTAAATTAGGAAAGTAGCACTGGAATTGAGCAGAAAATGATAAGCAAGGATAAACAGATGTATTAATAGAACCACAGGTCTTAGTGACTGACTGAATACCATGGATGAAGAAGGATGAGGAGCAATGAATGACTGGCTAGGGGACTAGGAGAAAGGCAACAGTACTTTTAAGCTGGGGAGGAAATAACAGTATATTTCTACTCTACTGTTTTAATAAACATGCTAAATAAATCCAGTACTTACCACAATCCTCTGTACAATGACCAAGAGTAAGTATGACACTAAATTTTTCTCCTGAATCCAGACTGTCAAGAAGCAGCAATGCCAAAAGTTTTGAAACAATGTGGTACTTGGATAATACAACACCAAAAGTAGCTTAAAAAGGGGGAAAAAAGAACAAGTACAAACTTACAGCTTATCCCTACCTATATATATAGTATTTCCCAGATATTTACATATACTATTTTTCAGATCTTATCCTGGGAGAATGATATTATATATCTACATAGTATCTAAAATTCACATCTCATGTAACATGCAATATATAGCTATAAACAAATGCATTATAATAAGGTGGAAGCTTATAAAGCCCTCAATAATTCCTCTTCCCATACTAAAGACATTATACTAAAGCAAATTTTTTGAAGAATGCTTTCTACTAAGTTGTCCTGTAGAGTGTTGTGAATATGAAATAATACTACTATCTTCCCTAAAAGCTGCTTACTCTCATCTTACATACCTTGTCTTATCTAGACTGACAGTATAGACCTTCCCATGTAATCAATTTCTGCCTGTCACTGAAATACACTACTAACTGGTCATGGTTCTATTGATGTTAATGATGCAGTGAGGCATGCTTGAATCTATACTGAGATGTGAAAAATTCAAGAAGTCTATCATTTTAAACTACACTTATAATGGGTTTTTTTTTTCAGTTTTTAAAAACAGAGTTCAGAGTCCAACAGTCCTGATAGCAACAAAAAGGTTGTGAATTCCTCAGAGGACTATTGTCATAATCATTTTTTTAATCTCTAGAGCTTACATAGAGCCTAGCACATAACTGAATTTTTAAAAAATGATCTACCATTTTTTTCAGTTATTTATGAATCTCAAGAACTGCTTATTACAAAGATTTGTGGACTATCATTCTTCAGTATTTGTACATGTGAGAAGCAGCCATGAGTTCTAGTCTGATTCGGCCACTCACTGGTTATGGTAGGATAACCCCAACTCATACTTACCAGATAGAGGCATACCTTAATTCTTTATGTCATTTTTTTAAATCTATAGTCATGAGTTCTAGTCTGGTTCAGCCACTCACTAGTTGTGGTAGGATAAGTCCCTCTCATACTTATTGGATAGAGGCATACCTTAATTCTTTATCTCATTTTTAAAAATCTATAAATTGGACTTTCCATTCCCTATGTCTCCAAAATGTCCCTTGATTTCTCATCTAATATTTTTCATTTAATGCTGCTTTTTAAGTGAAACAAAGATTTAGGACTGGTAGACTCTTCTCTTGATTCTATCATCAAACCTGAAATCAGAAGACCTAGATTTGAATCCTTAAGGACATCATAACCCCCATGAGAAAATAAGGAGTTGGACTAGATAATTTCTAAGTCTCTCTCCCACTTATGAGAAACTAGAAGTCCAATCCTTATTTGTGTTCAATCTACCATTTCAACACTCACCATGCCGAATTCAAACAAAATGCAACTATGGAAAAATTACTAAGCATTTTCACTCACGATTATCAGCAATGCATGCATCCACTGTGTTTGTCACCACCACTGCAAGTTTAGCACTGAAAGGAGTCTTGTGTGAATCAGATTCCAGTTGCACAAGAACTTGAGACAATACATCCAGTCCACCCACAGATATAAAGTATTTCTGAACATAAGCTTAAGGAATAAAGTAGCAGAACTATTAATACTTCAAATAAGACAAGTATATGGTTTCATTAAATTAATTTGTACTAAATATAACATTAACTTGACTTTAAAAAATACTTACTAAAAAATAAATAAATAAAATAAAAAATACTTACTAAAAATCCCAAATTAAAGAATGAAAAATCTAATCCTTACCTGTGCATATACATAATCACAAGATTGATTCTATTTACTTATATAAGAAACTCATTTCAACATATGAGTTAGTTTAGTACAGTACTTCTTTCCTGTATGTTAGGCATCTCATTTCATTGATCACAAACTGGTAAATTTTGCAAAAATGATATTAAACTCAAGTCCTACAAGAGCTATAGATTCATTCATTTAGCTTGGTATTACAACCAGCAAGCTGTCTATCTTCTGAATTCCAAAATAACTCATTCTTCAGATTGGCTAAATCAACAAAAAACAAAGTAATTTAACTGTTTCAAAAAAACCCCACATATTTCATCCATCTTATTTAAGTATGCCTAATTCTTTTACTTCTTAGATCATAAAAGTATAACATATCACTGAGAGTCATAACAACTATTCCAAGCAAAAATTCAATGACAGATACATTTTTTTAAAAGCCTTCAGTCTTTTCTTCCCCTGTTGAAAATGATTCTAATGGGAAAGTACTCCATGGGTCTATGTATTCAGTAGTCTCTATAGCCCCTATCCCAGCAGGGGACATATAATCAATGGATATATGGGCTAATGATTATAATTCTGTGATAAACCTTCTTCCCAGTCTACCCTAGAACCACAAATTGAGCCAGGATGATTTAAACACAAAAAGTACTTTTTATATTAAAATTGTTTAATAAAACACAAAGCTCTTAATCTAAAAACAATCATGTTCAAAAATTTCTATATCTGGGAACAGACTGTTAGGAAATGTTATTTAAGGATATGTAAACATTTTCAGTTTCTCCAGTTTCCCTGTGGCTTAGATAGTAAAGAATCTGCCTATAGTGTGGAAGACCGGGGTTCTATCCCTGAGTCAGGAAGATCTCCTGGAAAAGGAAATGGCAACCCACCCCAGTATTCTTGCCTGGAAAATTCCATGGACAGAGAAGCCTGGTAGGCTATAATCCTGCAAAGAGTCAGATACGACTGGTGGCACAAAGAGTCAGACATGGTTGACAAACTTTTATTCATTTATTCAAACATTTTCAGTATTACAGGGACTCCAAAATAGGTTTTACTAAAAAGTATTTTCAATTATATTCTATGTAATGAAAAATTGGACTTAAAAGCAGAACATCCTAGTCTACACTTGTACAGAGTATTTAAAATTTTGTTTAGTCACTAAGTCGTGTCCAACTCTTTGCGACCCCAGACTGCAGCATGCCATGCTTCCCTGTCCTTCACTATCTCCCAGAGTTTGCTCAAACTCATGTTTATTGAGTTGATGATGCCTCTAATCTATTTCATACCAATCCACTGAGAGTAATAGGTCCTATATGTATCATTCATTTAAGCTGGTATTTAAAGAAAGAGGAAATGTCAAAGCATCATGGAAAATAGGTTTCAATTTTTGAAATTATATAGAGATATGTTCCTTTGCATGTGAGCACAACTATTTGCTTTAAATATCTGAATATAGATATACCACTAGCAACGTGTGAGAAAGTTCTAGTTGTTCCACAACCTCAATATTTAATGTCACTAGCCTTTTTACTTTTAGTCATGCTAGTGAGTGTATAGTGATACCTTCTTGGGGTTTTCCTGGGCACAAGTTCTTTATCAGATGTACATTTCACAAATATTTTCTCCCAGTCAATGGCTTGCCTTTTCACCTTAACAGGAACTTTTGAAAAATAAAACATTTCGATTTCAGTGAACTCCAAATGATAATTTTTTCTTAGGTGGCTCATGTTTTTTGTGTCCTAAGAAATGTGTGTCTACTCCCAAATTATAAAGATTTGCTCCTGTTTCTGTCTAGAAGTTTTAAGGTTTATTTCTTATATTGAAGTATATAGATCATTTAAAGCTAATTTTTGTAGATTGTGTTAATTTTGTATACCAGCTTCACTGGTGGCTCAGATGGTAAAGAATCTGCCTGCAATACGGGAGACCCAGGTTCAATCCCCAAATTGGCAAGATTCCCTGGAGAAGGGAATGGCAACCCACTCCAGCATCCTTGCCTGGAGAATTCTATGGACAGAGGAGCCTGGTGGGCTACAGTCAATCGAGTTGCAAAGAATCAGACACAATTGAGCAACTAACACTTCACTTCATACTGTGTAAGGTAAGCGTTGATATTCATATTTCACAGATAGGTAAACACTTTTACCAGCGTCATTTATTTAAAATACTACATTTTCCAACACAGAGTTACCATGGCATCTTTGTAGAAAATCAACCATATATGTATGTGTGTGTGTGTCTATTTTTAGGCTCTCCATTTTGTTCCATTGATCTATACCTACACTTACACCAGTACTACACTGTTGATTACTGTATAGTACATACTGAAATCAGGTAACATAAATTCTACAGTTTTGTCCTTTTTCAAATAAATTTTACTATCCTAGCCCCTTTGCATTTCCATGTAAATTTTAGAATCAACTTGTCAATTTCTATAGAAAAGCCTGCTGAGATTTTGATAGGGAATGCTATGAATTTAGGGACGAATTTGAGAAGTAACATTATGACAAAATTGAATCTTACAATCCATGAGTATGATATCTCTCCCATTAAGTTTTAATTTTTTTAAATCTCAGCAATGTTTTATAGTTTTCAGCATATAGATAGTCCACATATTTCACTAAATATATCCCTAGTATTTTGAGTTTTTTATATTATCATAAATGATAGTCACTTTAAGTTCTTAATTGTCTCCATATGACCTTGTATCCTGCAACTTTGCTAAAATCACTTATTAGTTTTGTAGCTTTTTGTAAGATTCTTACACAATCAGGTCACCTATGAATAAGTACTATATTTTCGTTTTCCTTTTCAGTCTCTATGCCTTTTATTTCTTTTTCTTGCCTTATTGCACTGACTTGGATGTCCAATTAAATAGAGTGGCCATCCTTGTCTTCTTTCCAATCTTAGGGGACAAGCATTAATTCCTTCACCATTTAAGTATATTAGCTATAATATTTTGTAGAGGCCCTTCACCACATTGAGAAAGTTCCCTTCTGTTCCTAGCTCACCAAAATCTTTTGTCATGAATGTATGTTAAATTACGTGAAAAGCTTTCCCTACATCTTTGAAGATCACATAGTTTTTCTTTTCTAGCCTATGAATACTGTGAATTTCCTAATGTTAAACCAACATTCCTAAAATGAATGTCACCTAATCAGAATACATTATCCTTTCTATATTTTGCTGGATTGATTTGTTAATGTTTTGTTAAGGATGTTTACATCTAGATATATATAGGATATTGGCCTATAGTTTTCTCGTAATGCCTTTTTCAAGCTTTAGTATGGAAATAACACTGGCCTTAAAGGTTTGTTGGAAGGTGTTTCTTCTATTTCTACTTCTTGAAATAATTTATGTAGAACTCTTTTTCCTTAAATGTTTGGTAGAAGTTACCATTGAAGCCTTTATGACCTAGAATTTCCTCTGTGTTAAGGTTTTAAACTACAAATTCAATTTCCGTGTTAGATACTGAATACTCAGGTTATATATTTCTTCTTGAGTGAGATTTTGTAGCTTGTCTTTCAAAGAATTTTTCCAGTTCATTTAAGTTATCTAATTTAGTGGCATAAAGCTATATTCCTCATAATTTGGGCCTTCTCTCTATTTTGTGATTAGTCTGGGAGAGGATCCATTTTACTGATCTTTTCAAAGATCTAGTTTTTGGTTTAATTTATTTCTCCTTTCTGTTCTTTTTATATTTCATTGATTGCTAATCTTCTCTTTATTATTCCCTTTGTTATGCTTACATTGACTTTAACTTGTTTTATTATTTAGTTTCTTAGGTGGAAACTAATATAATTGATTTGGGACCCTTTTTCTTTCCTATGCAAGCCTTACTGCTATAAATTTCCATCTAAAAATATTGTGTTTTCATCATCATTAAGTTAAAAACATTTCTAATTTCCTTTGTAATTTTTTTGACTCATAGGTTTGTGTTTTTGTTTTGATGTGGGTTTTTAGTATTTTGTTGCTTAATTTCTAGATATTAGGGACTTTTCTAGATGTTTTATTTTTATTAATTTCTAATTTTTTCAGAGAACACTCTATGTGGGTTTTTATAGTTTTGCTATGTTTTTCTATGTATAAGATTTTAACTTATACAATAGTAAAATGCATCCAAAATGACCCAATTTACTGGAGTTCATTAATTAATTCAATAGGTTATGCTTTGAAATATATTTCTTCAAATAAAGCCTGGAGAATAATGAATACTTACTGTTATTTGCAAGAGTGAGTCCAATAAATGAGCAAATAGGGCGAATTATCTCAGCTTTCATACAATTTATCAGCCAGTCATTAGCATGCGTAAAAAGTGAGCTGCAAACCATTTGATTTTCATCTGAAAGGGATAAAGGCAATCATATTTTAGTATACTTGGAAAATATCAACTTTTTATTTGTTTTTAGTCTTTTTTTATATTTAAATATTTGAGATAATTACCATTTTGAGGATTGTTGACACAGACACACAGAGTACTACACACTGAAGACCACAACTGATAACTCTGCAAAGCACTTTCATCTGACAAATTCAACTCATATTTTGAAAGAACAGTCCTAATAGGTTAAAGAGTAAAGAAAGTAATTAATACATATGTGTTAAGGTATTAAGCTATGAATAATTAATAATAGGAAACATGTATTTACTTACTTGAACAACTGTGACAGAACTGAAATACAACCTGTTTCTCTCACAAGTGTCTGTCCAGTCCCTTAAAAAAATTGCCATGTATTACATGAAAGATTTCTGTTTAGAAAATAATTTTGCACAAGTGGAAAACAACATTTAAGCAGTACTTTTAATAAATAACTTTCAGTCATTTTAAAGTATTATAAAATATAATACAGAATTACAGTAGGTAAAAAATCTATAATCAAGATTATTATGGAAAATATATTACTTATGCTTAGAGAATGACAGTATTCAAATTTCCTCTAAAAATCACAAAACATTTATTTTGCATAGTTCTGTGTTATAGTACCAAAATATGCTCCAAAATAGAAAAAAATAATTTAAAATATTAAAAACTGAAAAAATAAAATCTAGAAGCATTTAAATGCATATAAAATTTCTAACAATTTGAAGATCTAAATAAAGCAACAAAAAAATAGCCTTTAGCCTGAGCAAGAGGTATACAGGAATACTCTATATACTATCTTTGCAACTTTTTGTGAAAGATTATTCCAAAATAAAAACTAAAACAACAAAAGCAAAGTAAAACTTTAGCCAAGAGCTACATGAAATTTAAGGTCATTGCTGACTGATATAATGACCTTAAATATGATAACTGAATGGACAATTCAATGGAAAATCAACCAAATTAATTCATTAAGTGGGGCTTCCCTGGTGGCTCAGCAATAAAGAATCTGCCTGCCAATGCAGGAGACGTGGGTTCGATCCCTGGGTCAGGAAGATCTCCTGGAGAAGGAAATGGCAATCCACTCCAGTATTCTTGCCTGGGAAATCCCCTGGACAGAGAAGCCCAGTGGGCTACAGTCCATGGGGTCACAAAAGAGGTGGACATGACTTAGTGTCAAAACAACAATTCATTAAATGCTTCTCTTTTGCTTTTAATGCCATTCCTTTTCAATGCTAGTTAAATACTACAAATTACTTTACTATTTTTTAAATTAATAAATAAATATCAAATAATTATTTGATATTGTCTTTAGACAACATTGTCTTTAGAGCCAGTAATTCTAAAAGTTAGTAAGGTTTTAAAAGGTTGGGGGGCAGCGGGGAAAAAAAAATTAAAAAAATAAAAGGCACTGACTAGAATAAAAAGATTAATAATGTCTGTTCCAATTTATTATTTTTAAAAATATTTCTATAACATAAGAGAATGTACTTACTGTTATTTGAAACCAGAACCAAAATAACATAGACAGACATTCTTTTCAAATTTGTGTTTGAATCACTGTTAGATAAGAACCAAATTAAGTCTTCAAACAATTCTGAAGTACACAAAGTCTGCTGACAGTAAACTGAAACATGAAAATATAATTTTAATTTCTATGTATTAGCACAAACAAGTTTTAAAATATGCTAACAAAATATAAAATTGCCATTATGGATGGTTCTCAACCAAGTCTCATTTCACTGACATTCATCAGTCATATAACAAATTCTGACAAATTTAAGTGCTTACTCAATTAACAGACCAAAGAAGCAGTATCTTAATCAGAAGTACTTGACCTAGTTCTAAAGCACGTATTGCAATCTCATAGAATTTTCAGTAACTACATTTCAAAATTAACCCTAACAAAAATATAAGATAAAACATGACCCCAAAATTTGAGGATAAGTAACAAAATGTAGCCAAAGAAAAATTTAAGAAAATTCAGAAACCTGTTTTAGAAAAGAGGGGTAAATGAGAGTCATGCTATTTTTAAAGACTCTTCTAGATATAAAAATATCTTTCCGAAAAGCAAAAATGATACCTACCTGATAAGGAGGGGTTCTTTTGGGATAATCATGCAATAAGCAGAATTGTAAACAATAATCTGAACAAATATATCCAGTGTCTAAAACAGTTTTTAGACACTCTCAAAGGTAAAGACAATTTCTTATTTATCCCTAGTACCTACAGCATTACTTATTCTCAAAACAAGTGATGAAGTTAATGGATGAAAATATAAGAATATAAAGTTATTTGACAAATTGATGGTTTAGATTTAACTTCATTTCAGGTACACTACAGAAAAAATATTTTTGTCAGCCACACCCAAAACATGGAGAAGGAAATGGCAACCCATTCCAGTGTCCTTGCCTGGAGAATCCCGTGGACAGAGGAGTTGGAAGGAAACAGTCAGTGGGGTCGCAGAGAGTCGGACACAACTGCGCGGCCAAGCACCCAAAACATCTTTATCCACATACAAGATGGTTGTGGGCTGCCTTAATATTCTGATTCATGTACCCGGATACACAGACAATGAACAGAATAGAAAAACTAGAGGTAGACTCACAAAGTGATAGTGGCTGCATCCCAAATCAATGTGAAAAAGGTCTACTTTACAATAAGAAGTGTTGGGATAGCTGGATTGCCACATAAAACTGGAACCATTCATCATCTCATACCCCAGGAAAATTCAAAAAGAATAAAACATGTGAAAGTAAAAAATAAAGTCACATAAGTACCAAAGGAAAATGTGTGTGGATTCCTCTATAACCTGGGAATATGGGAAAACTTCCTCTGATTCAAAATTCAGAAACAAGAAAGGGAAAGAATGATGAATTTATTTTTATAAAAATAAAAAAAACTTTTGTATGGCCAAAAAAAAAAAAAGGATAAGCATAGTAAAAGACAAAGTTAAAAAAAATGTTTCCAACTAATGGCAAGAAAAAATTTGTGAAAGATTTCGAAATGGATGATAACAAGTACTGAACGTCCTATCTAGCCTTCTTTCTAGATTATTTGTGCCTTCTACTGTCTTTGGGCTATTTCATAACTCTAGAAAACTGATAGTGACACAAGTTATTCTTGTCCACAGAAATGCAAAACATTTTGACCAGTAGAATGCAACTGATCTTTGACCTGCAGACACTGACTAGTTATGTACCTGTTCATAAAATTCAGCTTTCCCAAATGTCTACAGCACTGTTTTTTGCCATTACTTTTGAAGCAGCTATAACATTTTACTGCTTCCTTCATTAGTTAAAAAGTTAAATAAAATCTTTGGCATGCATTAATTGGACAGTGAAATAAAGTTTTCATATTTTACCATTTTGTTCTGCAACAGCTCCTAATGTATATAAGGCTGCTTCTTTTACCATACTATGTTCACTTGACTTTGCAAGATTTTTTACAAACATCAAACCACCAATTTCCCTAAAATAAAGACCTGCATTACCTGTAAAATGTGCAGACAAAACAAAGAAGATTTAGTATAATTATTCTTTTAAGGACAATAAATCACATGAACATAGTAACATATAAAATAACTGAATAGAAGAGAAAGAACAATGCATATTTCATATGTCACAATACTAAAAGAATCACAAACAAAATTTCACTATCATATCTTACTATTTTGTTGGCAAATTGAATGAATAGTAACCAAAGCTTCCTTCTGTGAAAAAGCATTGTCCATTTGATACTTCAGACACTCCAATAATAAGTTCAGGTCAGTCTTCACTTCTAAAGAACAAAAATTTCATTATTTTAAACATTTCCTTTCAAAAACTAATCATTTAAGTTTCACCCTCAAAATACATATTTTTGTTTTTTAAATAATATGTATTATGTATTAATAATTATGTATTAAATAATATGTAATATGTATTACTTATGTAAAAGAAAGATGCTCCTTAAATAAAACAATTTGAAATGAGCTTCTTATAATTATTTGATTTCCCCCTCGCACAAAATATAGGAAAAGAAAATACAAGTATTATTCTCTTTAATTAAAGTTGCTGCTGCTGCTGCTGCTGCTAAGTCGCTTCAGTCGTGTCCGACTCTGTGCGACCTCAGAGATGGCAGCCCACCAGGCTCCCCTGTCCCTGGGATTCTCCAGGCAAGAACACTGGAGTGGGTTGCCATTTCCTTCTCCAGTGCATAAAAGTGAAAAGTGAAAGTGAAGTTGCCCAGTCACGTCCAACTCTTAGCGACCCCATGGACTGCAGCCCACCAGGCTCCTCCATCCATGGGATTTTCCAGGCAGGAGTACTGGAGTGGGGTGCCATTGCCTTCTACTTTGGTTTAAATATTTATTTAGAATGAACTGAATGAAAGTGAAATACAGTATATTAGAATTGGTGGGATGTACTAATTGCCTGGTGGTCCAGTAGTTGAGACTCAGCACTTTCAGTGCCAGGGCCTGGGTTTGATCCCTGGTTGGGGAACTAAGATCCCACAAGCCATGAAGCATACACACCTCCAAAAAAAAAAAAAAAAGAACTTGTGGGATGCTACTAAATCAGTGTTTAGGAGAAATGTGTAATGCTAAATGTCTACATTATAAAAAAAGAAAGTCACATACTAATGATCTCAGCTTCGACCTTAAAGAACCTAGCGAAAGGGTAAGGAATAAGCAGAAGGAAGGAAATCATAAAGATCTAACCCGAACTACAGAGCTGGGTCTTTGAGGACATCAGTAAAACCAACAAACCCCTAGACAAACTGATCAGGAAAAAAAAGAGCAAAGATAAAAATTACCAATATCAGACTGAGACAGATGCATCAACATAGATTCTAAAGATATTCAAAAGATAATAATGGTCATGTACAACTTCATACCTACAGATTCAACGACTTAGGTGAATGGATAAGTTGCTTCAAAGAAACAAATTACCAAAACTCGCCCAAGAAGAAATAAATATTATATATATATATGAAACAGATTGAAATCATAGTTTAAAACCTTTCTATAAAGAAAACCCCAGGTTCAGATGGCTTCATCTGTAAATTCTTCCCAACATTTAAGGAAGAGTTAATGTCAATTCTACAAAAAGTTTTCCAAAAAGTTTCAAGAGAAATAATACTTTATAATTTATTTTAGGAAAGTATTATTTCCTCATTCTAACATTAAAACTAAGTCATTAGAAAGGAAAAAAGAAAACTACAGACCAATATCCCTCACAAACATACATGGAAAAAAGTCTAAACAATTTTAACAAGTTGAATTCAAAAATAAATTAAAATAATAATTCATCATGACCAAGTGAGTTTATCCCAGGAATGCAGGATTAGTTTATGATTTTAAAAATCAGTCAATATAATACAACAAACTAAAAGAGAATACATCATCTCAGTATATGCAAAAAAAGCATTTGATAAAATAAAATTTCATTTCTGATCTAAAAAAAAATTCAGCAAACTAGAAATAGAAAGGAACCTCCTCAACCTGATGAAGTATACCTACCAAAAACCCTACAGTAAATATCATACTTAGCAGAGAAAGAGTTCATTCTTTCTCCCTAAGGAACAAGACAGAGATGTTTACCATTGTACTGGAGAAGCTAGCCAATGTCATTCTATTTAACATTCCATTTATCATTGTACTACTCCAGTACTCTTGCCTGGAAAATCCCATGGATGGAGGAGCCTGGTAGGCTGCAGTCCATGGGGTCGCTAAGAGTCACACGACTAAGTGACTTCACTTTCACTTTCATGCACTGGAGAAGGAAATGGCAACCCACTCCAGTGTTCTTGCCTGGAGAATCCCAGGGACAGGGGAGCCTGGTGAGCTGCCGTCTCTGGGGTCACACAGAGTCGAAGCGACTTAGCAGCAGCAGAGAGTCTAGCCAGTGCCATCAGGTAAGAAAAAAGAAGAGGCATCCACATTGGGAAGGAAGTAATAAAACTATCAGTATTCACATACGACATGGCCTTCTATGTAGATAATCTGATGGAATCTACAAAATAGCTACCGAACTAATAAGTGAGTATAGTAAGGTTTTAGAATATCCACTAACATGCAAAAATCAGTAACATTTCTATATACCAGCAATAAATAATTGGAAATTGAAATTCAAAACCAATGTCAGTTAAAATGGCATAAGAAATATGAAACACTGGAAGTTCCCTGGTGGTACAGGGATTAAGACTCTGTGCTTGCATTGCAGGTGGTACAGGTTTGATCCCTGGTTAGGGAACTAGGATCCTGCACAAGGTGTGGCCAAAAAAGAGAAAAAGAAGTTTTACTGGCAGAAGATGTGAATTACATACACACTAAAAACTAAAAAATACTGTGAGGTATTAAAGAAGACTGAAATAAAGGAAGTGATACACCTTGTTCGTGGGTCAGAAGATTAAATACTGTTAAGATGTCAGTTCTCTCCCAAATTGATCTAGAGATTCAATGCAATCCCAACAGGCTATTTTGGCACAAGTTGACAAGCTGATTTAAAAATTCATACGGAAATGCAAAGGACCTAGGATAGCCAAACAATTCTGAAAGAGAAGAGTAAAGATGGAAGACTCAACTCTCTTTAATCTCAAGACTTAATACAAACCTACAGTAATCAAGAGTATAGTATGGCATCAACAGATAAACAGATAAATGAAACAGAATATAGTTCAAAAATAAACCCATACATATGAGTGGCTATTTTTTTTTTTTTTACAAAGGCAATGTAGAGAAGAAAGCATAGCCTTTTGAACAAATGGTGTTGGAACAACTGGATATTCATATTCAAAAAGACAATAAAACAAAACTTGAATCCATTATTCATACTGTATTCAAAAACTAATTCAAAATAGACTGTAGTTCTAAATGTAAAATCTGAAACTATAAAAATATATTTGGCTGCGCCACATCTTAGTTGTGGCATGAAGGATCTCCCACCTTCTTCTGGAATGTGGAACCTTTTAGTTGGAGTATGAGGGGTCTTTTCAGTTGCAGCATGCAGGATCTTGTTAGTTGTGGCATGCAATCTCTTAGTTGCAACATGTAGAATCTAGTTCCCTAACCAGGGACAGAACCCAGGCCCCCTACAGTGGAACTGTGACCACTAGACCACCAGGTAAGTCCCTTCACAAATTCTCTTATCTCTGTACCTCTTATAAGATCCTTAACATTACAACCACCCTCTAGGAAATGAAAGGAAAGTGAAGTCGCTCAGTCGTGTTCAACTCTTTCCGACCCCATGGACTGTAGCCTACCAGGCTCCTCTGTCCATGGGATTTTCCAGGCAAGAGTACTGGAGTGGATTGCCATTTCCTTCTCCAGTGGATCTTCCCGACCCAAGGATGGGAACCAGGTCTCCCGCATTGTAGACAGACGCTTTACCGTCTGAGCCACCAGGGAAGTCCAACTGCCCTCTAGTTACTGCCATATATCTTCAGATAAGCTCTGAAGAAGAGCAAGCTATTCATGGGAATCCCTCGTGCCTCAACGGTAAAGAATCTGCCTGCATGCAGGAGACTTGAGTTTGATCCCTGGGTCAGGAAGATCCTCTAGAGAAGCAAATGGCAACCCACTCTCTGTGGGAAATCCCACAGAGAAGCCTGGCAGGCTACAGTCCATGGGGTTGCAAAGAGTTGGACATGACTTAGCAACTAAACCACCACCACCAAGCTATTCATACTGTCTCCAGATTACTTCCCACCCAGACCTCAATATACTGCAATCTGGCTGAAATCTATTAAGTTTACTATTAATAAAACAAATTAAGTCCAGTGGATACTTCAGTCATTATCTGTGACATTTAAGACTGAGCCTCTTGGATATGAGGGTAATGAGAATGCCTTTCTCAAAGCATTCTCACAAGGCTAATTTCCAAAATACCACATTCCTGTCTCTTTACCTTTCTGAAATGTTTTTCTTAGTCTTTTTTGGGGGTGGTCCCCTTCCTCAGCCAAACCCTGATGTGATGGGGTCCATCAGGGAGTACTATTTCCCATCCTATTATATTTTAGTATTTCCTCTCTGGTTAACCTCCTCCATTTCCATGAATTAAATTTCCATTTTTCTGAAGATAGCTCTGAAATTTGCTGGTGGTCCTCTCAGGTTTCCACTGTTATTACATATACCCCCACTGAATCAGCTATCATATGGTATTCTAATTATCAGCATGCCATCTTCCATTAGAATGTCAGTTTCCTGAAGTCAGTGTGACTGGTACAGACTAGATGTTTAATAAATATTTATATAAATTACTGAATAATGCTTTCAATTCCTGGAGCCTGTCAGATAATCTGCAGTATATTCCACAAATAGACTAAAAAACAAATCCCAGATATATGATCCATAAATTTCTCACCTTGTATTTTCTTTGTGTTCTCACTTTCCATGCTTGTCTGCATTCTTTTTCCTTATATTTCATCTGTAAGATAAAGGTATTCTCTCAATTTAAATCTATTTTGAGATTTCCAGAAGTGCAGTATGCAAAGGAGTAGGAAAAGAACACGTGTGCTCAGTACTGTCTGACTCTGCAACCCCATGGACTGTAGCCCGCCAGGCTTCTCTGTCCATGGGATTTCCCAGGCAAGAATACTAGATTAGCTTGCCAATTCCTTCTCCAGTAGATCTTCCTGATCCAGGGATCAAACACACATCTCCTGAACTGGCAGGGTAGATTCTTTACCACTGAGCCACCAGGGAAGCCCCTGAAACTTACTAGATATTAGATATACTTAAGTTCTCTGTGGCTCAGTTTCCTCATCTATAAAATAGAAATTTCCAACTTTATAGAGTTGTTACAAGAATTAAAATTGAAAACATACACGAATGCACCTCACATTCTTAAGTGCTACAGGCATTCAATAGGTTTTATTAAACAAACACATGAATTATTGATTGAATCTAACTGCTCTGCTCCTCCTTCCTTATTTCCTTTTCTGTAAATTTTCATCCCATCATTTCAGATTGGGCACCCCTCCATTAATCAGAGATTTAAAATACAAATACACACACACTCTTTAGATGTGCATTTCTCTTCACAAGCTTAGCTTAATACTAAAGTTTTTTTTTCTAACAACTTCTGCTTACTTTCAAGCTTAAATCTTTGTTTATAATTCATTAGAAGAATTTTTAAAATAACTGGCAACCCTAATATGGCCTCTCACATTCTTTACTTTAAAATGCTAAATTGATTTTTTTAGAAAAATATATCAGAGTCCAGTCAACTTCTTAGAACAATAAATCAGGACTCAAAGAATTCAAAAATTCTTATTTAACCCAATACTATATAGTTAAAGGGAGACAATTATTCTATTGCTCATTCTCTCAAAATTAAAATTCCCATCAAAAAATTTAATGATAAATATGCAAATCTTTTATAAAGTAATATACACATATTTTCTGGGGGCTTCCCAGCTGGTGCTAGCAGTAAAGAATCTGCCTGCCAATCAGTTCAGTTCAGCTCAGCTGCTCAGTTGTGTCCAGCTCTTTGCAATCCCATGGACCCCATGCCTGCCAATGCAGGAGATGCAAGAGACATGGGTTCAATCCCTGGGTCAGGAAGACCGCCTGGAAGAGGGCATTGGCAATCCACTGCAGTATTTTTGCCTGGAGAATCCCATGGACAGGGGAGCCTCGCAAGCTACAGTCCACAAGGTCACACAGAGTCGGACGTGACTAAAGTGACTTATAACACATGCACACACACGTTTACTAGTTTTGCCAGTTTTTTAACTTAAATATTCCATTAAAAAAGGAATGGGTAGGTATATCATAGTATATCCACTGGATAGGATATTGTTACAAGAATACTGACATTTACTTGAAATGTTTGATAACATGGAAAAATGCTTATGTTACAATATAATCAAAAAGAGCAAGACTCAAAATTTTATCTACAGTATGACCCCAATTATCTAGAGGCAAACATAAAATTAGATGGAAAACAGCAACATATTAACACTTGTTGTCTTTAGCTGGTAGTGTTTTATTTCACTGTTTTTCATTTTTCACAGGTTTTGTAATAGAAGCTTCCAATGTTCAGCAAGTCCAATGGTAGATCAGGCCCTGTATACCTCTATAAACCTTATAAATATTGTTATTTTTAGTCTTTACAGCAACACTGCAAGGGAGCTATAAGGATAGACGAGGAGAAAGTAACAATTTGTCCAAGTTCAAACAGCTAGTAAGTGACAGAGCTGAAATGAGAATCAATAAAACTGAGGTAAGGGCTACACTCTTATCCCCCGTTATTGTGTTTCCTACATATAATTTGGAGACATGTTATAAACAGACATACTACATATACATTCTTTTTTAAAGGCTGAACTGCCTATAAGCAAATGGGTTAAGATTTGGAAAAAGACTAGATTAAAAAACAATCTGTTGAAAAATCAGTCTATTCAGTGGGGAAGGAGAAGGTGGGATGAATTGAGAGTAACACTGAAACATATACTTTACCACGTGTAAAACAGAAAGCTAGTGGAAAGATGCTGTAAAGCATGGGGAGCTCAACCAGGTGCTCTGTGACAACCTAGAAGGGTGGGATGGAGTAGGGGTGAGAGGGAGGTTCAAAAGGGAGGACATATGTCTATTTATGGCTGATTCACGCTATTGTATGACAGAAACCAACACAGCATTGTAAAGTAATTATCTTCCAATTAAAAATACTCGTGCTAAAAAAATAGTCCATTGTATCATACATGGAGGTTTTTGCTTTGTGAGAGAGTTTAAGGACTAGTTCCTTCATTTTAATTAGTCAATCTGCTTTTTAATAAGATTTTCATCACTAAAGAGGGATATAACTTTTAAATTGAAACTGACAACACAAACTACCTTCTAGTCCCCTGTCTTTTTTATACCATTTTTTAATAAATAGTTACACAGCAAAATAAGGTATTTTGCCAAATATCTAGTAACATTAAAAACAAGTCATTATATTTACTTGCTACATATTTAAAAACATCCACGGCAAAGGACAAGTTATAACTTTCAAGTGATTTTTAATTATAAAATTAATTTTAAAGTATAAAATACAGTATATTCCCAAGAACAAAAGCACCTGCCCCAATAAAGCATATTGTTAAGTATTTTCAGAACTTAGTGAATAGATGCAAACTGTCATGAACAAGATTTCAAAATCATTTACTGCATTCTCACAAGAGGAAAAGAGGGATTCCTCCCCTGATCACCCCCCTCACCCCTCAGGTACCAGAAAGAAACTATCCTGTTTACAGGTTTCACTCAATATTAATTCCCCAAACTCAAATTAAAACTTAAGCAAGTAAAGGAGCTGAACATTACTTATTTATGTGGTCTAGAATATGTTAACATGAAAACCTTTTGGAAATCTAAATAGCACCCCCAAAATATCAGAAACATAAATGACATCATTCTGTGGATAAGGCTGGCAGGGGTGAAAATCCCACAATAAATGCCACCACTAAGTAGCTGACAGTGGGTTCCCAGCTTGGACTCATCCGCGTGGAAACATTCCTCTAAAGCAGGCGAGGCAGGGGAGAAAGGGCCAGAATGCAAGTAATGTTAAACTTTCTCTTACAATAGTTTAGGTTGAGAAGTAACACTAGATCGGGTCCAGAAACAGGCTGCCAGTACCAGGAGCCATTTCACTACATCAGCACTCCCAGCCTCAGCAGCCTGGAGCCACCGGTCAACATCCACCCGCATCACCTCATCCCAGTTTCCAGAAGTAGCTGATAGACGTCTTTCCCAAGAGGAAGGGCAAACTACACCCTGTTTCGTCAACTGGCGCTCCTTAACCACCCCCCCCACCATGGCGGAGAAGCCAACGGCACCCCACTCCAGTACTCTTGCCTGGAAAATCCCATGGACGGAGGAGCCTGGTAGGCTGCAGTCCATGGGGTCGCTAGGAGTCGGACACGACTGAGCGACTTCACTTTCACTTTTCACTTTCATGCACTGGAGAAGGAAATGGCAACCCACTCCAATGTTCTTGCCTGGAGAATCCCAAGGATGGGGGAGCCTGGTGAGCTGCCGTCTCTAGGGTCGCACAGAGTTGGACACGACTGAAGCGACTTAGCAGCAGCAGCAGCAGCAGCAACCCCCCCTTGCCTGGCTCACCTAAATAGCTGGAGGAAACTCCTGAAGAGCATGGGTGGTCCCTCGGGCCTTTCCCTCTTAGACCAGGGTTCTCCAACTCCTGCAGTGAGCGGGGCGCTGGTTAGCGAACTGAGGCCGGCCCCACCACTTGCGATTCACCCGCAGGACAGTGGGTGGGTCCGAAAATCAGTCCCTTTAACAAGCCTTCCCCCTCAGGTAATGCAGGACATAGGGACCCACACCCGACCTGAGAAACGACCTCCGCAGCAGCGCACACAGGGAGACGCCGGAGATTTTGAAGTACTATCGGACCGAAAACTGCCAGGGTCTAGCCTCCTAAGTGGTACATGACAGTTCTTTTTCCCTGTGGGGGCCGCAGCCGGGGAAGGCCGCCTCCTCAGGAAGGCCCCTTCCCGCCAACTCATTCCATCCCCTCTTGTGGGTCTGTTAAGAAAGTTAAGGCGAGGTGTGCCGCATCCCAGACATTCCACAGGAGGCGACGGGCGGGTTCTCAGGAGGGGATGAGGCATGGCCCGAAGGCGCAGAGAGTGGAGGCTGTGGCCTTTACCCTGAAATCGCAGTGCGTTGGGTTTCGCCCTTTCTCCCTCCACGGGAGCCTACTTCGACGCCGGACCGTTTCCCGCCGAGAGGGCGGGAGCACTTCCGAGGGGCGGGACTTCCGGCCGCCCCGCCCCCAATCGGAGTCAAGCGCGCGCAGCCGCTCACCAGCATTCCAAAGGGCCGGGGTTTAGCAACTGCGCCCTGCCTTCGTTCCTCTCTTCCAATCTTCCCTCTCCCTCCCGTTTGTAGCCTGCTTTTGTTTTCTGATAAAACTATACATTTGAAATATTTGTTTTCTTTAAATTGTATTAGTTTTAGCAAATAGTGATGTTTACTAAGATCTCCACAGCTAAAATCTGCACATGCCTTAAATTCATTATTTAAGCCTAAGAAAAAAATATTTTAAGCCGTTTCTAATGTAACACATTTCTATAAGTAACTTTGAAATAGCAAGCCAGAAATAATGAACTCAATTAGGAATGGATAACTTTTATTCTCTGAGAAAATTGTTTCCTTCCTCTCCACCTCAGCTCCCCGCGCCCCCCAAAGAACAAGATTACATTATTACAAATGAGAAAAATGTTTATTAAGGAAACAATTTAACAATTCTCCCTAGCAGAACTTGACAGACTAGGGCACAAACTGAAGACAATTACAGTTTCGGTCATTAACACACTTTAGGGTGCTTATTCTACAACTGAAAAGTTGCTGAAGTTTGTGACATGCCACTATAAATGTAAGTATTATTAAAAATTACAAATTGTTTGGTGATTATTTTGATAACCTCTTGAGCAGCAGCTCCTGCAAGGAAAAAGGAGAAAAGCAAATCTTTGAAAAAGAATTTTAAAAATTACATAAATATAAAAATACTCAATTCTGTAAAGAAAACCTTTCCTTTCCAAAACCAAAGATGTTTAACAATAACCCAAAACAGACATAACTTACTGAGTCATATCAAAACAAAGGACTATAAGCTTTTATTACTATGTTATTAAAGGAAATAAAAAATTTGTTCTATACATTCACACCTTGAAATATTATGCCATAGTTTAAAAGAAAGAAGTTTTTAAAATTATGGTGGTTTAAAAATATTGGCAAAATATATTACACAAGAAAAAATCAAACAGTATTATAAATTACTACATTTTTTAAAAAAGGCTTTTTTAAAGACAGAAAGGATTCTCAAAGGATACCCTTCTGTTGCATTTGAATCTTACCCTGTGCATGTTTTATAATAAAACGGGGTTAAAGGATATTTGTAATTTGGAAAAGATCTATATTAAATACTGCTAGACTGCTATACTCAGTAACAGTCTGAGTATATAGAGATAGTAACAAGTTTTAAAGTTACTATTCAAAACAACCTGGCTTCCCAGGTACCTGCAATGCAGGAGACGCAGGAGACATGGGTTCTACCCCTGGGTCAGGAAGATCTCCTGGATAAGGAAATGGCAACCCGCTCCAGTATTATTGCCTGGAAAATTCTATGGGCAGAGGAGCCTGGCAGGCTATAGTCCATGGGGTCGCAAAGAGTCAAACACGACTGGTACGCATGCACATTCAAAACAAAACAATAGAAAACAAAGAAACAACAACAAGAAACAACTAAGAAAACAATTTATCATCTTTTATAATCTGAAGCTTCTGCTTTCACATTCATTCATTCAATAAAATCAGACTCTGCTCTGTACCAGATACTGTTCCAGGCACTAGGGATACAGCAGGGAACAAAAGACAAAAATCCTTGTCCTCATGGATTTTACTTTTCAGTAGTGAGGAAGAGAGAATTTACAAACAAGTAAAATGTCAAGTGACTAAGAGCTAAGGAGAAAAAGCAAAGGGTAGGGGGGATATGAGTGCAAGAGGAGGGACTATTTCAAATCAGGGAATCAGGAATGGCTTCACAAAGAAGATGATATTTAAACAAAGACCCCGAAGAAGTGACTTGTGCAGAATAATAATAAGATGCACGTGTTGTAGACCAAAGGCATGTACCCCAAAATTTGTATGTTAAAGCCTTAACCCTCAATGTGACCATATTTGGAGATAGTCTTTGGGAGGTAATTAGGTAACTAAGGTCATGGGGAGGGGCCTTCTAAGAAGAGACACTAGAGAGCTTCTGTTCCATCCACCCTCACCTTCCTGCACAGAAAAGAGGTTATGGCACCCAGCAAGATGGTGACTGCCTACAAGCCATGAAGAGACGGAGAGAGGCCTCACCAGAAACCAATTAAACCAGCCCTGATCTCAAACTTCCAGCCTCCAAGGAGTCTTATGAAAGAAGATATTGTTGAATTGGGTCATGAAAAACAGGTAGATTTTAGACATGGAAGAAAGAGGGAGATTTAGGGCAAATGGGTCCAGAGAGGGGTAAAGATTCAAGGAGCAGGAAATCAAAGGGCATATCTAGGGGGAAAGCAAGTAACTTGAAAAAAACAAGGAAAAAGAGGCTGGGTAAAACCAGAAAACAGAATGAAGGACTCTGGATTTGTTTTCTGAGGACTTCTATAGTGTATATGTGTGTACTGGCAGGTCAGGTTAGTTAAGTGAGAGAAGTTAAGTGAGAGAAACAATCAGAGCTATGCATTAGATTAATTATGCTTCAGGACAGCAGTGGGAGAGATAGAAAGCAGGGAAACCAACTGTGCTACACTGACCTCCTTAGTTAAAACAGCTAGGAAAACAAAACTTCACAACTGTACTATATAACAACAGGTGACAGTCTTCTGTCTCTGGGACTTACCCCCTAAGAAAGCAGCAATGGTGTGTGGTTCAGCAGCTCCGTATCGGCAACTACAGGAAAGGGTGGTGACAAGAAAACAGATTAGCCATATGACACAACAGTACTGTCTCACATGCTCCCTAAAAAAAAAAATACTCACAATTCATGGACATAATCGTCTTTCACCATTACAGATAATCCATATTCCTGAAGGAAGCTAGTGAGACAAGACTTTAACTTTCCTATATCTTCTTCAACTTGATAGTTAGACACTCCTAAAAATATATATATATAAAAAAATTATTTTTCATTGAAATAAATACATGATTCAAAATTGTTGACTGCCTCTTCTATTTAACCCAGTTTTAGCTGTTCAGTCAAAACTATAAATCTGAAAAAAGAACAAAAATAATGGAAAGTATGAGACCAATATTTGCAACTATCACAAACCTGTAACAATCAAAGAAACCATCTAAAAACCTATTTAACAGAGTTTAACAAATCTGCTTTGTTCAGTGCTCTATACCCAGTATCTAGAAGACTATCTGACACATAGTTGGTGCTCAATGGTTTTTTGATAGAACTGAATAAACGAGAAAGTAATGTCCTATATACACATACACACACACACACACACACCTTTTATAAAAATTCTGGTGTTTATTACCCTTTCCAGGAGATTAAATGACACTAAAGACATAAAGCTATAATAATAAGTAACACTTATGGAGCATTAATAGACACTGGACATTGTTTTAAATACCATCTGTATATTACTTCATTTAATCCTCACAACAACCCTGTGAAATAGACACTATTATTATCTTCATTTTATAGATGGGAAAACTGAGGCACAGAGAGATCAGGTTATTTGCCTGAGTTACTTAGCTCATAAGTAGCAAAACCGCGATATGAGCCCAGGCAGTTCTTAATGATCAAACTATCAAAGGGAAGCTACTATTATTACTTGGAAGGAAAAATGTAATTGCCATAATATCCAGGTACTGTTAAATCCCTCTAGTTTAGTTTTTAACCCCTCTAGTTTAAAAACTATCATTATTCCTTGTCCTCAAAATAGTAGCATCTACTCTTTATTAAGTACTTATAAAAAGCTAGGCAGTGTGTTAAGTGATTTTCATACATCATGTACCTAACCCTAACAATCTAACAGGGTATTATTATCACCATTCCATACTGAGAGAACTGAGGCTTGGAAGGAAACAGTGACTCACCCAAGATCAAGAAGACAAGAAGTGATTTGAACCTAGGTTTAACTCCAAAGTCTGTGCTCTATATAATAGCTAATTTCCCAAGATGGCTCCCCAATGAACGCCTCTTCATACCCTCATGTGGTCCCCCTTCCACTCTTAATCTAAGCTGACTCTGTGAAGCCAATAGGACATAAGTGATGCTCGAAAGCCAAGTCATAAAAAGCCTTGTGCCATTGACCTTAGTCTTTTGGAACTGTTAACTCTGGGGAAGGCAGCCACTATGTAAGAAATCTTGAACTGCCATGCTGAATGGAAGCCCCAGTGAGCCACAGGGGAGAGATGCCTGAGCAGCCCCCAGCAGTTCCAGATACCGTGGCTGAAGTGCCACACATGTGAGTGAGTACGTCTTCATGGATGACTCCAGCCCCAGGGGTCCTGCACTTCCTCCGTTCTTGGATGACTCCAGCCCTAGGCATCATGCATTTCCATGGGATGCCCTTTCCCCAGTGAGAACTATCTAACTGAACCCAGCCAATCCTCAAAGTCACAGACACAATAATGGATTGTTTTAAACTACTAAATTTGCGGATGGTCTGTTATGCAGAAGATAGCAAAAAATACATTCTAAGCAAACAATACAAATAAAGCAGTACATTTATTTGATGTTTTATTCTTTTTCCTTTTCTGGTAAGCTTGCTCATTAACATTATAACTCGTTGGGTATACTACATCAACTGGGGCAACAGGCTTTATGACACACCCAGAATGTGCTGCTATGCAATAATCCTGCACAATTAAAACTATCATCTTAATAAAGATGTCCTGGACAGCTGAAGACCTTGGAGCATATGCCAATTCCCCAATTACTACATTTATAGATAACAAAAAATAGATACTGAGCAAAGAAACATCTTCAGGGTTCTGAGTTCAGAAGTCACTGGCATACTTCTTGTGATTTTTCCCATTCTACCAAATCAAACTCAGTGTGAATCTTAGAAGTCAACTATAGAAACTAGCAGGAAAAAGTTTTATCCTATATGCAACCAACCAACAGTCCCCTGTAATAGTTCAGAATCAAATACTGTTTGCAGTTGGTTACACTTGACCTCACTGAGATGAATCAGTTGTAAACTGTTTCCAGTGTGAATTCAAGCATTGTACTACTGTAAATACCCCCAAGAACCCTTTAAGATTTCATTCCATTTAAGTATTTATTTAAGATTTTATTGGGAACTCCCTGGAAGTCCAATGGCTAGGATTTCAAACTTTCACTGCTCTGGCCTGGGTTCAATCCCTCGTCAGGGAACTAAGATTCCGCAAGCCATGCTGTGAAGCCAAAAAGAAATGTTTTCACTGTATTTGATAATTTAATTGCTATCCTTACCTGGATATCTACCATGCTGTTTATGAAATCTATCAACAGCCCGTAACATTAAGTATAGTACTATCTCATTATCTGGATTGTCCATGCTGGAAACTGAAAGGAAAAACATTTCAGTATAATTTGGGTAATTCATGATTTAAAAACAAGGAAAAACCGAATTTACTATATACTCAAGTTTCAGAATACAAGGTAATTCTATCACAAAATTTAAATATTTTGTAACGATAAAACAGAAAACGATACATAGTAGTAAAATAAAGGGAAATATTAAAATAAAGCCCAGTGGTATTATGGATAGTTAGTTATGGTCACATAATCGCTAATAAAGTAGTAAAATGCTATATTTAGCTCTTCTACATATAATACCACTTACTCAGTGACCTAAATATGATTATATATGTACGTTAAGTCTTATAGGCTTTGCTGGTGGCTCAGATGGTAAAGAATCCACCTGCAATGTGGGAGACCTGGGTTCAATCCCTGGGTTGGGAAGACCCCCTGGAGGAGGGTATGGTAACACACTCCAGTATTTTGCCCCATGGCAGAGGAGTCTGGTGGTCTACAGTCCATGGGGTCGTAAAGAGTCAGACACGACCAAGAGACTAAGCACCACACAGCACACTGAGTTTTATATTTTGAAATTATGACCACTTGGACAGGCTTATAGAATAAAATTTAGAGTATAAATATTTATATTATCCTTTATATTATCACCATACACTCTACTGTACATACTGTTATACAGTATGTATAAAATATCATATCCTTAACCTAGCATCAAAAGGTTATTACTCACTAATTTCATCCTTGTTAACTGTATCCAAGCTGTATTCTTCAGCTAAGGATCGACATCTCACCACTCGAAGAAATGCTGAATTGCTGCCTGAACACAGGAAAGGCATGATGGAAGTAAATGGTTAAGATACACTAATATGCTGATTAAGAACAGAAAATTTTGTGTATCCTCTTTACAGACATAGAAATATGAAGAAGTGGCTCTAATGGTTAGCAGAAACGGCACTACAACACAAGCCATCTTAAATTCATGTTCTTGGCATTACAATCAGTTCAGCACTGAGTACATGGGTGACGGCACCTGTCTGAGCCTCAATTTTCATTCGTAAAATAGAAATATATTTTTTAACTTTGAGTTGTTCTGCGGATCAGAATTCCAACTGTATAAAGTAGATACCTAGCAGAAAGCCTGACAGGGCTCAATGAATAGTAATTTTTATTATTCTAGATAAGCAGTCCTGAAGGAGAGTGGTATATATAGTGTGCTCTGGGTATAAGTTAAGGCTTTAAAAACAAAAAACTTTGTATTATGAGAATTTTCAAATGTATTCCAGTAGAGAGATCAAAATAATATCCAAATACCTTCAAATACTCTCAAATACCCAACATCCAGCTTTTAATCTGGTATCATATAATGTAGTAGAACAAACACTAATATATAAACGAGGTGCAAGATTAGTAGTGGAACAAAAAAATCTAAGCCTAAACAAACATTGCTGAAGAATCTTAAAATGGATAATTTGAATACATATATTTTAAGAATGGGTAACATACAAAACATGCTTTTCCAGAAACAAGAGGTCATAGCCACGGGGAAAAATTCTCAGATGGCATATGACTTTCTTATTCTTAAATTAACTCTTAAATACTCTGGGCCTACTCAAGAGTTATCAAAAAGAGCCCAGGAGCCTAGCCTGAAACTAAATGGCAAAATTCCTAATTCTATCACAGTCTGATCAAATACTGATCAAAATTAGTATTTAAACCAATCTTGTCAATGTACATATGACTCAAGACTTCATACCCAAACTCTTCAGATAAGACTTTTCCAAGTTATTTAAAATTAATAACCTGAAAACAATTCTGCACTATTGATAATTTTCAATGTATCGATACAGATATGACCTATCTCTGACCAGTCTTAGAATACCCTCTCCTTTCATTATGAAAGAGAGAAAAAAACCTTACCCAATAATTACCTATATTGATACCACTGAGACCTAATTTCAACCATTTAAAATTGCTGGGAACATTTCCCATGTCATATTTTTTATCAAACAAAATAAGGAAATTTAAGTCAAGGTGACTTACAGAGTAATTTTAATTCTTTCTCTGAAATGGACTCTGGTGCCTGTAAAGAGATAAATGCAGATTTTGCTCCAGTGTAAAAGAAAATCAACAGAGGGTGCAGCACAAAGCCAGTCACTATGACAGGCCTTCTCATTAGGCAGGCAAGTGAAAGACCCTCTGCAGAAGGTCTGAGCCAGTGCCACACCCTCTCTCTGAGCCCTTCCTGGCTGGGTTTATGCAATGCAATCCGGCCCATGTGGAACTGTACTGTCTATCAAAGGCACTGTGCCCAGCAGCTTACCTGGCCTATAGACTGAAGCAATTTGGCAACATGATTACCCACAGCAGCAGCATCTTTCTTTGCTTTTTCACGGTAACTGGAAAAGATCAACAAAAAGCTACTATTAACAAATATTTAAATTGCCAGATTTAAATATCACCATGAAGCAAACAAAAAAAGTCTTTCCCTTTCATGAAAAAAATACTGATCTGGCAATCTATGAAATGTGACAATGCCATGGAAATGCTACCAGTAGCACCTGTTAGTGGCTGGTGATGGACTCTGGGACTTCACCTAATACCTAGGATCTCTGAGTAATTAACAGCACCTAACTTAAAACCTGCCCTCCTGGAGAAGTCCATGATCCATGCTTCTCTGATAGAGGACCTAACAAAATATGCTGCAAAAGAACACGCTTAAGCTCCCTCGTGGCTCAGATGATAAAGAGTCTGCCTGCAATGTGGAAGACCCGGGTTCAATCTCTGGGTTGGGAAGATACCCTGGAAAAGGAAATGGCAATCCTCTCCAGTATTCTTGCCTGGAGAATTCCATGGATGGAGGAGCCTGGCAGGCTACAGTCCATGGAGTTGCAAAGAGTCAGACACGACTGAGCGACTTCACTTTCACTTTTTCAATCTCCTTGAAGTCAAGTCCAAGGAAAGTTAAATCCTTCAAAACCGACCATCTAACAAATCCATGTAAAACTTGAGATGGTCACCCTCTAGAGATGATCAGTGTTAAGCTGATCACCTCTGATATGAGGTCATACTCTTTCTCTCAACTGACCTTTCCCAAGTTTTAAGTAGTTGAACTTTTAGGCTACGGCAACAAAGATTTGTTAAGAGAATGACTGAGATGAAGAGTACAATCCGTCTATGAAATAAAGACCTTCTCTGTGTGACATTATCTGGCCCTTGAAGAAGCCAGGCCAGTGGCCCTGCATTTATCTACAGCATACCCAAAGATACACAGGGGTAATATCTATTGAGACCCATCTTTATGACAGTGGATAGCACATCTCTGTCTACAGTCATGAACTCTTTAAATTATGAAACATTAATGACAAAAAATTTATCAAAAAGTAAAGTCTTAAAAGCTTTAAATTATAGATAAAAGAGAACAGAGCCGTGGTTATGAGTACAGATCTGAGTTTCATGAATTCAAATCCTGGTTTTACCATTTACCAGTTGTCCTGCCCTGAATAAATTACCTCTTCTATGCCTTAGTTTCCTCACCAGTAAAACTGGGACAATAACAGTATCTCTCTCATAGGATTTTTGTGAATATTAAATTAGTTAATACATAGAACAGTTCATAGCACAGAATTAAGTGTTCAAATGTTGGGTTTATCTTGAAATATGAAAGAAAAAGGCTGACGCCCAGAAAGTAAGTGGGAACTCTCTATACTCTCTGCCCAATTTTGCTGTGAGCCTAAAATTATTCTTAAAAATAAAATAAATTTTTAAAAACATCTGCCCTCTAAGTTTTTTAGCTTATTTTTAAAGCAATGAGATTATAACAAACTTTCATTTGACTTCTGATTTCTGGAAGACTGATAAAACATGTTCCTCTCTAATATAAACAGACTGATTTTTCTCTTACATAGCTTGAAGACAGGTGACTTACACATTTTGAAGTTTTATATATTTGCCTGAATCTGCAATCATATCAGGAATTGTGCCTCGAACAGGTAGATTTCCTTGACCCTCTTTGGCCACAAATTCCTTTAAGGCACGAGCTAAAATCCAAAATGTCGGAGTCTAAAAAAAAGAAAATAATAATATTAAGTGACATTTCAATTTGACCTGAAGGTTAAGGGGCACTAATTTTACTTGTTTGTTGTTACCTGTTTGGTGATATTTATGCAGCGATCATCATTAAATATCTCTTCAATACTGCTTGGGATCTAATAAAGGAACACAAAACATTTACCTATACTAAGAATTTGCCCACCTTTATTTTCACTGTAATCTTCCAAACAACTTCAAACACAAACTCCTGATTTGGACTTTTATTCAGAATTATCACCAGATGGAGATTTGTTGGGGAAAGAGAGAAGAGAAGAAAATCCCCTCCTGCCCACTCCTGTTAGCATTTAAAGACTGACCTATTTTCTTACATCATATATAGAGTAAAGAAGCAGCCTAATTTATAGTTATATTTGAAGACAGAACGAAGAAAACAGACATTAATCCCAAGCTAGATTTGTAATCCTTCATGTTTTCTCAGCTTGTAAAAAATCTGAAACCCATATACCCTAACTAGTGATGGTGGAAGAAGACAAGCACTCCAAAAAAAGCAAGATAGTTAAGAACTTTTAATGCAAGCAAGAACATCATATGTTATAAAAACTATAGAAATTGTAGGCTTTGGTTCTACTGTTACGTGGAAAAAAGAAATTTCTTACTGGTAACTCTCTGCTTCCACTCCCCTCTAGAGTCTTTTGTCCTCAAAAGAGCCAGAATATAACTTTTTTAGAACTATAAATCAGGTCACTTCATTCCTCTGCTCAAAACACTTCAGTGGCCTGCACTGCCTTTATGATGGGGCCCTTTCTGCCTCTCCAAACCTAAACTCCTCCCACCACTTTCCCCCTTGTTCACTTCATTCCAATCACAGTGGCTTTCATACCTATCCTTGAACAATTGCCAGGCGTCATCCCCCTTCTGGGCCTTTGTACTTGTACTTCCTCAGCCTGAAAAGCTCTTCTTCCAGACCTCTGCATGTCACACTTCACTTAGGCTTCTGCTTAAACACATCTCCTTCAAAGTCTCCCTGGTCCCTCCCAATCCCAGACCTCCTCCTTCCCCACATGCTCTACCCCTTTGTTCTGCTCTAATTTTGTTAATAGCACCTAGTACATTTGTCTGTTTGCTTAGTTCACTGTCCCCCAACCACAGAACCTTGTTTGTTTTTTTTCAATTGGGATAAATCATACATTCAGTGAAATGCACAAATCTTAAATGACAATTTGATGCTTTCTTGTAACTATACATATACTTTTAACCATCACTCCAATTGAGACATTAGAAAATTTCTATCACCCCAAAAAACTGTGTGATTCACACAGACATACTTTTAATCACTCAGCAACACTACCTCACTGTCTCCAGAAAGTTTGTAATGACACCTTAAGTGCTTTCCTAACTTGAAAGGTAGCGTTTTTTGCTGTTTTAAACTATAAGAAAATTCTAACTTAAACTACCAATTGTGTATTCCAAAGTTCCCCCAAAACTTCAGTGGTCAGACTTCAACAATAAAGTCCTCCAAATAATTTTTAAGGTATATGATGTCATTAAGAACATCTTCCAATGTATTCAAATAATTACTGTTAAAAGCAAATACAAAAAAATAAAATAAAAGCAAATGCAGAGTAAGATTTAACTTTTCAGGCAACACTATTTGGACCAGCAAAATAATACCTTCATTATATAATTCCTACCCCTACACCCTTACTACTCACAAATCATGTACTTCAAATAATTAATTTATGTAAATCTGTATAAATATTATATGCTGAAGCACTGGCATCCATTTTAACAAGGACAATACAGAATCTAATAAAAGAAAATTAAAGCTGTATTATAATATTAATTTCTAACCAACTATACAATTTAAGAAATATTAAACCTAAAATCAACTATTTCACCTATGAGGACTTCAGAAAACACCTTTTACTGGTGAATACTTCAGCAGCTTTTAATACCTGAGTTGTATTTAGTGCTGTATTCACATTTTTAATAGCTTCTTCAAAATTCTCTTCATCTTCTGGAGCCCCATTTTCATTCTTTAAAATTCCTATTAAAATAGAAACTGATTAGCAAAGAACAGCCCTTTTCTTTTCATTCCTTCTTTCCCCAACATTAAGGAAATAACCTTGTCAGATTCAGAAGGGAGGATTGGATATTGAACCTTAAGAAGAAATACAGCTTATCATTATTCATTCTTAAAATTACCCAAGGAGTGGTTCCTTAACCTCCCCTGAGGAAAATAAAATAAAAGCTCATGATGGCATCATCCAACAAAAGTGCTGACAGAAACACAATAAAATTAGCTTCAAGCAATCTTTTTAAACTTTATACCAGGTTTAATCAAATCCCAAATTACCTTGTCTAATCAAATCTCTGAAGTCTTCTTTTTCTTTATATGTTTTAGGTATTCGTCCATTGGTCTAAATTGGGTTAAATAAATTTAAACATAGTTGTAAAAACTCAAGATATGGAAATTAAAAGTCCAGTGTCCCCCCATTTCCCCATGAGACTGCATCAGGTAATCAATACCTTAGTGAAACCAGCTGACTTGACAGAAAATAAAAAGTGTGGGCCATTTCTCTACATTCATTCCTCACTGCCAGTTTCAGAATGACATTTGTTCAAATTTCACTTTGTTAATAAAAATGTCAGTATCAAAAGAGAAAACGCTAGATTCAAACTGAAAAACACCTACCTTTCCTATAACCCCACAAAGAAAAAATATCAGTCTCCCATCCCCTCCAATGAAATTCTTTATAATAAACTGAAAAAAAATACAGTCACAGATGGAAAGTCCTTTCTCAAGAAAGGAAATACTGGAACTTCCCTGCTGGTCCAGTGGTTAAGAATCTGCCTTCCAATGCAGGGGATGTGGGTTCGATCCCTGGTCAGGGAACTAAGATTTCACATGCCGTGGGACAACTAAGCCTGCGCCACAACTAGAGAAGCCTGTGCGCAAGCAACAAGAAGTCCCATGTGCCAACAAAGATCCCACAGGCCACAACTATGACCCAACACGGTCAAATAAATAAATCTTAGGGAAAAAAAAAAGAAAGGACGTACTTCACTATACCACCGTGCTAAGTATTTAGCTACGATCACAATCCATGGAGTGTGGCTATGGTCCTAAAAACAAACAATCAAAGAAAATATCAGTATTAGTTAACATTTATTTTTCACTACACCATATCATTTTCAACAAATTCAATAATATTTTACTCAATTATTCCACCATGTTTGCATCTCTCAGTATATGTGGAATAAAGAATGCAGGAAAAATGAGCTGGGTCAATAAAAATTGCTTAACAAAGCTTTTTGAGGCAGTGTCCAATTTAATCCTAGTAAGGCAGGTATATACTACACCTGTCCCTTTTACCATTCAGAAAACAGTCTCAGAGACTGCCACTCAGAAATAAAGCTCAAGTAGAGCTTCTCTGATAGCTCAGTTGGTAAAGAATTCGCCTGCAAAGCAGGAGACACTGGTTCGATTCCTGGGTTGGGAAAATCCCTTGGAGAAGGGGTAGGCTACCCACTCCAGTATTCTGGCCTAGAGAATTCCACGGACTGTATAGTCCATGGGGTCGCAAAGAGTTGGACAGGACTGAGCGACTTTCACTTTCACATCTTGATTTCAGACGCCAAGCCTAGACTAAGGACAAAGGATCTTTTCTGTGTTTGCTGATGAACCAAATACCTGCACTTTAATTAATGTGTAGGTAGGAAAATACACATATATGCCTTAAATTACATGGCCTGTTATAAATATGATTATTTCTATAATGAAATATGCAGTTGCCTTGGTAATTCTCAAACTCTAAAAATAAGTTTCAACAGGAGTCAATTTCAACAAACACCCACCCACATTCAAACTATTCTAAAAAGTATATCTCTTTGTTTAGGAGAAAAGAACCATGAAGAGGGCTTCTGGTACATGTCAGTGTCCAATCCCGTGGTTAGGACTCCCTGCTTCCACTGCAGGGGCACAGGTTCAATCCTTGGCTGGAGAACTAAGATCCTACGTGCTGCATGGCAGGCAAACACACACACACACACACACACACACACACACACACACACACACACACAGGGGCACAGGTTCAATCCTTGGCTGGAGAACTAAGATCCTACGTGCTGCATGGCAGGCAAACACACACACAGACACACACACACACACACACAGACACACACACACACAGGGGCACAGGTTCAATCCTTGGCTGGAGAACTAAGATCCTACGTGCTGCATGGCAGGCAAACACACACACACACACACACACACACACACACACACACACACAGGGGCACAGGTTCAATCCTTGGCTGGAGAACTAAGATCCTACGTGCTGCATGGCAGGCAAACACACACACACACACACACACACACACACACACACACACACACACACACAGGGGCACAGGTTCAATCCTTGGCTGGAGAACTAAGATCCTACGTGCTGCATGGCAGGCAAACACACACACACACACACACACACACACACACACACACACACACACACACACACACACACACACACACACACAGGGGCACAGGTTCAATCCTTGGCTGGAGAACTAAGATCCTACGTGCTGCATGGCAGGCAAACACACACACACACACACACACACACACACACACACACACACACACACAGTCCAATTTCTCGACCTGACTGTGTGACTTGTGTGACACACACACACACACACACACACACACACACACACAGGGGCACAGGTTCAATCCTTGGCTGGAGAACTAAGATCCTACGTGCTGCATGGCAGGCAAACACACACACAGACACACACACACACACAGGGGCACAGGTTCAATCCTTGGCTGGAGAACTAAGATCCTACGTGCTGCATGGCAGGCAAACACACACACACACACACACACACACACACACACACACACACACACAGGGGCACAGGTTCAATCCTTGGCTGGAGAACTAAGATCCTACGTGCTGCATGGCAGGCAAACACACACACACACACACACACACACACACACACACACACACACACAGGGGCACAGGTTCAATCCTTGGCTGGAGAACTAAGATCCTACGTGCTGCATGGCAGGCAAACACACACACACACACACACACACACACACACACACACAGGGGCACAGGTTCAATCCTTGGCTGGAGAACTAAGATCCTACGTGCTGCATGGCAGGCAAACACACACACACACACACACACACACACACACAGTCCAATTTCTCGACCTGACTGTGTGACTTGTGTGACACACACACACACACACACACACACACACACACAGAGTCCAATTTCTCGACCTGACTGTGTGACTTGTGTGAACTGGATGAGTTTTATATTTTCTCACTTTGTAATTCACACACACACACACACACACACACACACACACACACACAGTCCAATTTCTCGACCTGACTGTGTGACTTGTGTGAACTGGATGAGTTTTATATTTTCTCACTTTGTAATTCAAAAACCTTAGGTTAAAAAAAAAGTTTTCAGTACACTTATAAATGAAAAGTCACACACACCACCAACCTTTTTTTCCATATGATCCAAATCATAAGACTGAAAATGTTCTCTCAGTTCAGGAAATGGCTTATCCAGTCGTAGATCCTCTAACGCATTATCTGGATGAGATTCTATTACTGTGAACCAAATAATCCCGAAAGATAAACTTATTTCCTTAGCAATATTGCTGCCAACATATATATTACAGGAACTTAGGAAATCTGTAATTTTTAAATGGACATAGGGCCTACAGGTTTTTCTCATTGTTTTGTTCATTACTGAGTTAAATTTACATATACACATAAACTTATATTTTACTAAATGCACAAATCATAAGTGGACTACAGTATTAATAAAAATAAAATGAAGATTCCTTTAGTGCAGAATTTTCTTGTTATTATAATCGGAAAAGATGAAAATGTGTTCAGATAGCACCCAAAAACCTACGCTTCCTGCTCCCATGGTTTTCAACAGACAGCATCACCCTCTACCTATGCCTCTTCCTTAGGGATGTGATGGTCTTCCTGGACTTCAAGCTTCCATGGCCAAGTTATCAGCCATTCCCCACATCCTGATGTCACTTCATACACAGTCCTCCGTATAGGAGAGTACGGGGAAGTATGCAATTTCAGTGAGTGTTTAGAGAGAGGCTCAGTTCTGTCACTTGCTAGCTGTGTGACCTTAGGCAAATAACTTAATCTCTCTATGCCTCAGCATCCTTATCTGTAAAAAGCAGATACAACAGTATCGACTTTATAGGGATTTGGAAAAGAGTAAATGAAATAACCTACATAAAGGCCGGCATACAGCTAGCAAGCTTAACCTTCATTACCATCTCTCCCCTCTTCCCTATCCTCATAACATCTGCCCTCAGTGAAGGATGCTCTCTCTGTCTTTGTCTCTCTCTCTTTCTCAGACCTAGACCACTGAAAATCTAAAAGCAATCCTTGCCTCCAACCTTTGTCCCTCCAAATCCATTCATTCTCACTGGGCCTCAGAGTGACCCATTTAAAACAAACTGTTTACCTTATCACTCTTCTCACAACTCTTAAATGACCCAGCCCTACTGCCAAAAGCTTATCCCCCAAAGCCACTCACTAGCTTCCCAAGCAGACATCACTCTTCAGTGATACTATCACTGCACTAACAGACAACCTGGCCCACAGCAATGTATGAGTCCTGAGTGAAAATCTTATGACGATTTAAGATCAAAATCGTGTAAGTAAGGGACTTGAGTTGATGCAAGCCTGCCTTTGAATGACTTTAGTCTCCTACTAACACAGTTTCCTTGGAACAGTAGTTAGTCAAATACCTTGATTGTTGTGTGGAATTACACCTGAACTGGGGGAGCCTGAGGCCTATATAAGAATAGAATAGAAAACCGGTGGGGAAAAGGTAGTGTAACCTCTCTGTATCAGTGTGACCCACATACTTTGGCTCTTGCCTGTGCCCGCCATACATGCCCTGTGTAGGTTAAGAGGCAAAAAAAGCTAGGTACTTGCATAGCTGCCAGGCCTCCTAGTAACACGAAGAAGCTATACCTATTTTATCTCCTGCTTTGTATCCTTCTATAATGCTTAGTAAAGGAAATAGGAAGATTAAAGCCTACTGACTCATTAGCACTTTGAACCTGTAACCAGAGTTTTGCTGCTATAAATTAACTTTGTGATTTCAAACTGACTTTCTTTATTATCAGGTTCCTAAAATTACAGCTAAAACAACCAACAGGAAGCCCCATATGTGCAACAATTTTACCTGGATGTTCTTTTATAATGATCCTCATATAACCAACTAGTCCATATGTCCTACAGATCAAGAGAGGGATTTGGGAATTCCAGAGAACATCTGCTAAACGTAGTAATGTACTGTAAAAGAAGGCATAATAGACAAGAACATAAACAAACGGATAGATGCCCAACATGAAAATACCTTAAAATGAGGCAACTTCCTTACTAAATAATAAATGCAAAGATATATCTTTTGCATTCATAGAAACAGCATATTTACATAAAGATAGGCTGAAAAGCAAGCAATTCCACAAGGCAGCAGTTTCAAAGTAAGTATATCTCTTGGACTAGAGAGATATAAAAGCCTTGTCTTTCATATTCGGGAGAATGTTACTGAAAAACATTTCTATAATAAAGAAGAAAATATATATAAAACCTATGTATCTATCCCCAACCACTCCCTATAATTGTTTTTTTTTTTCCACTAAAAAAATAACCAATGTTCAATTTAACTGTTCTAAGTTTCGCATCTCACTGTTTTTCTCTTCCCTATCTTTCTAATGCTGGAGATTTTAATTAGACCACTTCTAATTAAAGGTTTCTATGGAATTGAAGAATTTAAAAACCATAGACTCTGCAGAGAAAACAAAACTATGCAAATCTAATAAGAGGTTAAAATAAAAACAAATTAACTTAAAATTTTACCTTTCAGAAAGCTGAGTTGCAACCACAATGGTAAACCTACAGAAAAATGAAGGATCATTGTCTAGAAGGTTTTCTGGACTCTAAATAGGACAGGGGAAAGAAAATCCAACAATTTCACAATCATATTAAACATGACAGAAATGGTTAAGCTTTTTTAGAACACGTGAGGCAAATGCTAGAGTCCAATGTTAAAATAATTAAACTTTCAACATAAAAATACAAAGATTAAAATTCTAAATTCCCAGGGCTCTGAATTACTAAAAAATTATATTTCTGTACAGAAATAATAACATATATACATATATACCTCTTCCACAAAACTCCCAGAGACATCGTTATTTAATTCTTGTAAGAATTCCATGGCAGCTTGAGCTCGGTTCTTTAAAAAACAAAGCATTTGACTTCAATTAGAAAAAAATGTGGTTAAAATGTAACCCCTTAATTTACAGATCAGGCAAACAGACTGTAAAACAACCCAAATTCCATGCATAGATATGAAAGTCTGCTTTTCATAGTGTTTAAAAACTGAGACTAAACCATGATATTATTTAAAACAGAGCTAAACCATCATTATTCAGAATTCTTACATGGCTACATGATTTGCACTCTACTTTTAGGATTAGGATTAGGCAAATGACCAGAAAACTCTGGGTAGCAGGCAGGGATATTTTAAGTCATGTTTGGACTTATGCTAACCTTCCACATTTACAATGCTGTATACGAGAGGTCAGTCTTTAAGGAAACTACATACATAATACTATATAATACATTATGTAGTATATAATACTACACTAAGTTGACCAATATGGTTCTGTAATATTTTTAATATAAATACAAAAATAAGACACATTCTGACTAACTCTTGGTAAAAAATCTTAACCCAAATACCCCAACTTCTGACCATTAACATTACTTAGTATTTAGCTTTAATACAGAATACAATATAAAGCTTCTAAGTTCTTAAACTACCAAGCACATAAATCTTTACAAGATTGGAAAGAAATGAGATGATTAATTTTTTTCACAGAGAAATAATAAGATCTTTTTAAAAACAGGTTATAATGATTTTAATACAATTTAACAGTTAACCTCTTTCAAAGTAAAGCTTTTCAAGCAATCAAGACATAGTGACATCACTAGGTATTCAAATACAACTATATTCTATTACAAACTGATTTTTTACCTTGCCAATACTGCTTCTCTGAAGGAAAAAACTAAAATAGAATAAAAAAAAATTTTAATGGTTTCTTTGACTATAAAGGGAAGGTTATGTGTAATACCTGGTACACTTCATTCATAGTTTAAAACAAAGTATATTTTAATTTTAGACTATAACAGACTTGCTAGAGGAAGAAAGCTGAGTGAAAACGTATAACCAAAGACAGGCTAATAAATCAATGTTTCCCAAAATGTGTGCCATAGAGAAAAGGGTTCCCTGGCTTTCAAAAGTTTGGGAAACACCCTGCATTATATCTTCACTTGGAAATTAATAGCATACATAATACACAATATTAAAATCTTATACTAAGGAAATACTTTATAATTTGACCATGGAATGCATATGCCCATTTAACAGCTATAAATGTTCCCTAGAACCAAAGCTCCACAGACCCACCCTTGGGAAATGCTAGACTGCTCTTGCAGATAACTATAACAGATTTACTCAGGCTTTCTCCCACACATACCCTTATCATGTCCCAAGGCCCAGATCTGAGTCTGCTTCTCAGAGTCAGGGTACTCTACCCAAAGAGAGGCTAACCAAGCTCAATATGAACCAAAATCTGATTTCCCTTGTATTTACTCATTGTTGTTGATTTTTGACAAATATGAGAGAACCCAGACTCCAAGCTCCTGAAAAGGGAAGCTTGAAATCCAAATTCAGGAATGCCCTGACAGTCTATATATGATCATCTTTAAAGGCAGTTTTTATTATTCTTATAATCCCAAAATATAATTATTGTTAATTACATACTAATACTTAGGAATCAATTCAAGGACTTAGGAAGGATACAGATTTCACAAATTAAGGAATAATGATTACTCTTTGCATTAACAACAACAATAAGACAGTAATGATGGCTATCTTTTACTAACAGCCTATTTGCCAGACAGCTTGCTAGCACTTTACCTATATTAACTCACTCCATCCTTGCCATAATCCTAAACACAGAGTTGACTTGACTTTCCACCTGAAAGTCAAGTCACCCTGACTGAGGAGGTGAAGCTGGGATTTAGGCCTTGCTCTCCCATGACAATGCACTGCCTTCCCTAATACATGTATTTGAAAAGAATAGAACATACTTATTTCCAGCATCTTCTCCGCTGACCTGATTTCCATCAATAATTGTAAATGAACCAATACCTGGGAAACAAAACAGAGTCCGTCAAGAACATATGTTTCTAGTTAAAAACTTTAAAGAAGTAAATTTACAACCACAAAACTATCGTACCTGGTAGCACCAGATTTTTAAGGATTTCAGTTCCTGTGGCTGTTGCGTTTATTAGGCAAACATGAGCAGATTCTAGAGCCTCCTGGCCATGATCACCCCACAACCTACAAAAGAAGACACAAATTTAACATTTTAAAGAATTGCATGAAAATACAACTTTATTTGAATGGTGATTGCTAAAGTGTTCTTGCATCGAATAACTGATGTGACCCGCATGGCACACATGTGAGACAGGAACAGCAGGAGGTGTTATGGGAATCACACAGCTGAGTAACCTGAGACAGACAGCTTGAGCCTGTCGTGGTTAAAGGAGGGGGTCAAATTAGAACTAGACACTTGGTCTTTCAGCTCTTAGTCCATTACTCTTTTCAAGTCAGAAAATCTTTATATTCATTAACATTAGAGAAGTACCTTAGATTTAAAACCTATTATTCTCTATTATTATTAAAACCTATTATTCTCAGAAGGCTGAGTGCTGAAGAATTGATGCTTTTGAACTGTGGTGTTGGAGAAGACTCTTGAGTGTCCCTTGGACTGCAAGGAGATCCACCTAGTCCATCCTAAAGAAAATCAATCCTGAACATTCATTGGAAGGGCTGATGCTAAGGCTGAAGCTCCAATACTTTGGCCACCTGTAAAGACCCAACTCATTAGAAAAGACCCTGATGCTGGGAAAGATTGAAGGCAGGAGGAGAAGGGGACGACAGAGAATGAAATGGTTGAATGGCATCACCAACTCAATGGACATGAGTTTGAGCAAGCTCCGGGAGATGGCGAAGGGCAGAGAAGCCTAGTGTGCTGCAGTCCATGGGGTCGCAAAGAGTCAAACACGACTCAGTGATTGAACAACAACATTCTCTATTTGGGGCTTCCCAGGTGGCTCAACGGGTAAAGAATATGCCTGCAGGGCAGGAGACTCAGGAGACACGGGTTCGATCCCTGGGTTGCAAAGATTCCCTGGAAGAGTACATGGCAACCCACTCCAGTATTCTTGCCTGGAGAATGCCATGGACAGAGGAGCCTGGAGGGTTACAGTCCACAGGGTTGCAAAGAGTCGGACACAACTGAAGCAACTGAGCACACATGCATCCTCTATTTTATTTCTCCTTAAATTACAGGGATTCAGTGTAATTTAAGATCTTGACATAATACTAATCCACCATGACACGTTCAAGAGTGAGAAAAGCTTTACCAAGAAAACTGAAGTACCATCTGAAAAGCCTTCACACTGACTTCTACAGGAGTGCTTTAAAATGTTATTCCCAGTTCTAACAGCATGACTCGTAAATGCATACATTAACAAACAGAAAGATGTAATAAGGATTAGAAATGTGTTATAACGTGAAATATATGTTACATCTTGTCATACCAGCATATTATTAACAGGGCAAGATATGTGATCAAACAGGCATCACGACAGCTGGGCTAACATGGCTACCTTTGCCCAGAAAGCCTAATGTGTCTTTTCTTGTCAGTATAGGAAACACAGGGGAAGCCCAAATCATTAGAAAAATGTCCTAACCTGGAGGACAGAGACTTTAAGCTGCTTCCTGTCCGTTGTCTAAAGCATATCCTCTCCTATGATGTAGCCTGTACGTCCTCCAGAGTAAATCACAACTGTAACTGCCTCATCTGGTGTTTTATTTGCTGAACATCCATCTCTCCATTCCACTCTAAGTTCCATAAGGGCACAGACCACTCCCTACGTTCACCACTGAAGCCCCAGTGCTTGATACAGTGCCTTGTACAGGATAAATAATCATTGAATAGTTGTCAAATGCATGGAGGATGAGTCTAGAAGAACCAGACAGACTGGAAACCTCTGTTTTTTTCCTACGAAAGTAGGGCACACAGAAGACACTTGGCATATTTGGTTGATGGATACTTGGGTAGCTGGAGAAAGAGCCTAAGAGAATATTGGTGCATCTCTAGGTAATATGTTTTAAGAAATGGCCCAAACAAAAATCAATCCTCTCCATTCTCTTGCTGGCTAAGGAAGGCAGGGCCTGCTGACTGCTAGCTGGTGGCACAATCTTGCTTGTAACTGCTTCCCTCTGACACTTCAAAACCAATAAACAGTTTTCACTGTTTGTTCCTTAAATGGAATGGATTTAGCAAAAACTCTTTTGTCACAGGTACTTAGTAATCTAAAATATTTTATCAGCTCTGTCATGTATGGTTACCTCTGCTTCAAAACACAAGGATCTCCAAGAATTTACAAGAGAACACAAGTTGATTACAAAGTCTCTACCATCTTGATTCTTTCCCCAGAAATTTTCCTTTCCCTTTCCCCAGGGAGCAGACCTTATCAGCTCTGGAAAAGCCAGAAGGCTTGAGTTTACATCCTGGTTCAAACACATGGGATACTCAGGGCAGGTTATCAAACTTTTAAGAGTCAGTTTTTCCATCTATAAAGGAGACAGAATATCTGCCTTCAAGACTGCTCTCACAATTGAGTGCATAAAGCCCCTAACAACAGCACTAAGTCAGAGGTGCAAACGAGTTCCGGTCCTTAGCGACATACTGTAACTTCTGGCTTGTGGGTCTTCAGAAAGGAGGGAGGCCATATAGTTGTGCTATTTCTGCTGCTTTTGGTGGTGGTTTAGTCTCTAAGTCATGTCCGACTCTTTTGTGACCCCAGAGACAACAGCCCGCCAGGATCTTCTGTCCACGGGATTTCCCAGGCAAGAATACTGGAGTGGGTTGTCATTTCCTTCTCCAGGGGATCTTCCCAATGCAGGGATGAAACCCACGTCTCCTGCATTGTAGATGGTCTCCTGCATTGCAGGTGAATGTTTTACGGCTGAGACACCAGGGAAGCCCTTTAACCACATAGAAAATGCTCAATAAATAAGGAATGGGGAGTGTTAGGAGACAAGGCATGGGAGAGGAAGAAGTCAAGGACTAGCCCGATGGCTTAGACCTACAGTCCATTAAGTAGATATCCATTAGTCCATTAGCCACATGTGGCTCCTGGGCACTAGAAATAAGGCTAGTCCAATTTGAGACGCGCCAAAAGTGTAAAATGTTGGATTCTGAGGACAGAATGAAAAAATTGTAAAATATCTCTAATAACTTTTTATACTGATTATGCGTTGAAATAGTAGTATTTTGCACATACTGGGTTAAACAAAATAAACTGAATTATTAAAATTATTTTCACCTGTTTCTTTGTCCTTTTTAATGTGACTACAAATATAAATATTATGTTACATATACACATATATACATGTGTTACATATACACATACATATAACTACGTATGTGGTTCACATGAGACTGGCATTATATTTCTACTGGACAGCGCCGGTTTACAACAATATCTAACATTCGGTGCTGCCCTCGGCGGCCGAGATGCGGTAGTCCCGAGCCCCTCATTCTGCAAAACCAGGAGCACAGCGAGGCGGAACCGGCAGCCGCCGCGGTGACCCGGCGGACGCTGGGGGCGGTGCACCTCGACCTGCACACCGCGTGGCGAGCGGGCGGGCGCGCCCCTCGGGGAAGGCGAGTGCCGGCCCTCGAGAAGCACCGGGGCCCCAGGCCGGAACCCTGAGCACTGGACGCACGGCCCGGCCCAGCCCAGCGGGAGGCCCGAGAGAGGCCCAACCGCGCCGCCCGCTCGCTTAGGCCCGGCCCGGACGCAGAGGAACCCGCTGGCCCGCCCGAATCGGTGAGCCCTGGCTCACCTCAGCTGCCGGTCGTACTTCTGCTCCTTTAGCAGCTTCCCCGGCTGCGCCATGGCCGCGCCCGCCCCACGGAGAACCGCCGGGCCACTACCGAAAACTGCCACCGCCTCCTCGAGCGCGCAGGCGCACTGAGCGCCCCTTTGCCGCGCCGTCTCCCGCGCGCGGCCGGCAGGGGGCGCTTCCACGGCACTGCGCACGCGTCGCCTGTACACCTGGGAGTCTGCGGCCAAAGCTCAGAAACGGGTCTGGTGACCACGGGTAAGGTAGTCGCGCCTTACCCGTGCAGCAGTCCTTCTGGTCGACCAATCCGTGACTGTACGCTCGGTAGTTGTGGGGAACTTGGGCTTTGGAATCAGGCAGATTTCGATTTTCACCACTCACTGGTTTACGCTCTTTACCTCTCAAATCCTGTTCTGTTAACCTTAAGTGAGATTTTGAACACACAGGACTCACAAAAAAAATCCTGTCGGAAGAAGAACTTTCATTATTATGTTCATTATTATTCACCCATTTCTTCCATCCTCTCAGGCAAGAAGCCCACAGTGAGCGCCTGTTTCCAACCACAAAGCTAGCTGCTCCTGGCTGCAGATGCAAAGAGGAATAAGTCCGGGACTCGGTTCTTGGGGAGTTCACTGTCCCAAGAAGAGAGAGACAGTGAACGAGTACTCCTTAGACAATATGACCCTCCTATAGGTAGAGGGAAGTTGAGGACCTGAGAGGTGAGCAGAGGAACTCTACTTACTTCCCCTCTTCCAGGAATGTTCACACGATGTGGGCAAGATAGAGTGTTTTAAGCAGAAAGAACAGCAGATGTCATCCCCGGGAGGCAGATAAGGCATGACAGGCTGAGGCACTGAAGGAAGTTTGGTGTGATGTAGAGTTAGGTGAAGGAAATGGAGAAGGAAATGGCAACCCACTCCAGTGTTCTTGCCTGGAGAATCCTAGGGACAGGGGAGCCTGGTGGGCTGCCGTCTCTGGGGTTGCACAGAGTCGGACACAACTGAAGCTACTTAGCAGAGTTAGGTGAAGGGTAGGGAGTGGTCACCCAGGTGGTTCAGTGGTGAAGAATCCACCAGCCAATGCAGGAGGTCCGGGTTCAACCGCTGGGTCAAGAAGATCCCCTGGAGAAGGAAATGGCAACCCATTCCAGCATCCTTGCCTGGGAAACCCCATGGACAGAGGAGCTTGGCGGGGCTACAGACCACGGAGTTGCAAAAGAGTTGGACATGACTTAGCAACTGAGCAACAACAAGGAGTGGTCAGAGGAAGTTTCAGAGGTGGTAGGAGCCAGGTTGTGAAGACTGAGAACATAAAATCAAGGAGGAATTTAAAGCTCTGCACTTCCTAAAAAGAACCATCCCTATGGGGATGGCTGCCAAGGAATGGGGCTACTCCATGAGGAAGGTGGGGAGAGAGGGGACTAGGGGGACATGAGGATTCCTTCCTATTTCACAGACACTACAGGCATCTTCAGGTTAATGATTACCTCAAATAAGGTGAAAGTGAGCACAGATCTCCACCCCAACCCACCCTGGGATGGGAACTGAGTAAGGGGCATAGTTTGACAGTAATGATGCAGCAATGATGGATAAAATTCCCCCTGGGTGCTGTCACCAGAATCAGGTTGGGGCACGCCCTCTTGTGACTTCCCTGGCCCCTGCATAGCACCATGGAACACAACCGATGGGAAACAGAGGCAGGAGACTCTCCCAGCTTGTCATATGCTTTTTCTGTCACATGTCCTCCAATTGGACAGGTGAAATATAACAGATAATAAAATACACCCAGGGAATGTGGGAAGGTCAAAAGATGACAGGTGAGAGTGCAATCAGTGCAATCATGGACTGCGTGAATAGAAACATCCCCAAGTTTGGTGGAGGGGAGTCATACTGCCTATGAAGATACACATGATTTTGAAAAAGGTTTGTGTTGGTGGCGACCTGTAAAAGAAGATACTTCAGTGTATTGATTTCCTGGAGTTGCTATAACAAAGTTCCACAAACTGGTACAAACTACAAAATTGCCTAACAGTTGTGAAAGCTGGAAGTTCAAAATTAAAGTGTGTGCAGTGTGTTCCCTCTGAACTTAAAGGGAAGAACCTGGCCTGGCCTTCCCAGCTTCTGGTGGTTGGCTAGAAATCCTTGGCTCATGGCCATATGTAGCACTTCAGTCTCCACCTGGATCATCACATGGTATTCTCTCCTCATGTCTCTGTATTTCTTCTCTTCTAAGTCACATTGGATTAGGGCCCACCCTAAAGACTGCATCTTTTTTTGAAAGATTGATTTATTTATGGCTGCACTGGGTCTTTGTTGCTGCTTGCAAACTTTCTCTAGTTGCATCTACTCTCTAGATAAGATGCGCGAGCTTCTCATTGCAGTGGTTTCTCTTGTTGTGAAGAACAGGCTCTAGATGCACGGGCTTAGTTTTCCCTTAGAATGTGGCATTTTCCTGGACCAGGGATCAAACCCATGTCCCCTGCATTGGCAGACAAATTCTTCACCACTGAGCCATCAGGGAAACCCGTGACCTAATCTTAACTTGATTAAGTCTTCAAAAACCATGTTTCCAAATAAGATTACACTCAAAGGCCCTAGACATTAGGACTTTAACAACTTTCGGCAGGGGATCTAGTTCAAGCCATAACAGCGTGTAAATGTGCTGTGCTGGAGCCGTGGAGGTTGACTCAATACAAGCCCTACCACCTGGGAACTCAGGGCTCCTCACAAGTTTTTCCTTTTGTAGAAGACAGGCAATCAAAGGTATCAGATCAGGAAAGCATGGCTTTATTGATTTAGACCATTGGTTTTTTAAGGGTGATCCTGGACCAGCAGTATCAACATCACCTGGGAATTTGTTAGGAAGGCAAACTCTCAGGTCCCATTCCAGACCTGTTAAAACAGAAACTCTGGGGTGAGGCCTAGGAAACTTTCAATAAGACTCCTGGTGACTCTGATTCATGCTCAAGTTTGAGAACCACCGACCTAGGCCAATCTCCCACTGAACAGGTGGGAGAACAGCCCTAAAACCCACACACCACCCCCGTTTACTGTGACTCATGAGCCAGGTGGACCCTTGACACACATCACCATTCTGTGCTCACTGTATTCACCCAATGCAATAGATACTGCTATTCACCCCATTTTATACCCAAGAGAGTAGAGGCTTGGAGAGGTGAGTAAAATTCCAAGTTCTCACAGCTATTTAAAGGTGGCACAGGGATTAGAAACACACACACTACAGATCTGGCCAGACCCCAGTTAAGGTCTATTGTGTTACCCATCCTGGTTGGTCTCAGCTGGAGGAGGCCGGATCCTTGAGCTGCCCTTGTTGTTGTTCAGTCGCTCAGTCATGTCCAACTCTTTGCAGCCCCATGGACTGCAGCACACCAGGCTTCCCTGTCCTTCACCATCTCCCTGAGTTTGCTCAAACTCATGTCTGTTGAGTCAGTGATGCTATCCAACCATCTCATCCTCTGCTGCCCCCTTCTCCTCTTGCCCTCAGTGTTTCCCAGCATCAGGGTCTGCCCTAGAAGAGCTTATAATCTGCGGGAAACCAGCCAAGAAGAATGAATCACAATGTAGGACACATTCCCACAGTGCTGTGTTGGGTCTTAGTTGACTCATGCAAGATCTTTCATTTTGGTGCACCAAATCTCTAGTTTGTGATGTGCAGGCTCACTAGTTGCAGTGCTCAGGCTTAGCTGCTCCATAGTTTGCAGGATCTTAGTTCCCCATCCAGGGATCAAACCCATGTCCCCTCCACTGCAAGGTGGATTCCTAACCACTGGATCACCAGGGAAGTATGCCTTCTACATTTTAAAATGTCTTACCTGCAATGTGTTTATCATCTGATTTGGTTAATTCACTTACTCAGGGAAATCGTCAGCCACGCACACAAAGATGTATAAATAAGGCTGTCCACTGCAGTACACTTACAATAGTGAAAAATGGAAAAATCCACATACTAGAGTATTGTGCAGTTATTAAGTGTCAAGTTCTCCAAGACTGATGAAGCAGGGAAATGCTTACCATAGGGCATTAAGTGACAAATACCTGGTCACAAAACTCCACATATGGTTCTGATTGTTTTTTAAGTACTACTAATATATGCAGGTCAGGAAGCAACAGTTAGAACTGGACATGGAACAACAGACTGGTTCCAAATAGGAAAAAGAGTACGTCAAGCCTGTATATTGTCACCCTGCTTATTTAACTTATATGCAGAGTACATCATGAGAAATGCTGGGCTGGAAGAAGCACAAGCTGGAATCAAGATTGCCGGGAGAAATATCAATAACCTCAGATATGCAGATGACACCACCCTTATGGCAGAAAGTGAAGAGGAACTCAAAAGCCTCTTGATGAAAGTGAAAGAGGAGAGCGAAAAAGTTGGCTTAAAGCTCAACATTCAGAAAATGAAGATCATGGCATCTGGTCCCATCACTTCATGGGAAATAGATGGGGAAACAGTGGAAACAGTATCAGACTTTATTTCTGGGGGCTCCAAAATCACTGCAGATGGTGACTGCAGCCATAAAATTAAAAGACGCTTTCTACTTAGAAGGAAAGCTATGATCAACCTAGATAGCATGTTGAAAAGCAGAGACGTTACTTTGCCAGCATAGGTCCGTCTAGTCAAGGCTATGGTTTTTCCACTGGTCAGGTATGGATGTGAGAGTTGGACTGTGAAGAAGGCTGAGCGCCGAAGAATTGATGCTTTTGAACTGTGGTGTTGGAGAAGACTCTTGAGAGTCCCTTGGACTGCAAGGAGATCCAACCAGTCCATTCTAAAGATCAGTCCTGGGTGTTCTTTGGAAGGAATGATGCTAAAGCTGAAACTCCAATACTTTGGGCACCTCATGCGAAGAGTTGACTCATTGGAAAAGACTCTGATGCTGGGAGGGATTGGGGGCAGGAGGAGAAGGGGACGACAGAGGATGAGATGGCTGGATGGCATCACTGACTCGATGGACGTGAGTCTGAGTGAACTCCGGGAGTTGGTGATGGACAGGGAGCTTAGATTCATGGGGTCGCAAAGAGTCGGACACGACTGAGCGACTGAACTGAAAATATATTGTCTTCCCAGGTAGTGCTAGTGGTAAAGAACTTGCCTGCCAATGCAGGAGGCACAGGAGACATGGGTTCAACCCACTGGGTCAGGAAGATCCCCTGGAGGAGGAAATGGCAACCCATGCCAGTATTCTTGCCTGGAGAATCCCATGGACAGAGGACCCTAGTGGGCTACAGTCCATAGGGTCTCAAAGAGTCAGATATGACTGAGTGACTGAGCATAATACATACTGAAAAAGCCTGGCAGGATGGTCACTACAGTGTTTACAGTGGTGATTCTTGGGTGGTAATATGACCAGTGAATTTTCTTTACTATGCTTTTCTGATTCTCCCGAATTTTCTATAATAAATAGGTGCCACTACTGTAATTGGAAAATGAATATTTGGGGTTTTAAATTTCCCCAGAAAACTAAGGAAAGGGAGAAAGAACAGAGGTCTGAGGAGTCCACACTTTGTTCTAGGAGTCTCACAGATATGCTCACCCAACCATCCTATCTATTAGTCCTCTTGAACCCCATGAATCACAGCACGCCAGGCCTCCCTGTCCATCACCAACTCCCGGAGTTCACTCAGACTCTCTGTTCCCATCTGACAGATCAGAAAACAGGCTGAGAGGTGAAGCAGCTCGCCCCAGATCACACAGCTAGTGATGCTGGGAGCCAGGACCAGGTCTGTCTGAGTTAAGCCAGATTCATTCCACTTGTGAGTGCATACACATACATACTTGTTGTTATTCAGTCACTCCGTCATGTCTGACTCTTTTTTTTTTTTTCATGTCTGACTCTTTGCGAGCCCATGGTCTGCAGCACACCAGGCTTCCCTGTCCTTCACCATCTCCAGGAATTTGCTCAAACTCATGTCCTCTGAGTCAGTGATGCCATTCCAACCATCTCATCCTCTGTCACCCCCTTCTCTTGCCTTCAATCTTTCCTAGTATCAGGGCCTTTTGCAATGAGTCAGCTCTTCGCATCAGGTGGCCAAAGTATTGGAGCTTCAGCTTCAGCATTAGCCCTTCCAATGAATATTCAGGGTTGATTTCCTTTTGGATTAACTGGTTGGATCTCCTTGCTGTCCAAGGGACTCTCAAGAGTCTTCTCCAGCACCACAGTTCAGAGGCATCAGTTCTTCAGGGCTCAGCCTTTTTTTTTTTTGTCCAGCTCTCACATCTGTACATGACTACTGGAAAAACCATAGCTTTGACTATATGGACCTTTGGAGGCAAAGTAATGTCTCTGCTTTTAATATGCTACGTTTGTCATTGCTTTTCTTCCAAGGAGTAAGCATCTTTTAATTTCATGGCTGCAGTCACCATCCACAGTGACTTTGGAGCCCAAGAAACTTAAGTCTCACTGTTTCCATTGTTTCTATATACTTGGAGTGAAAATTTTTTGGAAAAAAAAAAAAACCTAGGAAGCTATAATTTTCATCTTAGAATCTCTAGGTCACAGGGCTTCCAGTCTGGCCTGTTGGCCCTGGGCACAGCACACAGTGAAGAGCAGGCATGATTCTGCCTGTTGGTGCAGCACTGGACAACTACTGTCTCAACTGAAACTCACAGGGATCCCATGAGTTTGGGTAGGGCAGGGATGATGCCCTAATCACCTCGTTACTGTAGAGCAAAGACAATTATATCTTTGAGAGGGGAAGTGAGATCTGGTCAAGGTCAGGATGAATGAGGTGTGGCTGTGCAATCCTCCTCCAGCCCTTCATCATAGCTCTCACATCCCTACACTTCCTCTCCCCCAGAAAGAGTGAAATCCAGGAGGCCACTGACACCAATGAGACCAAAGAATAAACTCCAGAGCAGTGAAATCAATTCTTTTTTTTTTATTCCACTTTTTCTTTAAAATTTTTTTTTTTTTTGGCTGAGTTGTATGGCATATGGGATCTTAGTTCCCTGACCAGGGATTGAACCCATGCCCCCTGCATCAGGAGCACAGTCTTAAACACTAGACTGCCAGGGAAATCCCCAGTACCGTTTCAAAGACAGCATATAATTGAGACAGGATGTGCCTGAATGGGGGCACAGTCTTTCCCAGGTTGACCTGAGTGGGCTACAGGGGCAACTGAGGCTTCACCTCAGACAGGCAGACTCCATCAGCTCCTCTCACCTACCTGAGTTCCCAGCTCTCCAGCACCTAGAGAAAACTGCTAAAGACAGGATGTAGGAAGGGAAGAATTGGATCAACTTTTATTTGGTTGTTAAAGAGGCAATATTTTAATTCTTTCTGAAGGAGTGAGCAGTAAAGGGTGTCCCTCCCATTCCCATTCTGCACCCTCTCCCACCCTTCCAGGCTCCCAGTCTCCACCCAGGAGGCAAACACTCTCCCTAGCTTCTCTTCAGTCACTGTAGAGGAAGTCTTACCTGTCTACACAAATGACAATCAAATTTCAAATCCACTTCCTCCCCGCTCCTGGTGATTTTAGACATGTTGAATGAGGGACTCAGCAGCCCTAGGTTTTTATCCTAGCTCTGTCACTCACTGTGCACCCTAACTCAGCTCCTCTGAGCCCTGCTTTCCTCATCTACAAAGTGGGGCTACTGTGAGAATGAAGCTCGATTCAATGCTATATAAGTAATTCCATTTTTTGTTAGTACTATAAATATGGAAATGTCTGGGTCACAGTGAGGGGGAAGTAGGTCAATGAAATAAACACATTTGGGCCCAACCCCAGGCCCTGAGAGTGTTGCAGCTCCCCCAGGAGAAAGGTGGCTGGCTCTTCTGGGAGATGAACAGAGGCAGTCTTGGGGGCTACCGTCTGCATGTCTATTATGATCCCCGGCCCCCTGTCTTAGAGTCAGATTTTTATTAAGGGCCCCTTCCAGCTCCTGGGTCAAGGAGAGGTGTCTAGGCAGTGCTGGGAGGTCATTGACTGACCTTGGCCCAGCCAACCAGTTGTCACTTAATCTCCACAACTCTGCTCGGGGACCTGAGGAGTTCAGGGCCTAAGAGAGGGAAACCAAGAGAGCCACACAGATATAGGGGAGCCTGGCAGACAAGATGGCAGATTTCCTCACAAGGTCAGCCAACAGCAGGGTCTGAAATAGTCTCCCTCTGGTAGAGGTCAGGCCAGCAGAGACTTCACAAATGGTCCTTCAGCTCTGGTGGGGTACAAATCCCTGGGTGGGATCATTTGTCTCTCCTTCCATCCACCCATCTGTTTGTCTTCCCAAAAGTGCCTGCTGAGACCTAGCCAGAGACAAGCCCTATCCTTGGCATAAGGCCACATGCTCAGATGAATCAGATTGGGCCGGATGGAGCCAGTGGGTGGAAGACAGAGGACGTCCCAGGTGGAGGGCGCAGCAAGGACCAGGGCTTGTGGATGGGAAAATGTTGGGCCAAGGCAGATACTGAGATTGAGTACAGGGTGGAGGGCCTGAGCTCCCAGCAGGTGTGCCGAAGGTCATGGCAAGGCAAGGAAAGGAGGGACAAACAGTGAGCTATAAAGAAATAGGCAAAGAGACCTGGACAGTGGAGGAAGCAAGGAAGAGAAGCAGGGGGTGGAGGTAGGGCCTCATACTTAGTTCCATGGCGGGAGCCAGCTGGTGTTCTGTGGATCTGTCTTTTTAAGTATTTATTTGGCTGCACCAAGTTTTCATTGCGGCACATGGGATCCTTAGTTGTGGCGTGTGGAATCTAGTTCCCTGACCAGGGATCCATAGAACCCTGGCCCCCTGCATTGGGAGTGCAGGGTCTCAGTTTCTGGACCACCAGGGAAGTTCCCTGGGGTCTGTCTGCCTTAATGCCCAGTGGTTAAAGCCCAAACTCCCCACTCCCATTATGAGACCATGGTTCTGCCTAAGCCCTCCTCCTACCCCAGGGCTCCCAGACCCCCACAACCACGGGACTCCTTCCCCCCCCCACCCCCCACAAGGGGAAGTAGGAAAGAGAACAAGAATCCAGGAGTGAGACAAATTGAGAGTAAAGCCCTCACTCTCTAGCTAGAAGATCTGCAGCAGGAAGTCACCTCACCTCTCTGGGCCTCAGTCTCCTGTTTTATGCAATCAGGCTAATGGAAGCATACCACCCATTGTTGTAGGAAAGCTGAGAGGGTTAGGAAACAGGAAGGATCCAAAGCTTGGCCCAGCACCTGGATCCTTCACCAAACAGGGGAAACTCCACTCCTGGACACTTGATGGTCAGTGCAATTTGCAGTTTCAAGGGGTCCCAGTCCAAGAGGACTCGGGGCCCAGAACTCAGGTCTCCGGTGGTGGGATTTACCGCCCAGGGACAAGCCTGGGGGATGGTGGGGTGTGGAGAAACGGAGGCGGCCCTCATGATGGTGTCTTCTCCTCCCCCAGAGGCTGTACACGTGCTGGAGGGAAGGAGGTACAGTGCTCGGCCAGGGTCACGGTGGGGGTGGGGTTTAGGTCCCCTTGACACCCCCCACACAGTCCGCATCTCAACTTAGGGTTCAACTGGCTTGCGGGGTGGGTGGGAGAGGGCAGGGCGGGGCAGGGCCGGCCTCTCTCGTCCTACTGGGGGCTGGGGGGGCGGGTCCCCTGGGAACCGCTCCTCCCGCCTGCCGCCGCTTTAAGAGGCTGCTCCGCAGCAGCGAGCGGGGCCGGAGCCGCAGCCCGAGCGAGCAGAACTGAGCCGAGCCGGCAGGTGACGGCAGCGGCATGACCGGCCACCACGGCTGGGGCTACGGCCAGAACGACGGTAGGCACAGACCCCAGCCAGCCCCCATCCACTGGGACTCGCCCCTGACCCTCCCACCCAGCGGGACCTGCAAGCCCCCTATCCTCCAGGCGAGACGGGGACCCTTCTCCCATCCAGCCCCCAGAGCCCGGCCCACCCGCCGGGTCAGAGCCCTGGCTCCCCAGCACCTGGCGCAAAGTGCGCGCGGCTCTCCGTCCGGCCCCGCCACCAGCAAGCCACCCGCGGCCAAGCGCGTCCTGCCTCCTCCTCCGCGCAGCCCCTGACGACCCAGCTCGCTGGGACCTGGGCCGGACACTCACTCACTCATCCCCCGCTGGAGTGCGCAGCGGATGGAGGTAGCCCAGGGCAGCTGGGGGCGGGCTGAACGCAGCGCGCTGCGCGATGTATGTGCGGGGAGCGCGCACGGCTGGTGTGCAGTGACCTCCCGGGAGCTGGGCTCCGCGTGGGCAAGGGCGCGGTGTCCCCGGCAGAGTTTGCCCGTCGAAGTGTCCAAGCTTTCGAGTCAGCAGGTATGTGAAGGAAGGGAGCATCTAAGGGCGCATGGATGTGTCTGCGTGTCTGCCTCTGGCAGGGTGTCTGAGCACGTCCCTGCGTGAGACAAGGGAGCCGGTGGCCCACATCAGCCTCCTAGTCTGACCGGGAGAATAGCTCCTCAATCCTGCCTCAGTTTCCTCCTCAAGATGCAGAGGAAGGGAGAAGAGGCAGACGGTGAGAGCCAGACCACTTGAGTGTGGGTTTGCAGCAGGGCAGTTCCTTTGAGGCTATTTCTTACCAAGCTGGGGTGGGGATGTGGGATAAGGGTTCTTAGCTTTCCCTGAGGAGCCAAAATCCAGAGGAAACCCAGGCAAGGCAGATGGGGGTGGGGAGAAGGGGAGTGCTGGTGGGAGGAACACCCCCATCCCTACTTATCTGCAGAGAGGCAGGCACTCTGTGAGGGGTGGATGAGGGTCCTGGGTACCAAGTCTGGGTGTCTGGAGGTTACAATTGGGCCAGAGAGAGTTAGGGAGGTGCTGTGGGGTCTTTGCCTCCTCTCTGAGGTCCCAAGCACACAGGAGCATATTTTGAAGGGGAAACCCCTGTTTGGACATGTGAAAGCTAGAAAGAAATTTTCAGGAAAAGGCAACAGAGATCCGCAGGGATGCAGAGAGAGGCAGAGCAGGGGCAGGTTGACAGGACCCTCCTAGAAGATTCTCTCCCCCCACACCAGCTCCTGCTCCTAGCCAGCTTCTGGATGCCTTCCCCAGAGTCAAAGTCCCCTGACTCCAGCCTTCTTGCTAGTCCTGACCACCAGCACTGAATGTCCAGTATCGCATTAGGTCTGCCCCGTAGCTGGCCTCCCTGAAGCTGCTGTGGCTCACCCAGTCCTGGGTCACCCAGCCTAGGGACAGTGAGGGCGGGAAGGACAGAGGATGGAGGTGCCGGCATGCGGCATGCTCACAGGACTTCAAAAATAACCCACAGTGGGTCTGGGCCACGCTTCTGAGTCATCCACTGGGGACACAGCTCTGTCGGCACCTGCTGCTGTTTTCTCAGGAAAACTTAAGAAGCCAAAAACGGGGAGAAGCACCAGCCGGCAGTGGCTCTAAAAATAGGCTGCATCTCAGGATGTTCCCCAGGGAGATGCCGAGCCTCTCGGCTGCAGATGGAATCTCTGGGAGGCAGGTGGTGGGTGCTCGTGGGTGTGCACACAGGTGTGCATGTGTGTGCACGAGCATGTGTTTTGCTGTAGTGTCTTAGTGCAGACCCAGGTTTGCAACAGGGGGTATCTCTGTGTGAGGGTGCCTATGTGTGTGTCAGAGATACTTGGAAGGGCTGCACACTTGTACACTTGTGTTACTGGGCCTGCCCACTCTGGATGCGGTGAGCTCAGGCCACTGTGCACATATGTGTGCACACATGAAAATCTCCTTGGACTTGCACATGCCCAAGGAGGGCAGCTGGGGGCAAGGCATGCACACACTGTGTGTTTACTCCTGTACCCAAGTGTGCATGCACACGTGCACAAGTGACCCTCAGTGCCCTCATCTGTGAAATGGGAATCACACTTGGCTCTACTTGACAAGGCTATTATGAGAAGCATATGCATGTCATAGAACCAAAGTGAAGTTGATGTGAGCTTTAGTTATCATTATTATGAATACCGACTGAAACTTGGTCAGATGCAAGAAGAGGCCAGACACCCGGTAGGGTAGGGTCAGGGACCTCGAGGCCCTGGGGACCTCTCTAAACATATGCTGGGTGTTGGGGAGGACCTGCTCCCCCAAATTGCCCCTGAGCCTGTAGCTTTTGTGTGCTCCCTTCCACGTGTTAGCTCTCTGGATCTCCTATCAGCTATGAGTAGAGAGCTTTGGGGAGGCCATTTCACAGACAAGAAAATGGAGGCTAAGAGGGGAAGTGGCAGAGGTGGGAGTGACTCTCCAGACCATGCGACTCCATAGCAGAGGCTGACTTCTGAAAGGATATAGCACGGAGACCATCCCCCACAGATGCCCTCGTCTGCAGCCCTGAGATCCGGGCTGGCCTGAGTCCTTGCCCTCTCCCCGCCATCTACAGGCCCCTCACACTGGCACAAGCTGTATCCCATTGCCCAGGGAGACCGCCAGTCACCAATCAATATCGTATCTAGCCAGGCTGTGTACTCGCCCAGCCTGAAGGCACTGGAGATTTCCTATGAGTCCTGCACATCCCTCAGCATCGCCAACAATGGCCACTCTGTCCAAGTGGACTTCAATGACAGCGATGACCGAACTGGTAAGTGGTCCCTGCTGGCCGCTGGCCCTCTTCTCCCTGGGATCCTAACCTGATTGGGGCAGGCTCAAGAAGGGCAGAAGGCCATGCTGGGAAAGGAAAGCTCCACTTTTCACCATCTGTGAGGCCTCAGTCTCCTGATGCATAAAATAGGGGGCACTAAGACCCTGTTTCCCTCCCTGGGGTCACAGAGAGGAAAAATGAAAAACCTGGAGTGATATCTGTAGTGCTGGCATGTAGTAGATGCACAAGAAATACAAATTCTCTTTCTTCTCTTTCATTTAGTTCTTGAGGTCGGGTTTGTTTCCACTCCCTGCCCCATCACTGACCTGCTGTGTGGCCTAAGGCCAGACCCTCCTCTGGTGGTGATCTGTTTAAGCCCAGCAGAAAGAGAATGGAGCTAACATGTTCTGTGTGCCGGGCCCCTTGTTAAGGTCATAGGCAGTTGGTTTATTCCTCTTAAGAACCTGCCTCTAAGATGGGCTAGCAGAAACTTAGTAAGCTGGGGAGGGCCAGAACCTGCCTGGTCCTACTCCGAAGTCTCCAGCCCAACTACAGCCTCAAATCCCAACCATCTTGGACCAAAGGGAGCCCAGGGGGAGCTTGTGGCAGCTCCTTCCAGGGTCTCTTTGCCCTGGGATTAGAGGGTTCCTCCATGATAAATTCCTAGTCAGGAGGCTTGAGAGTGCTCCTTAGTATAGGGATTTTTGTCCTTATGACCAGGCCTGTGAGGGGTCGAGTGGGACAAAGAGGGAATCTGCTAAAGTTTCTTACATAAGGAAGTGACTGGTACTCTGCCCCTCTGTCTCTGAGCCCTGCCCCCCATACAAGTAATAAAAGTACTCAGGGGAACTCAAGTTTCAAATAGAGAATCAAAAGGCAGACAAGAGGAGGAAAGCCAGATAGGAATGATCTTATTTTCTTAGTGCCGAGTTCTCCGGTAGGCTAGGAAAAAAAGGAAAGAAGATCAGTTATATTTCTTGCTGCAGAAGGGAGGAAATGCAGCAGATCCTCAGAAGAGAGGCACAGCATTCCTGGTACTGAATTCTAAGTAAAAGGCTCTCACGCAGAGCTTTGGGGAGGGACATAGGGCTCTTGATGACATTGTTGTTGTTTAGTCACTAAGTCGTGTCCAACTCTTAGCGACCCTGTGGAATGTAGCCTTCCAGGCTCCTCTGTCCTTTGGGATTTCCCAGGCAGGAGTGGGTTGCCTTTTCTTTCTCCAGGGAATCTTCCCAACCCAGGGATCGAATCTGCATCTCCTGCACTGGCAGATTCTTTACCACTAAGCCATCAGGGAAGCACCTAAGATCACAGTTTGTGAAGGAGTAGTTTTCCAGTGACTGGACCTTCCGAATAACCTTCAGAGGGCACTGAGGGCTCGATTCAGACATAAGTAGCTCAGTGAGGGCCACTCTTGGTAGGGAAGGCCCAAGGGAGCATTCCTCTGGACTACAGATCCAGGGGCTCACTTTCTAGCCTGGCTGGGGTTCCCTCCCTTAATAGAATGCCCAGACCTGAGGGGTTAGGGTCCCAGTGGAAAGAAAGTAGGCTTAGGAGTGAGAGAGTTGGGGCTCTGCCACTTCCCAGCTGTGTGACCTTAGGCAAGAGACCCACCTTTTCAAGCCTCTGTGCCACATCTGGCCAGGGGGATGACAATGTGTCTCCCTCTAGGCCACTGTGGGGGTTGATGTCTGCAGAGTGCCTAAACATGTAGTAAGTACACCGTGAATGGCAGTGTGTCCTGTGTTCAGGATGCAGAGAGCAGGCTGAGGAAGCCAAGCTCAAGGGTTAGGAAGGGAGACCACTCTCTAAGAGGTTACACTATGGAGTCCCAGGTGGGGCATGCTCGGAAGAGTGAGCCTCCACAGTCCATATCAGAAGCTCAGTCTGTAGGCCCTCCCCAGGATGGAGGCATCCTCACTGGGCCTCAACCCAGAGCCACCTCCTTCAGGCTCAGTTAACCACCCGGCATTGCCATGGACAGACCTGCTGCTCAGGTGAGGCAGGACAGCGAGACAGGGCCTCTGGGCTGTCCCATTATCCTCTTTCTCGAGGGGCCCACAGGGGTCAGGGCCCTGCCCTGGTCACCCATCCTGGAGGGGCCTAGTGGAACTCTGAGCCCAGGGCTGTCACCTGATCCAGGAGCTCACATTCAGGCCTGGTGGGGGCTCCCTCCACTACTAGATCTATTTCAGCTAGAAATTCAATCAGTCCCAGGAGGCCCTGTGTGTGGCCTCTGCTCACTGGGTATCAGAGTAGGAAAGTCACAAAACCAGCATAAAGTGGCCCTGCCAAAGAGGCCATGAGGGCGGGACTCTGGTCAAGACAGGGGCCTGACCCTTGGAGCGGGGACCCTCAAGAGCTGGCCTCTGGACATCAGGTCCTGGGGAGCCACCAGGTTCTGGGCAGGCAACACAGCCTGGTGATTTAGGGCCTTGGGCTCTGGACTTACATGAAGTAGACGCGGGCTTATATCTTAGCTCAGTGCCTTGCTGTGTGTGACCTTGGGCAAAGACCTTGCTCTCTCTGTCTCTTGGTTCCTCCTTTATACAATAGGAATAATAATAGGTTCTGTCCTGAGTTACCAGGAAGACTAAAGAAGAGAATCCTTCCGACCCGGCTCTGAGTCAGGGCTGCAGGCATGGGACGTCTACCGTTAGTGGCGAAGGGGATCTGAGAAGCAACATCCCAGCTTCACCTGGAAAGTGGGCAGGAGTGGGGAGGATGTACCCTGTCAGTACCAGACTCCTCTGCCACCTACAGGCCTCCAGGATTTCTGCCCTGGCCCAGTCAAGGACATAGGGAACTGCGTTGGGACTGATCCAAGTCCACTTAGCCCCAAGAATGTTCCAAATGAAGAGTTTATCTCCCTTCTGGGCACTGCCCTGATGCTAGTACTGCTGCCTTCAGGCAGTTTGGGGTCTCTCAAGACTATTGCTACAGGTCCCCCTTCTCCCCTCAGTGGTGTCTGGGGGCCCCCTGGATGGGCCCTACCGGCTTAAGCAGTTCCATTTCCACTGGGGCAAGAAGCACGGTGTGGGCTCGGAGCACACGGTGGATGGCAAGTCATTCCCCAGCGAGGTAAGACCTTCCTCTGCCTGATGTGGGAAGGAGTGGGGTACTGGGGAGTCAGGGGTTTGCTAGGTGCCCAATGTGGGTCACTGGAGGGAGTGAAGTCCCCTAGGAGACCTCCACCCACCCTCAGCACAGGGTCTTCCACCTGAAGTTGGCCCACTGTTGTGCTGATCTGTGTGTCCAGAAGGAATTTTCTGAAGGGCAAATCCAGTCCCATTACAGCCTTGCAACAACCCTTCAAGGATTAAGCCTGGCATTCAAGGGCCTGCGTGACCTGGCTTTGCCTGGCCTCATCTCACCTTGATGAGGCCACACCTGGCTCTTTCATGTTGCTGTTGTTATTGTTGAGTCACTAAGTCTTGTCCTACTCTTTTGCAACTCCATCACTGTAGTTCACCAGGCTCCTCTGTCCGTAGGATTCTCCAGGCAAGAGTACTGCAGTGGGTAGCCATTTCCTTCTCCAGGCGATCTCCTGGACCCAGGGATCAAACCCACATCTCCTGTGTTTCCTGCATTGGCAGGTGGATTCTCTACCACTGAGCCACCTGGGAAGCTTGGCTCTTTCATACCTCGAGGCATTTACCTATGCTGTTCGTTCTGCCTGCAATACCTTGCCCCGAGAGTACCATTGGTACTCTCTTCTGATTCTTTGGCCTCAGCTGCAGGATCCACTTCCTCAGGGAGGTGTCACGTCAGATGGTCATTATCTATTTCACAGTTCACGGAGGGCAGGGCTGAGCTCTTTGGTCCCTTGGGGCTCAGGAAAGGGTCAGACCTAGAGCAGGGTTAATGCTATCTTTGACCCATGGCTCCCAGAGGAGCCCCTCCTGCAGGGGGCCAGGAGTCCTGTGGGAGTGAGGGAAACCTAGCCCTGAACTCTCACGGACCCTGGGAGGTACTAAGCACTGGCCTGGCCTGTTGTTGCCCTGTAGCTGCACCTGGTTCATTGGAACGCCAAGAAGTACAGCACCTTTGGGGAGGCGGCCTCAGCGCCCGATGGCCTGGCTGTGGTTGGTGTCTTCCTGGAGGTGAGGGGGCTACCTGGGAGCCAGGGGGCCATAGGAGGCCTGGTGCCACCCCTAGTCCCAGAACATAGTGAATTCTGGGCTCACACTGCCTTCTCTCTGACAGACGGGGGACGAGCACCCCAGCATGAACCGTCTGACAGATGCGCTCTACATGGTTCGGTTTAAGGTGAGACCAGGGGTCGGTGCCCTTGATCCAGAGCAGCCTGGGAGGGGAGGGAGGACCAGGCTAGATCATGGAGTTGGCTCTCCCACTCTTCCCTGCAGCAGACCCTTGCAGAGGTGAAGGGTGCAGGTCCACAGCTGTGGGGCGCTGCAACTGACTCCTCATCATCAAGGTCCATGGCCCCGCTGCATGCCCAGGGTGCTGTCTGGTTGGGTATAGGATTCATAAGATGCTTATCACATTAATGGTCCTCCGACAGGCAGCACCACTAAGGTTTGTCGAGGGCAAAGGAGGGAACATGGTGCCCTGAGAGCTTTACGAGCCGCAGCTTTCTAATGCAAAAGGATGGGTGATGGCCTCTGGGGTCACAGACATTTGCCCACAGTTTGCATCACTGGGCCATATAAGCCTAAACCCCATTGACAGAAATGGGCTGGGAGGGTGCTGCTCTCATCCTGGTGGGAGGTCTATGCTGATTCCTGGCTCCCCCACCCTGGCCCAGGGCACCAAGGCCCAGTTCAGCTGCTTCAACCCCAAGTGCCTCCTGCCTGCCAGCCGGCACTACTGGACCTACCCCGGGTCCCTGACGACACCACCGCTGAGCGAGAGTGTCACCTGGATTGTGCTCCGGGAGCCCATCCGTATCTCTGAGAGGCAGGTGAGTCCTCCCAGAGGAGCAGATGGAGGGAGGCGACACTCAGGCACACCTGGGCAGCATGACCGTAGCAGACCACAGCCCGTGGTCCCACCATCAAGGTTCCCATTTTTTGTTACTAAATGTTCAGATCCTTGGCTGGGAGTCAGCTTGGTTGTTAGGCATTAGGACCTGGACACAGGCTAGAAGGAGAGATCCCTGGATCCTGGGACCGCCCCTAGCGTGCTAGAATCTGAATGCTGCATTTGCAGACGATTCTTAGCTAGAGCGAAGATTGGAACTGGAGCTACATGAACAGGACCCAGGTTCAGAGGCTCTTTAGTGAATAAGTCACTGAGCTTGGGGGTCCCAAACATGAAATGAGTGGGGGGAAGTAGGGATAAGCCCTAGGGACAGGAGGAGAGAGGGGCAGATCTGCCTGGGCAGGGTATTCCAGATGATGTGTCTGGGGTCAGAGGGGACCACAGCTCCCCCATTCTGTCCTGAGTATCTCTTCTGCCTTAAGATGGAGAAATTCCGGAGCCTGCTTTTCACCTCAGAGGAGGATGAGAGGATCCACATGGTGAACAACTTCCGGCCACCACAGCCACTGAAGGGCCGTGTGGTCAAGGCCTCCTTCCGGGCCTGAGCTGTCTACCTGCCCAGCCAGTCACCGGGGCACCATCTTCCCAAGGGCTTCCATGTCAGCAGACACCAAACCATCCTAGGCTCCCTGCCTGGGGTTGCTGCGGACCCTCCTTCAGTTGGCTTGCTCCTTGGCCACGCTGGAGGCTTCTTGACGGGACCCTCAAGTCGGGGGACACCTTTCAGCAGCCCTGGGGACAGGAAGGGACCTGAGCCGAGTGTGGTCCAAGCCTGAGGCTGCCTCTGCTCTCCAAGACCCAAAGGCCCCTGGGAACCTCCTCTTGTCTTCCCCACTGGCAGTGGCAGCAGCCCTACCCCGAGCTCACACTGTGACGGATGAGACCAAACTCTCTGGGGCAAGCAGCTGGCACTCCCAGAAAGACTCAAGCAATAATTAGAAGAGTGGGCAGAGCTGCCCTCTCAGCATTACCTCTTCTGCGGGCCTCCACTATGCACGCACCTCACTGCCAGGCCATTAAAACTGGGACTCAGCCTGCTGCGGGTGACGTGGCCTTCTCCCTCCAGCCACCTGCTGCCATAGGCAGGCACTGGCTACAGCTTATGTAGTATCTCCCTTCATCCTCACCCAGCCACCAAAGCAACCTACATGACAATCCCTCCGTGCACTGATTAATAAATTCAATCATTCATGCAACAAATACCCACTGAGGGCCTGTGTTCTATCAAGTACCCTTCTGGACATCAGAGAGGCCATGGTGATGAGTCAAGCACGGGATGTTGAGAGCGCCATGGAAACTGAGCTCAGATTGTGATAACTTCATCTGGTGAAGGGATTAAATTCCAACCAGTATTCCAAGGCAGAGAGATGAGAGCAGTGTGTTTGAGCAGAAAGAGCAGAGGTGCCAGCTCCCAGGTGAGAGCCCAAGGTGTCTGTGGAGTGGAGAAGCACCAGTGGGGCTGGAGGCCTGGGGGAGAGCCTGGGACTCTCTCCAAGGCTAGTGGAGTCAGGAAGGATCTGGAGTACAGGGAGGGTGAGGCCAGATGTGCAAAGGGGGAGATCCCTGGGGAGTGTTGGGGGGCAGGCAGGAATGGCAGCAGGGGAGATGGTGGCCAGCAGCCAGGAGAAAGAATACAGGGTGGTGAAGGCTGGGAGCAGGGGGCTGAATGAGAGAGATTTAGATAGCATTTAGCTATCAATGAGGGAGGGGGGTGGGGGAGTGCAGAGTATGTCCCTGGGTAGAGAGGTGACAGGAAAGCCTGGGCAAGAGGAGACCAGGAGGGACACACAGATTTTGTGGGGCCCTGGAGAGGAGTGCTAGGAAGGAGTGGGGTGTTGGGGTCTGAGCCAAGAAGAGAGGTAGAGGGTGGAGGGAGGTTTGGAGCATCTTCATTCAAGGTGGTAGGTGAGGCCGAGGGGCAGGAAGGAGAGGGTACTCAGTGAGAGATCCAGCCCAGAACCAGGGCACAACCCTGGAGAGATGCTGCTGAGGGGGAAAGCCACAGAGTGGGGTCTGAGACACCTAATGAGAGTGTTTGGAAAGGTAAGGGGGGGGTGGCGGATGGAGGGTCTGAGGAGTCTGAGGCAGGGTGGGGCTGGGGTGAGAGAAATGATCTCTCAGGGTACAAAATTTAAAGAGGCATGCACCCTCAGGTCCCAACCCTGCATCTGAATGACACTGAGAGTGCATGTCTCCTTAAACGTGCACCTGAAGTGCCTTGCTGGACTCACCGTAGTCCCAGCCCAAGTCCAGAAGGGTTGGAAACCCAGCTATCGCTGCACCCCAGATGAGCCAGAGCAGGGAGGATGGTGGACAGTGGGGGCACTGAGGAGTGGGGCAGGGAGTAAAACTGGGACAGCAAATGTATGCCTGAGGTTGCGAAGGGAGAGCTGAGGGGATGCAGGGTCTAGGTTTTTGGAGAGATGGACCAGGGCACGCCTGGGAAGGAGGCATGTTCAGGATGTGCCTGAACATCCTTGGGAAGGAGGCCAACCTGCAGGTACTGGCAGGGCCAGGGGTGCATCCATGTCTACTCACTTTTGCCATAGCTTGTCATGGTCACTATACCAGGAGGGCACTCCAAGGTCATGGGACACCTCTGGGCTTTGGCTGAGCCCGTGAGGAGAGGGCGGAATTGGGCCTCAGACCTCTAGCTTCAAGCCCAGGGAGGCAGGGGAGGGAAAGGTTTGCTCTGTTGACAATCCCCCTTTCCACTGTCATGCTCGGGGCATACCTCTCCCCAGTGTGTCGGGGCATAAGGGGCACAGGTCCCTCGCCAAGGGCTGCTCCTGCACAGGGTCAGACCATTTTACTCCTGCAGGCACTCCTGGCCTCATCTAGGGACCGTTTTCTCCCTCCACGTTGATGATGGTTAAAGGGATGGTGTCTGGAGGACAGCGTTTGCTCAGCTTGGGGGAAGTAACGCTAGTAATGGCCCTCTGAAGGCAGGTAAGGGGCTTGGGGCAGGTGTCTGACTCTCTCCCTATGACCCAAGAGCTGTCATTACCCCCATGTTACAGATGAGAAAGATGAGGCTGGGGGAGGTTAAATAGGCATGTGGTCAAGCAGAATTTGAAGCTGGATTTGTCCGATAACCCGTCTGCTATTTGCCAGAGCAGCTGGGCCCTAGGGAGGGAGGGATGAGCATAGCGGTGGCCACCTGGAGGCGGTACAATAGGCCTGATACCACCGGCCCTGCCAGAGCTCTTGGCCGGCCTCCCAGGGATGGCGGCACCACAGGCCTGGCGCTGCGGAGGACTTGAGAAATGGGAGCTGGTTTTAAAATAATTATCCCAAGGCTGCCAAGATTCCTCACGCCTTTCATCCTTCCACTTAATTCATTTTTTAAATTTAAAACTATTTTAAAACCAAAAGTGGCCTCCTTCTGCTAAAATTACAGTGCAAGCTTTGACCCTATTACATGCAAATAGGATCCGCCAGCTGGATCCCAAATGCTTCCAGCAGACCTGACCTCAAGGGCCACAGGACTGGGTCCTGAATCCTCATCCGTGGTGAGATTGCCTCCTGGAGGCACTGCTAGGCACATTTAGGGTACCCAAGACAAGATGGGCTCTGCTTACTCCCAAGACCCCAGAGACCCCTTCCCAGGGTAGCCAGGGTGACCCTCTAAGAGATCTGGACTGCAGGGCCCAGGCAAGTGGCCACACCATGCCGAGCCTGTGCCCAGGCTAGGGGGCACAATCTTCCCCTCGAAGCACCTCCTGGGCTCCATAGCATCTCCCTTCTCTTGGCCTCACCCCATCTCAGGAGGTGGGGTGGCTGTGAAGACCCAGACTGCCAAGAATTTGCTCCCAAACCCGAAGTCATTCTCTACATCTGTTGCCTCAGGGGCCAGGGACGTGGCCCACTAAGGGCTGGCCAGGAAGGACCGCTAGCCAGGATGCTTAACTGTGGGGAAAGTGATCTGAGGCCTGAGCGGCATTTGGGAACGGGGACAGAGGTGGGTCTGAGGCAGAGGATGCAAGACAACCCGACAGAGTGGCTGGCAGGGTGACACCCGGGAGGGGCCACACTGTGGTTCAAGCCTACGGCGCCTGGGGCAGGGCAGAGGCCGGCCCACTGCAGTTGGAACTGGGGAGGCAGGTCAGTTAATGTTATCTGCTCAGGCTGGCCATCTTGGGGAGCCTCCTGTGTCCATGGGTCACAGCTTCAACTCCAAGCCCACCCTCAAAGGCAGAAGATACTGCTGGTTGGTTAAGATTCCGAGGAGGAAAGGAACATGACTCTTTGAGCATGGAGGGTTCTAGTATTTGTCCCGCAGCCAAAGGGCCTGAGGAATGCACCCTTTTGGAGTCCTCTCTGCTCACAAATTCTAAAGCAGATTCACTGACTTCCACACTTGGGCTTTGCACCACACGTCACTCAAGCCCTCTGATGCTTGTGTCCGCCTCTGTAAATGGAAATGATATAATGTCAGTTTCATATGTAAGTAAAAATTTTCTAGTAGCTCTATTTTTAAAAGTAAAAAAAGTCCAAGGTACAGCAATCAGAAAAGAAAGAGAAATAAAAGGAATCCAAATCTGGAAAGGAAGAAATAAACCTATCACTATAGCAGATGACATGATACTTGACTTAGAAAATCCTAAAGAGATCACCAAAAAACTACTAGAACTCATCAATAAATTTGGTAAGGCTGCAGGATACAAAATTAATATACAGAAATCAGTTGCATTTCTATACACTAACAATGAACTGTCAGAAAAAGAAATTAAGAAAGCATATCAAAAAGAATAAAACCCCTAGGAGTAAATCTAAGGCAGTAAAAGATCTGTACTCAAACAACTATAAGGCACAGATGAAATAAATTGAAGATGGCACAAACAGACGGAAAGATAAACCATGCTCATGGCTTGGAAGAATTTATACTGTTAAGGTGACCATACTACCCAAAGCAACCTACAGATTTAATGCAATTCCTATCAAAATACCAGTGGCATTTTTCACAGAACTGGAATGAATAATTCTAAGATTTGTATGGTAACACAAAAGACTTCCAAATAGCCAAAACAATCTTGAGAAAGAAGAACAAGCTAGGAGCATCACACTCCCTGACTTCAAACTATACTACAAAGCTACAGTATACTCCATGCAGAACAGTATGATACTGGCACAGAAACAGATTATACATCAATGGAACAGAATAGAGAACCCAGAAATGAACCCACACGTAATGGGCAATTAATCTATGACAAAAGAGGCAAGAATATACAGTGGGAGAAAAGACAGTCTCTTCAATAAATAGTGTTAAGAAAACTGGACCATTACTTGAAAAAGAACTGAAATGGATGATGCCCTCACACAATACACAAAAATAAATTCAAAATGGGTTAAAGACTTTAAAATGAATCCTGAAACCATAAAACTTCTAGAAGGAAACAGAGGCAGTACTTGCTTTAACACTGGTCTTAGTAATATTTTTTCTTAATATATCTCCTCAGGCAAGGGAAACAAAAGCCACAGTGAATAAGTGGCACTACGTCAAACTAAAAGGCTTTTGTACAGTGAAGCAAACTATCAACAAAATGAGAAGGCCACCTACTGAATGGGAGAAGATATTTACAAACACTATATCCAGTACGGGGTTAAGATCCAAAATATAAAAAGAACTCATACAACTCTACATAAAAAAAAACAAAACAAACAAATAGTACTTCCCTGATGGCCCAGAGGCTAAGAGTCTACCTGTCAATGCAGGGAACATGGGTTCAATCCCTGGTTTGGGAAGATTCCATATGTCATAGGGCAATGAAGCCCACATGTCAGAACCAGAGAAGAGCCCCCACTCACTGCAACTAGAGAAAGCCCATGCACAGTGAAGACCCAGCACAGACAAAAAATAAAACCAAATAACCCAATTAAAAAATAGGCAGAGGATCTGAACAGACATTTTTCCAAAGAAGACAGGCAGATGGCCAAGAGACATCAGAAAAGATGCTCAACATCACTCATCACCAGGGAGACGCAGTCAGAACCACAATGAGATATTACCTCCTATTAGTCAGAATGGCTATTTCAAAAAGACAACAAATAAGTGTTGGCGAGGATATGGAGAAAAGGGAACCTTCACTGCACTGTTGATAGAAATGTCAATTGGTGTAGCCGCTACAGAACATCATATGGAGATTCTTCAAAATATCAAAACTAGAACTGCCATTTGATGCAGCAATACCACTTCTGGGTATTTATCTCAAGAAAATAAAATTTACTACTGAGAAAACATTTATGTACCCCTATGTTCATTAGTTATTATTTGTAATTGCCAATATGTGGAAGAAATAATTTCATTTATATTTAATTGACTATTACTCAGCCATAAAAAATAATGAAGTCTTGATTTGCAATGATGTGGATATGGGCTAAGAGATATGACTCTAAGTGAAATAAGTCCAAGAAAGATAAATACTGTATGATTTCACATATATGTAGAATCTAAAAAGCAAGGCAAGTGAACAAACATGAAGAAACAAAAACAGAGTTATAGATACAGAGAACAAACAGGTGGTTGACAGAGGGGAAGGGGGTGGGGGAAGAAAGTAATCGGTGAGTGAGATCAAGAGGTACAAACTTCTAGTTGCAAAATAAGTAAGTCACAGGTATGAGATGTACGATATGAGAAACAGCCAACGATTATGTAATATCTTTGTATGATGACAGATTGTAACTAGACTTAGAGTAGTGATCATTTTGAAATGTATAGAAATATTGAATCACTATTTTGGGTACCAGAAGCTAACATAGTGCTGTAGGTCAGCTGTACTTCAAGAACAAACAGACAAACAAACAAAAAAGGAGATCAAGTTTGTGATTACCAGAGGCAGGGTGTGGGGTTAGAGGGAATGGGATGAAGACAGTCAAAAGCACAAAGTCCCAGTTATAAAGAAATAATTGTTAGGGATGTAATGTACAATGCAATAAGTATAATTACACTGCTGTAGGTCATATATGAAAGTTGTTAAGAAAGTAAATCCATAGAGCCCTTGTCACAATGAAAAATATTTTTTTCTATTTCTTTACATTTTTATCTATACGAGATGATGGATATTCTCTGAACTTATTGTGACCATCAATTCATGATGTATAAAGTCAAATCATTATGCTGTAACCCTTAAATTCATATAGTGCTGTGTATCAACTATATCTCAATAAGGCTGGAAGATTAATAAAGTTTAAGAATAAAATTTTTATGTGAAAGAAAAAAATGTAATTTGAATACTATATTTTAGTTATACATATAATATATAAATTATATATAACAATAATATATTTCAATATATTTATATATAAAATATATAAATTATATATAAATACATTATATTAATTATATATAAAAATATATAAGCAGGTTATGCCGTGGCGACTGCTGAACAGGTTTTGGAAGCAAGATCTCTCCCCATCTGGATTACAACGAAGTGGGAAGTATCCTGGAGAGGACTGGGAAACTGATTTTACTCATATGCCAAAAGCTAATGGATATTCTTGCTTACAAGTTTGGGTAGATACTTTTACTGGATGGATTGAGGCTTTTCTCTGTCGTAGTGAACAGGCTAAGGAGGTTATAAAGATTCTCTTCATCAGTGGAAGGCTTCCGGTGGTGGACATCTCCACTTCAAGGAAAGGACTTTCTCCAAGTCTGTGAATACCTTCAACAATCACATGCGATGCCTCTTCTTCATCTGATGACATTTACCAACCCTAAAATGGACTGGTGCAATACGTTGCACTTTAACTATGGACTTTACCTTGCACTTTAACTATGGACTTAATGTGTCTTTTAATTTTGATTTTAACTTGTTTTAATGACTATGTTGCCTTACATCTGTAACTGTGTAAATAAATTTGTTTTTAGCCTCATGAAAAAATATATATATAATTATATATTATATATAAAATTACATATAATATATAACTATATATTATATAATTCTATATTAAATTATATAGTATATATATTATATAATTATATAGTATATATAATTATATATTACTTATAATTCATATATTACATATTAATTATCTTAATTAACACAATACAATTATTAATTATAACACAGTATAATTAATGTGGTAATATTAATTATACTATATTATATAATTATATATTAATTATAAATTACATAATATATTGTATAAATATATTATATTATATTTAATATATAAAATATATTATATTAATATATTGAAATATATGATATATTAATATAATATAAATTATACTAATATATATAATAATATACATATTCTATATATTTCATATTATAAATATAAAATAATAAAATATATATTTCAATTATATCCAAAACACTTAATCATTTTAACATATAATCAATATACGAAATTAATGAGATAGTTCACATTATTTTTGGTGCTAAATTCTTGAACATCAGTGTTTATTTCACACTTTCTACATATCTCAGCTCAGACTGGTCACATTTCAAGTGCCCGAGACCACATGTGGCCAGCAGCCACCGTACTGGATAGCAAGGCCTGAAACGGATGCCACTCTTTACAGGGCCATCTGCTAGCAAGGTGTCCAAGCAGGCCTCTGGCCAGGCCCAGAGCCAGACAAGGCGATGGCAGGCGTGAGTCAGATCTGCTCCAAGCCTCTGTCCTCGACAAGGGCAGTCTCAGAACACTTGATGCCAACTTGGCTCTCTCTGTCAGGACGTCCCTCCTCTAGGAAACTGCCCTAACTCCCTTCCTCAGTCAGGCCTGGCTGGCCCTGTCCCAGGACACCCCCTGCAGGACCCTTGCTGTTCCACTGGGGAAAATATTCAAGACCGTCAAGAAGGAAAAAAATGGCAAGAGACTGGGGGGAGGAGGGAGTGCCTGAGAAGGGTCATGGCTTGGTTGAGGAGACTTGATTTGTTCAGGAGGGCTTCCTGGAAGAGGGGGCCAGGGCAAAGTTGTCAGAATCCGAGTGGAGGCTCAAAAAGCCTCAGCAGCAGGGAGCCCTACAAGACAGAGAGGAGGGAGGTCTGGCTCTTGCCCAGCATGGATCAACACAGGGGAGATGTATGGCTGCAGACACAGGTCTCCAGGCTCTGGAGGGCACAAATGCCAGGCAGGAGTCTACCCTTACATCCAGGGGCCAAGAGGAGCTACTGGGAAGTCTAGAGCAGGGGCTAAAGGGCTCCCAGATTGGAGGAAGAGGACTCTCTGAGGTTCAGAAAGCGCTGGGCATCTTGGCCTGAATTCACCTTCCAACACAGGCTCAAGTGCAAATGTTGGCAGGTGCAATTCATCAGCTCCTCCTGCTGCCCCTCCTGGGCTCCTGGAAATGGACTCATGCCCTTGCCCTGGCAGTCTCTGGCTTGGAAGTCTTGAATCTAATCTAAACCTCTCCAGCTGCAACCCAAATACGTGTCTTAGGGGCATGTGAGGATGAGCAGATGGCTTTTTCCCACTAAGCTGCCCTCCAGGGAAAAGCCCCGCAGGGAAGGCATGGGTACACAGGAGCCCTGGTCTCAGCTGGGCCCCCATAGAACTCTTGGGTCTTCAGAAAGAGACTCTCTCTCCTGCTCCTCCTCTCAGCACCTGCCCTGAGTGACAAGTTGTTGTTGCTCTGGGCACGGGTGTCCCAGAGGGCTCACTGCCCTGTCTCTCCAGGTATCCAGCCTCCAGGGGAACTGGGGGTGGGCATGTGAATTTTTGCTGTGGTTGCTTCTTCTTCTGAATGTTCAGGAGTAGTTTTTGGGGAACACCTTTTTCAGCCAGAGAAAGCCATAGCAGTGATCAATAAATTGCTCAGGGAATCTCAGAGCATCCAGGTCGAGAGGATTCCTGGTCTGACCCCACTCTACAGGTAGAACAACTGAGGCCCAGAGAGGAAACAGCATCTGTTCAAATGAATTGGTGGGAGATCTAAGATTTGTGATTCCCAGTACTATGCACTTCACCCATCACGAGAGCCTAATCTAGCAGAAAGATCTCCCCCATACCAAATAATTCCTGCTTGCCCGTCATGGGGGCTTCCCAGGTGGCGCAGTAGTAAAGAATTAACCTGCCAGTGCAGGAGAAATAAGAGATGTGGGTTCGGTCCCTTGGTCGAGAAGATCCCCTGGAGAAGGGCATGGTAACAGACTTCAGTATTCTTGCTTGGAGAATCCCAATGAACAGAGGAGCCTGGCGGGCTGCAGTCCACGGAGTTGCAAAGTCAGTCATGACTGAATTGACTGAGCATACAAGCACACCTTCCATGGAGCCTGAAATCCTGCCATTTGAGCTACAGTGCTCACCGCTGAGAATGGTCCTCTGAGGAAAGGCAAGTGTCCCTGGAAGGGGCACACAGCAACGCCTTATGGAGGAGTGACTACCGCCTCCTCTCCGTCTGCTCTGCAGTCTCTTCACTTGGCCTCAGTCTCTGCATTTGTAAACTGTGTCAATGAGAGGCCCAAGAGAGGTAGAGCTTGAGAGAAGAGGGAAAACAGAGTTCCCAGGGGGAGAGTTAATCTGTGTCTGAGCTGGGGGGCAGACAGCTCTGGATTTCAGGATGTGGGTCTCCCTGGGCACTCCCTACCCTGAAAGTGGATGCAGTGCTGGGTCAAAACCTGCAGGGAGAGAGGATCAAAAGAGCCTCCCCAAACCCCCAGAGTTTTCTCATCAGCACTCGTCAACCCAGGAGAATACCTGTGCTGAAATCCCTTCCAGCCCAACGTAATGGGAGCTTAGAGGTAGATTCAACTGATTTATGGAAAATAAAGGCATTCGATGTGTTGACCCAAGTCCATGAACTATGACCCCCTATAACACGAGGTCTGTACTTTAGGAGAAGTCAGTGTTTGGAAATGGTCTCTCCTAGGAGAACAGAGCTCTAATGGTACAATTTCAGGCAGGGGCAGGTGACCTGAAAAAATATTTGGAGGCAGCTAAGCCTTAAAATCTTTGGCCCCCACACTCAGCCTGTGGTTTCTAGGGACAGCAAAGGAGACTGGGGGCCTCCTCAGCCCGTGCGGCTCAGGTCTGCCAGGTACAGAGTTGCTTACATGCGTACTTTGACCGTGGACTGGGTCCAGAGTGCTGAGTGCCAACCTAGCTGCTTTAGCTGGAGCCAGGAGTGGCTCTGGCAACTCTGGGGCATGGGTCAGAGCACAGCAGCCAGTTCTACAGTCTTTGGGGCACCTGCCTTGATCCCAGTGTCCCCTGAGGTCAGAGGTCATGCTGAGGAAGGGAAGTCAGGTGGCAGGCAGCTGGCAAGAACTGCCAATCCCAGCCAACTTCACTGAGCTTTGCTGTAGGTTAGGACATTTAGAGATGGGCCTTCAGCACGTGTGACACACAGCCCTGGCCTCCGTGTCAGGAAATGCCAGGCTTTACTTCTTTCTTTTTCTGCCTCTCTTCACACTGACACCCATGAATACTGGGAATAGAGAAAGGAAGGAAGTAGAGAAGGTGGTCATGGGAATAGAGAAAGGAAGACCCAGTGCTTAGGGTTCTACTATCAGACCTGGACCCCCTTAACCCCAACATTTTACTTTAGCATAACTCAAGATTTATGGAAAAGTTGAAAAAAAATTCATTGAATACCCATAGACTAGCCACTCAGACTCAGTTTTATCACATTTGCTCTCTCCCACTCTTTCTTCATATGAACATTTTTTTAAAAAACTCTGAGAATAAGTTGCAGTCATGATATGCTTTCACTCCAAAATACTTCAGCAGTTTTTCCTAAAAACAAGGACGTTTTCTTACATGCATAAAACAAGAATCAAAATCAGGAAATTCACATTGATATGTTGGTATTATCTAATCAGTGTACCTTAATCAGATTTTGCTCATTGTCCCCATGATGTCTTTGTAAACCCCCAAAATTCCCAGACCATGCATTGTATTCAGTTGTCTGGTCCCTTAAGTTTCCTTTTCTCTGACAGTTCCCCCGTGTGTTTTCCTTTCACAACCTTGCCATAGTTGGAGAGCACAGGCCAGTGATATACTAGGAATACATCTACTAGGGATATTGATGTATCCCTCAGTTAGGTTTTGTCAAGTGTTTCCTCATGGAGACTCGGGTTATGTACCTTTCATGAGAATATCACAAATCAATCCCATATTGTCTTCAGCACATGATATTGACTTGTCTCATTCAGTTCAATTCAGTTCAGTCACTCAGTCATGTCTGCCTCTTTGCAACCCCACAAATCGCAGCACACCAGGCCTCCATGTCCATCACCAACTCCTGGAGTTCACTCAAACTCAAGTCCATTGAGTCGGTGATGCCATCCAACCATCTCATCCTCTGTCATCCCCTTCTCCTCCTGCCTTTAATCCTTCCCAGCATCAGCGTCTTTTCAAATGAGTCAGTTCTTCCCATCAGGTGGCCAAAGTATTGGAGTTTCAGCTTCAGCATCAATCCTTCCAATGAATATTCAGGACTGATCTCCTTCAGAATGGACTGGTTGGATCTCCTTGCAGTCCAAGGGATTCTCAAGTGTCTTCTCCAACACCACAGTTGAAAAGCATCAATTATTCAGCACTCAGCTTTCTTTATAGTCCAACTCTCACATCCATACATGACTACTGGAAAAACCATACCTTTGACTAGATGGACCTTTGTTGGCAAAGTAATGTCTCTGTTTTTGAATATGCTATCTAGGTTGGTCATAACTTTTCTTTCAGGGAGCAAGAGTCTTTTGATTTCATGGCTGCAGTCACCATCTGCAGTGATTTTGGAGCCCCCCAAAATAAAGTCTGTCACTGTTTTCACTGTTTCCTCATCTATTTGCCATGAAGTGATGGGACCAGATGCCATGATCTTAGTTTTCTGAATGTTGATCTTTTTTTTTGTTTTGAATGTTGAGCTTTAAGCCAACTTTTTCACTGCCCTCTTTCACTTTCATCAAGAGGCTCTTTAGTTCTTCACTTTCTGCCGTAAGTGTGGTGTCATCTGCATATCTGAGGTTATTGTTATTTCTCCTGGCAACCTTGATTCCAGCTTGTGCTTCATGCAGTCCAGCATTTCTCATTATGTACTCTATATATGAGTCAAATAAGCAGGGAGACAATATACAGCCTTGACGTACTCCTTTCCCTATTTGGAACCAGTCTGTTGTTCCATGTCCAGTTCTGATTGTTGCTTCTTGACCTGCATACAGAGTTCTCGGGAGGCAGGTCAGGTGGTCTGGTATTCCCATCTCTTGAAGAATTTTCCACAGTTTGCTGTGATCCACACAGTCAAAGGCTTTGATGTAGTCAATAAAGCAGAAATAGATGTTTTTCTGGAACTCTCTTGCTTTTTCGATGATCCAGTGGATGTTGGCAATTTGATCTCTGGTTCCTCTGCCTTTTCTAAATCCAGCTTGAACATCTGGAAGTTCACGGTTCACGTACTGTTGAAGCCTGGCTTGGAGAATTTTGAGCATCACTTTGCTAACATGATTTTGCTAGCTTGTCCCATTACTGGTGATGTTAACTTTGTTTTCTGTTATTGTTTTTCATGGCAGCATAATGTATATATGGCTTCCCTGTTGGCTCAGACAGTAAAAAATCTGCCTGCAATGCAGGAGACCCGGGTTCGGAGCCCTGGGTTGAGAGGATCCCTTGGAGAAGGGCATGGTAACCCACTCCAGTATTCTTGCCTGGAGAACTCCATGGACAGAGGCGCCTGACGAGCTACATTCCATGGAGTCCTAAAGAGCTGACAGGACTGAGCCACTAACAAACACGCACATACACGCAGGGTATATGCAGAAAAGTACATACACCCAATGAACTCTCACTGTCTGAACACACGTGTGCAAACAGCACCCAGATCAACAAAAGTACCTTTCCAGCACTCCAAACCCCCAAGTCCTCATTAAGTTCTTATCTCCCCAAAGTAACCACCATCTTGACTTCTAATAGCATAAACTACATTTGTCTTGTTTTGAACTCCAAATAAAGTCATTTATTTCAGAAACATCCATGGTTTCTGGATGTTTTGCTCATAGCATGTTTGTGAGATTCTCAGAGCCTACTTTCTGCCATATGTCCCATTATGAGCCTTCAATGAAAATGGAAGAAAATGTAATATCTACATGTAATTTCAAAAAATCAGCATAGCACTTTAGTTGTAAATAAATCAGGGGTGCCCATCCTCTGGGATCTAATGCCTGATGATCTGAGGTGGACCTGATGTCATATTAATAGAAATAAATGTAAGCTCACTTGAATCATTTTAAAACATCCCCTGGCCCAGTCCATGGAAAAAATTGTCTTCCACAAAACCAGTGCCTGGAGGCAAAAAGTTTAGGGACCACTGATATAAAGGACAGTCATTTATAATACATAATAAGATATATTTATATATATAAAATAAGTAATTTTCAATAAAAACATCATGTGTTGCTGCTGCTGCTGCTGCTAAGTCGCTTCAGTCGTGTCCGACTCTGTGCGACCCCATAGACGGCAGCCCACCAGGCTCCCCCGTCCCTGGGATTCTCCAGGCAAGAACACTGGAGTGGGTTGCCATTTCCTTTTCCAATGCATGAAAGTGAAAAGTGAAAGTGAAGTCGCTCAGTAGTGTCCGACTAGTATCGACCCCATGGACTGCAGCCTACCAGGCTCCTCCATCCATGGGATTTTTGTGTGTCAGTATGTAAATGCAGGGGCACAAGGATGTGAAGAAGTCTTCCTATGTGTCCGTGCCCATATTCAGAAGCCCTGTAACATGGCAGCCACACACACACTCCAAGCAGAGGAACTTGAGTATTGTTGCCATCATGGGGAGATTTTCCTATTTGGTGAACAACTCCTGGTGAAATTCCAAATGACACTAAGTATGATAATTTGCTGCATATTAAACCTGTGCAAGCCTTACTTGGCACTTCCAAATAAAATGGAACAAGGTTGTAGGCTTTGATGTAGATAAAGTTTCTTTGCTTGACTGAATACCCAGGTGAGGTATTTGAAGGTGGGACAGGACTCAGACATCCTCTGTGGTGTGAGCTGTCCTGTAGGACTCCTAGCACCCTGACTGTCCCAGAAGCCAGGGTCTCCTCAACCATTTGACAGCCACCCCCAGATTCTCCAAATGCTTTCTGAGGCGGTACCACAAGTCCAGGGGACAAATGGGGAGGTCATCTGGGGGTCAGAGAGCCATGGGGTGGGGGTGGGGGCAAGGAAGCACAGGGTAGAGGGTTGGGCATGACCTGAAGGAGGTGGGGGTATGGATGAGAGGACTGATGGGATCCCTAAGGCGGGGCCTCCCCAAGGCCAGCTCCGGGGTAGGAGGCTGGCCTCTGGGGGTGGAGGATTGGGGACCTATGTGGACCTTGCTACCCATCCCCACTCTTCCTCAGAGGATGCTACCAGGACCTACTTTCCTGAGCCCTCCGTACATGTCTGCTCAACTACTCTGGGCCTCCCAGGAAGTGAAACCCCCTGATAGATATAGGGGGCTGCATCATCAGTAACTCCTCTGGGGACCTTCCTGGGCTGAAAAACCCACATAAGCCAAACATCAAAAGGATTACAGGACCCTCACCTGTGTAACTGGGGCTTCCCTGGTGGCTCAGACAGTAAAGAATCTGTCTGCAGTGCAGAAGACCCAGGTTTGGTCCCCAGGTCAGGAAGATCCCCTAGAGAAGGAAATGGCAATCCTCTCCAGTAGTCTTGCCTGGAGAGTCCCATGGACAGAGGAGCCTGGCAGGCTACAGTGCACGGGTCGCAAAGAGTCAGACACGACTGAGCGACTGAGTGCATGTGCACATGTGTAATTAGATATAAAAACAATGATACTAAATTGATACTAAAATAAAGGAGTTAAAGTTTTGATTTTTCTCATTATGCTTTTATTTTAATAAAATACTAAGTAATGAGTTGTTTTAAAGTACCTTCCTTTGCTGCCCCTGAGAACATGCTCCATGTGCCTGTGGTGTGACCAACCAATGAACATAGCCCATGAACTTGCTCATTTAATTAAACTCAAGACCTTTTGAGATGGGCACCATTCTTTCATTTTTAAAAAATATTTATATTTATTTGGCTGCCCTGGGTCTTAATTGTGGCATGGGGGATCTTTAGCTGCAGCATGTAGGAACCTGTTCCTTGACCAGGGATTGAACCTGGGTCCCCTGCATTGGGAGGATTGGAGTGTTAGCATCTGGACCACCAGGGAAGTCCAAGGTGGGGACCATTCTTATTCTCATTTGGGAGATGAGATACTGAGGATAAGACTGATTAAGAAGCTTGCTCTGGGGCACATAGCAAGTTGCTGGGACTGGGATTGGCCAACATCCAGAGCTAAGCCTGAGCCACCACTCCCTAAATTCCTTAAAAGGCATTTAACCTCTCCACCACTGACTGTCAGTTCCTGGTGCTAAGCGCTTTGGAAAGATGCATGCATTTACACACACATTCTCTCTCCACCAACTAGGCAAAGTGGGAGGCTCAGGTGCTTCCTGCAGTGTGTTTTCGCCCCCTGGTGGCCATGTGCAGCTTCATCTCTGGTCCATCCCAGTCAGGGATCACCAGCCAGGGTGATCTCAGTTCATTTCCAAGGCAAACCGCTCAGTATCACAGTAATCCAAGTCTATGCCCCAAACACTAATGCCGAAGTAGCTGAAGTTGAACGGTTTTAAGATCTACAAGACCTTTTCAAACTAACACCGATAAAAGATGTCCTTTTCATCATAGGGGATTGTAATGCAAAGGTTAGGAAGTCAAGAAATACCTGGAGTAACAGACGAGTTTGGCCTTGGAGTATAATGTGAAGCAGGGCAAAGGCTAACAGAGTTTTGCCAAGAGAACTCACTGGGAAAACCAAGCACCCTCTTCCAACAACCCAAGAGACAACTCTACACATGGACATCACCAAATGGTCAATAGTGAAATCAGATTGATTTTATTCTTTGCAATTGAAGATGGAGAAGCTCTATACAGTCAGCAAAAACAAGACCTGGAGCTGACTGTGGCTCAGAGCATCAGCTCCTTATTGCAAAATTCAGGCTTAAATTGAAGAAAGTAGGGAAAACCACTAGACCATTCAGGTATAACCTAAATCAAATCCCTTATGATTATACAGTGGAGGTGACTAATAGATTCAAGGGATTAGATTCGATAGAGAACTGTGGATGGAGGTTCATAACATTGTACAGGAGGCAGTGACCAAAACCACCCCCAAGAAAAAGAAATACAAAAAGGCAAAATGGTAGTCTGAAGAGGTCTTACAAATAGCTGAGAAAAGAAGAAAAGCAAAAGGCAAAGGAGAAATGGAAAGATATACCCAACTGAATGCAGAGTGACAAAGAATAACAAGGAGAGATTTTAAAAATAAGCCTTCTTAAGTGAACAATAAACTTATTTAACTTATATGCAGAGTACATCATGAGAAACACTGGGCTGGATGAAGCACAAGGTGGAAGCAAGATTTCTGGGAGAAATATCAATAACCTCAGATACACAGATGACACCACCCTTATGGCAGAAAGTGAAGAGGAACTAAAGAGCCTCTTTATGAAAGTGAATGAAGAGAGTGAAAAAGTTGGCTTAAAGCTCAACCTTCAGAAAACGAAGATCATGGCATCTGGTCCCATCACTTCATGGGAAATAGATGGGGAAACAGTGGCAACAGTGTCAGACTTTATTTTTCTGGGCTCCAAAATCACTGCAGATGGTGACTGCAGCCATGAAATAAAAAGGTGCTTACTCCTTGGAAGAAAAGTTATGACCAACCTAGGCAGCGTATTAAAAAGCAGAGACATTCCTTTGCCAACAAAGGTCTGTCTAGTCAAGGCTATGGTCTTTCCATTAGTCATGTATGGATGTGAGAGTGGGACTATAAAGAAAGCTGAGCACCGAAGAATTGATGCTTTTGAGCTGTGGTGTTGGAGAAGACTCTTGAGAGTCCCTTAGACTGCAAGGAGATCCAACCAGTCCATCCTAAAGGAAATCAACCCTGAATATTCATTGGAAGGACTGATGTTGAAGCTGAAACTCCAATACTTTGGCCACCTGATGCAAAGAACTGACTCATTGGAAAAGACCCTGATGCTGGGAAAGATTGAGGGCAGGAGGAGAAGGGGACGACAGAGGATGAGACAGTTGGATGGCATCACTGACTCAGTGGACATGGGTTTGGGTGAGCTCCGGGAGTTGGTGATGGACAGGGAGGCCTGGCGTGTGCAGTCCATGGGGTCGCAAAAAGTCAGACATGACTGAGCGACTGAACTGAACTGAGCAAAGAAATGCAAAGAAATAGAGGAAAACAACAGAATGGGAAAGACTAGAGATCTCCTCAAGAAAATTAGATACCAAGGGAACATTTCATGCAAAGATGGGCACAATAAAGGACAGAAACAAGGGCTTAAAATAAGTAGAAGATATTAAGAAGAGGTGGCAAGAATACACAGAACTGTATAAAAAAGGTCTTAATGACCCAGATAACCATTTTGGTGTGGTCACTCACCTACAGCCAGACATCCTGAAGTGCAAAGTCAAGTGGGCCTTAGGAAACATGAAAAAAGCTAGCGGAGGTGATGGAATTCCAAATCCTATTTCAAATCCTAAAAGATGATGCTATGAAAGTGCTGCACTCAATATGCCAGCAAATTTGGAAAACTCAATAGTGGCTACAGGACTGGAAAAAGTTAGTTTTCATTCCAATCCTAAATAAGGGCAATGCCAAAAAGTGTTCAGACTACTGCACAATTGCACTCATTTCACATGCTAGCAAGATAACGCTCAAAATCTTTCAAGCTAGGCTTCAGCAGTATGTGAACCAAGAATTTGTAGGTGTACATGCTGTATTTAGAAAAGGCAGAGTAGAGGCAAGCAGCCGCGGCCGCCAGCCGGCAGCCAGCCACTGGTGGCGGCCGGCCCGACTTGATCCCGGGGTTAAACCAAGCCGGGAGGACACGAGAGAGTTCTGGCTGCCGCTGATCTGCACCTGGTTGGGGTAAACCCCGACTGTACCTGCACTCCACCTGGCAACCTGCACGCAGTCCTGCCAGCGATCGTCATAAGAGAGTCCCTGAACTTCAGCTGAGCACATGGCCACCCAGCTGTAGGCTGCATTATCAGCCCTCCCTAACAAAGTGTGGACTTGTGACCATGGTGTACCTAATGGAGTGGAAGAACTGTGCCCTTAAAGAGTAGTCATTACTTTGCCAACAAAGGTCCATCTAGTCAAAGCTGTGTTTTTTCCAGTAGTCATGTATGGATGTGAGAGTTGGACTACAAAAGAAAGCTGAGTACCGAAGAATTGATGCTTTTGAACTGTGGTGTTGGAGAAGACTCTTAAGAATCTCTTGGACTGCAAGGAGCTCCAACCAGTCCATCGTAAAGCAAATGAGTCCTGAATATTCATTGGAAGAAGTGATGCTGAAGCTGAAACTCCAATACTTTGGCCACCTGATGCAAAGAACTGACTCACTGGAAAAGACCCTGATGCTGGGCAAGACTGAAGGCGGGAGGAGAAGGGGATGACAGAGGATGAGATGGTTCCATGGCATCATTGACTCGACAGACATGAGTTTAAGTAAGCTCCGGGAGTTGGTGATGGACAGGAAAGCCTGGCGTGCTGCAGTCCATGGGGTCATCAAGAGTCAGACACAACTAAGCAACTGAACTGAACTGAAAAGAGAAGAATAGGGACATGCCTTCCATTTTCTCTTCCCTCCTTCCTGAAAGAAGACATCCTGGAAGTGCTGGAGTGGCCACCTTAACCCATGAGATAGGAGAAGCCAAGGTCCCTGACACTGTGCAGCCATCTTATCAGTCTTCTACTGCTTAATGCATGGACTGTTATGTGACAGAGAAATGAACTTTTATCTTGTTTAAAAAAAAAAAAAGAAAAGGCAGAGGAACCAGAGATCAAATTGCCAAAATCTGTTGGATCATACAAAAAGCAAAGGAATTTTTAAAAAATCTACTTCTGCTTCATTGACTATGCTAAAGCCTTTTATTGTGTGGATCACAACAAACTGTGGAAAATTCTTAAAGAGATGGGAATACCAGACCACCTTACTTGCCTCCTGAGAAACCTGTATGCAGAATAAGAAGCAACAGTTTAGAACCGGGCATGGAACAACAGACTGGTTCAAAATTGGGAAAGAAATATAACGAGGCTATAAATTGTCACCCTGCTTATTTAACTTCTATGTGAAGTTATACATCATGAGAAATGCTGGGCTGGATGAATCACAAGCTGGAATCAAGATTCCTGGGAGAAATATCAATAATCTTACATATGCAGATGATACCACTCTAATGGCAGAAAGTGAAGAAGAACTAGAGAGCCCTTTGATGAGAATGAAAGAAGAGAGTGAAAAGACTGGCTGAAAACTCAACATTCAAAAAACTAAGATCAGGGCATCTGGTCCCATCACTTCACGGCAAATAGATGGGGAAACAGTGACAGAATTTATTTTCTTGGGCTCCAAAATCACTGCAGATGGTGACTGCAGCCACAAAATTAAAAGACTCTTGCTCCCTGGAAAGAAAGCTATGACAAACCTAAATGGTGTATTACAACACAGAGACATCATTTTGTCTGTAGAGTTGAGAGAGTAAATTTCTACATAGGTTGATAAGAACTGATAAGAAGTCTGGGGTCCCCAAGGAGGAGAATGGGGTCTGGGGATCTCAAGGTGGAGATAGGGGTCTGGAGTTCTCAAGGAGGAGAAAAGGACAAACTTTTCTTTTCTACATCCTTAGTCTTAGTCACATAAAACGTTTTTTTTCCTTTAAGCCCAGAGCTGATGATTACACAACAAAACAACTCAGTTTAAACTCTGTACTAAGGATTATATAACAAAAATGTATCCTGTTTGAGGACATGTTTCTCCTTCTTGAGAACCTTCTGACTAATCCTGCTATCTTAAAATGCATCTTGTGTGAGTGGGTCTGGTAAGACATTTACAAGCTTGAGACATTCTTTTGATTTACTATAATAATCAATTAAAAAAGTATATAGCTCCCTTGCTAAAGCTAGGGTGGCACTCTCCATTCCCCTTGTGATGTCTGTGTCAGAAGCTTTCTCTGTGCCTTTTCGTATTTCAATAAAACTCTGCTACTCAAAAGCTCTTGAGTGATGAAGCCTGGTCCCTGGTCCCAAAGCTAAATCTTCTTTGAGATCATGAATCTGACACCATCCACCCTAAGCTATCAGAGTCAAGGCTATTGTGGTTTTTTTTTTCCCAGTAGTCATGTATGGATGTAAGAGGCAGACTATAAAGAATACTGAGAGCCAAATAATTGATGCTTTAGAACTGTGGTGCTGGAGAAGACTCTTGAGAGTCCCTTGGATAGCAAGATCAAACCAGCCAATCCTAAAGGAAATCAACCCTGAATAATCTTTGGAAGGACTGATGCTGAAGCTGAAGCTCCAATACTTTAGCCACCTGATGCGAAGAGCCAACTCATTCGAAAAGACCCTGATTCTGGGAAAGATCGAAGGCAGGAGGAAAAGGGGATGACAGAGGATGAGATGGTTGGACTGACTCAATGAACATGAGTTTGAGCAAATTCTTGGAGATGGTGAAGGACAGGGAAGCCTGCCGTGCTGCTGTTCATGGGGTTGCAAAGAGTCAGACACAACTTAGTGACTGAACAACAACAGTAGGTTTTGTGTGTGTGTGTGTGTGTGCACACTCAGTCATGACTGACTCTTTGCAACCTCGTGGACTATAGCCTACGGGATCCTTTATCCATGGAATTTTCCAGGCAAGAATACATTCCCTACTCCAGGGGATCTTCCTAACCCAGGGATCAAACTTGAGTCTCTTGCGTCTCCTGCATTGACAGGCAGATTCTTTACCATTGTGGCACCTGGGAAGCCTGTCCAGCAGGTTTTTACTTGTTGAAATATTTTAAATATTTTTGCTGTTGTCTGTGGTCCTGCTTTACTAATATCCTAGGCTCTTGCTTCCTCTGTTGCCCCTGGGGTCCAGCACTGGGTGGAGCAGGCAGCTGGTCAGTGCCACCGACCTTGCTAAAACTAGGCTGGGCTACTTAGGAAAAGTAGGCTGGGCTACTTAGGAAAGAGCATGCATGGAGGGCTGAGACAGTGGCCCCACTGTGCCCAAAGGTATGGAGGATAGGAGAGGGAGTTCTAGGCAGGGGAACAATAGGGACAAAGGCCTGCAGGTAGTTACATGGGACTGAAGTGAGCACAGAAAAAAAGCTGAATTAAATTTGACCCAGTCTCCAGCAGAGTCTGGGGATGGGGTTGCCCTGATTACAGTGACAGGTGCTAGTTCTTTAGACAGAAATATCTCCAGAGCCAGGGAAAGGAGGACAGCTCTGCTTCAGCATCCCCATATGCTATCCCTTGCCCCCATTCTGTAGTCACAAGACACCTAGGGGGAGGAGTTCACCCCAACAACATACATGGGAATGGCTGCCCCCATTCAGCTGATGGAGAAACAGAGGCTCTAAATTCAGCTGAGGCCTCTGGCCCAAATCATATATCCAGCTTATGGCTGGGGTTCTCATGTTCTGCCTGACCCTAGGCCCAGCTTCAGAAACTCCCACATTACACGGGGTGCCCTTTTGAAAGAGAAGGGAAGGAGGAGGGGCACAGCCTTTCAAAGAAAGACAAAGCCCAAGGATACAACATTGATTAGAATCAAATGGATCCAAGACGGTGGACAGGACAACTCCCACTAGACCTTGAACCTCAGTAGAGGCTCATTATAACACATCAGCAAACTAAATGACACACCCACAGGCTTCATGACTGTTCCAAGGCCTTCAAAGACCAAAAAGTGGGCGGTGGCCCAATTCCTGGAAATCCCCGCCCCTTCCCCAAAAGAGTTGGAATAATCCTCCCACTCATTAGCCTATGAAACTACTCAGCTCATAAAGGCTAACACACCACATTTTGAGGCCACTCTCTCCTGCCATGGCCTGCACACAGTCTGTGAAGTATGTTTCTTTTGGAAGTTCAGTTCAGTTCAGTTCAATAGCTTAGTTGTGTCTGACTCTGCAACCCCACAGACTGTAGCACGCCAGGCCACACTGTCAATCACCAACTCCCAGAGCTTGTTCAAACTCATGTCCATCTAGTCGGTGATGCCATCCAACCATCTCATCCTCTGTCATCCCCTTTTCCTCCTGCCTTCAATCTTTCCTAGCATCAGGGTCTTTTCAAATGAATCAGCTCTTTGCATCAGGTGGCCAAAGTACTGGAGCTTCAGCTTCAGCATCAGTCTTTCCAATGAATATTTAGGACTAACTTCCTTTAGGATTGACTGGTTTGGTCTCCTTGCAGTCCAAGAGACTCTCAAGAGTCTTCTCCAACACCACAGTTCAAAAGCATCAATCCTTAGGCATTTCTTTTGGAAGAGGTGTAAAAAGTACTGAGGTGGGGCGTGGCACTTCATAAATGAGGCCCAAGACCACAGTGCCACACTGGTCCTCAGCAGGGAAGAAAAAATACCTAGTTTAAGACACTGCTGGTGGGAATGTAAGTTGATGCAGCCACTGAGGTTCCTCAGAAAAATAAAAATAGAATTACCATATGATCCAGCAATCCCACTCCTGGACATATAGCCAGACAAGACTCTAATTCAAAAAGATACATACACCCTTATGTTCATAGCACCACTATTCACAACAGTCTAGACGTGGAAACAACCTAAATGTCCATTAGCAGATGAATGGGTGAAGAAGTGGCACATACATACAAAGGAATACTGCTTAGCCATATGAAAGGACAAAATAATGCCATTTCCAGCAACATGGATGCAACTAGAGCTTATCATACTAAGTGAGGAGAGACAGAAAAGAGAAAGACAAATACCATATGATATCACTTATACATGGACTCTATGCCACAGATGAACCTATCTGCAAAACAGAAACAGACACACAGACATAGAGAACACACTTGAGGTTGCACAGGGGAGACAGTTGGGGAAGGAGTGCAGTGGGAGGTTGGGGTTAGCAGATGTAAGCTATCCATATAGAATGGATAAACAACAAGGTCCTATGGTATAGCACAGAGAACTTTTTTAATATCCTATGATAAAGCATAATGGAAAAGGCTATTTTTTAAAATGTATAGTATGTATATCTGAATCACTTTGTTTTATAGCAGAAATGAATACAACATACAACACAATCAAACTATACTTTGATTTCAAAAAATCCTATAGGGGAAAAAAAACAATCCACAGATTCCCAGTCTTCTACAAGAAGTGGGGTGTTCAGACAGAGGTTTTGATTGTCTCTATCGCCTGATTAAAGTATATTTGATTTTCCATGAGTATGTTTGAAATGCATCAGCCTGCACTGCCCACTGGGGGACCAGGCTCAAGACACACACATTGTTAACACCCATGAAGGTGAAGTGCCTATTTAAGCTACAGTCTTTACCCAAAGATGGCTAAACAAAAATATGGCATGGTGAAAACTAGCTTCCCTGTACAGTGGGTCTTCCTCTGGATTTGTCTGGCTTTGAAGAAGTCTAACCTGGTCCCCCACTCCAGTACTCTTGCCTGGAAAATCCCATGGACGGAGAAGCCTGGAAGGCTGCAGTCCATGGGGTCGCTGAGGGTCGGACACGACTGAGCGACTTCACTTTCACTTTCATGCATTGAAGAAGGAAATGGCAACCCACTCCAGTGTTCTTGCCTGGAGAATCCCAGGGATGGGGGAGCCTGGTGGGCTGCTGTCTCTGGGGTCGCAGAGTTGGACACGACAAGTGACTTAGCAGCAGCAGCAACCTGGGCCCTCAGGCTATTAAATATACATAAGGTGCTTCTAAGAATGTGGCTTGCCAATGAGTCCGGAGAGCAGGACCCAGACTCCTCTCAGCCACAAGCTTAAAGGGGAATCTGGGGAAGTCAGTTCAGGTCTTCTGACTCTATTTTGCTCTTCCAAGAACAGATATATGGCATCTCACAAAGTACACATGTTCTACCAGATGTGACAGAATTTTACGGTAAAAAGGAGATTCATGGGAAACAGTTTTGCATTGATGCAATGAAGTTGGATGAATAACTTTTACTGAATAATTTTGATTCAGCCAATAATTTTGACTAAGCTGTCAGGTGAGTGTATGCTCCTCGGTTCTGTCTCATCACAACAAAGATTTGGAGCGACGAACATTAATGCCCTCGGCGCGTCACAGCTCTCGGGTCTTGGACAAACTGTGTTATAGCTCTTAGACAAATCAGTGTTACAGCTCTATTTTATTTAGAAGAGAGAGAGAGGCATGCGGGGAAGAGAGAAAGCGCTTTGGCTCCTCCTTTTATATGTTTTTTTTCCTCTCCCTGAGCCTGCCCTATGCAAATTGGGCTTAGCCAGGAGTACTGTTTGTTCTTCGTGGGCTTTTCCCTTCCTTGTCTTTTAGCCACCGCCACTTTGGACTCCAGTTTTCTATTCTAACAAAGCCATTGTTTATTACGCATCTCTGCCAGGGCAGAGTGGTATGGATGTGGTCCTTTTCTCTCAGAACATTTTCTGAGACCGTGTTCCATGGAGCACACTTTAGGAAAGAAGGGGGAGATGCTCCTTTAAGTTCTCTTCAGCCGGCTGGAGATGAGACAGGCAGCGCTGGCCATAACATTTAAGCCCTTCCCTTGGCTGGCAAGGCCAGGACCTTTGTCCCTGATATTTTCTCTCTGTTGAATGTATCTCAATTTCCCAGATACTGCCAGGCTCATTCCCTAACTCCCTTCAGATCTCTGGCCAAAGCCTGTCTTATCAGATGAACCTTCCTGACTTCCCCCATCTAGAACAGCAGTCTCCTCTAGTACCCTGCCCTCTCCCCAGCTGCCTCCCTGGCCTCAGGACAGTCCCTACCCACCCTGTGCTTCCTCTCCTTCCCTCCCACTCCCAGGCGTCATTAGGTAGGATAGACAGGCTGACAGTTAAAAATATTTTTTTTAAGGAAATAATAAATGGACAAAGAATATGAAAGTTCCTTCAGAGATAAGCATTGTTAACTGCTGGCATGTGTCCTACTAAACTTTTCTTTGCAGGCAGAGAAAGAAGGGGTGGGAAGAAATGCAGAGATAATTGCTGTTATTATCAAATGCCTTCTCTTTGTTGTAATCTGATTTTTCTATCTGAGGTCTGTCTTGGTCACAATAGCTCCTTTCTGGACTTTTCAACCTGGCTCTTGGCATCTTGTTGGGTGTTAGGGACCTGCTCAGGCCAAAGTGCTGATATTCCACTCCTAACCTTGTCTATGGCAACCATTCCAGTACTCTTGCCTGGAAAATTCCATGGATGGAGGAGCCTGGTGGGCTACAGTCCATGGGGTCGCACAAAGAGTCGGACATGACTGAGCAACTTCACTCACTCAACCGTGCCTGAAAGAGGCGCCCTGGGCACTTGGGGTGGGGCTTCCACGGGAGTGGTGGGAGAGGCACTGGAAGTTTTCCTGGAGAACTACTGTTTCACAGGGGAGCACAGGATGGTGCTTCAAGGGAAAGAACAGGAAATGTGCTTCTGCGGAGCTCCAGAGTTGTCTTCCAACTTTGTCTTCCCCACACTAGGCCCATATTGCTATTCTTCTGCTGCTGCTAAGTCATTTCAGTCTGACTCTTTGTGATCTTACGGACTATAGTCCACCAGGCTCCTCTGTCCATGGAATTCTCCAGGCAATAATACTCGAGCGGGTTGCCATTTCCTTCTCCAGGGGGATCTTCCCAACCTAGCGATCGAACCTACATCTCTTCCATCTCCTGTATTGGCAGGTGGGTTCTTTACCATTAGTGCCACCTGGGAAGCCCATGCTGTTCTTCTGCTCCTCTCCAAATTCACTTTCAAGAAAGTATATGTCATGGGCAACCTAGATCACAAATGACAACTCCAAGGCCCACATAACTGCCCTCTCCAAATAGATCTATGGAGGCTTTGAGAGAGGAAGTGACTGGCCCATGATCACACAGCAAGTAGGTGTCAGAGCTGGGCCTCAGACTTGGGACTCCAGGGTGATGGAAAATTCTGAGCTCACCAGTTAATAAGGGCTGAGTGAGAACGGGTATGGGGTGACAGTGGCAAGGGGAATGATTCATTGAGGGTCACAGAAGAAGGTGCCCTCTGGCCTAGATCATTGCAGCCTTGGCAGCAGCTGAAAAAGATTAACTTATGTTTGAAGAAGACTTAAAGAGACAGAAACACAGGTTGTGTTTCCCCAAAAGGCTCTGCCCATCCTCCTCTACTGACAGGCAATTTTAGCTTGACTCTAGGAGCTAGGCGCTTAACATAACCATTTTTGAAGACTCCTAGCAAGGTTGTCAGTGCTGTTGCTTCACAACAGGTTTAAGAGGGTTGAAGCAGGACTTGTATTTTTCAAAAATTTCCAAGCTTTTGTCATGAGCATCCTCAAGACTGGCTAAATATGTCCCTGAGTTTGCTGCTCTGCAGGGATTGGTAATCATTCCCTCTAACGGAAAAAGAGGTGGGGTGTGCGTGTGTGCGTGTGTGATCAATCTGGGAGAGAACAGTGCCAGGGAAAGCCACCTGCTTGGCTCAAAGGTGGTGAAGTTAAATCACTTGATTTGGGATGGCACTGGTCTCTGGGACAACTGTCTCAGAGCACAGATGCGCTCAGATCAGCAAGAAGGCTTTTCTGGGCTTAAAGCCACCATGGGCAACAGTGATGCCACAGAAACGCTGCAGGGGCAAGCTTGTGCTGGCAAAGAAGACATCTGACGTTTTTCTAAACTCTCCCAGATGATCAGGCCAGATACGGTTTTGACAGTTAGACAAAACCCTGCTGCCACCATCTCAGTTCCTCCTGATCATCCGCAAATCTAGCTTTCCTAACATTCCATATGTGGGCTTATCTGCATTGCTAAGGAATCAAGGGACCTGCTCAGAATCATCTAAGAGATTTGTTTCCCTACCCTCACCACTCCTCTGTTTGCAAAATACAGTTTTGCTTCTTCTTTTTTTTCTGATTATACAAGATGGGGATAATGTTTATTGTAGAAAATTTGCAGTGTTTGCCTTTGATTGTCTCTGTAAAATTAAAAGACGTAGAATTAGTGGATCAAAGAGCTATCCATCAGGCAACCTCAATTTATACTCCACCTGCCAAGAAGGCAATGCTCACTCATCAACATTAGGTATTAATCATGCTTTAATGTTTGTCAGTTTGACTGACAAAAATCAGTAACTCATCAGTATTCACATTTGCTTGGTTTTGATTGAGACAGTATTTTTTACATATTTTCTTGGAAAATGATAGCTGAGCTGCTGCTTTCCCTTTCTCAAAGCAGAGATAAGTCCTTTTCTTTCTTTTTTTTTTTTTTTCCTAATAAGACTTTGTGCCAAGGAAGCCTTGGGACACTGAATAGGGTTCTTGGGCTAGCCATCATGTATATATAGGGCAACTAAGCTCACTATAGGCTTTAAACAAAAGTACCAATGCACACAAAATCCTCAAGGGTGGATTTTTACTTTGGAAGTGGTGTATGTGTGGTAACTTAGAAAAACTCAGTGGTTTCAGACAGCAGAATGATGTAATTTTCTCAGGAAAGTGCTGTTGGGGCTGCCATCTGTGTTTCTCCAGTAGTCACCAGCCCAGGGCCTGACATATGGTAGGCACCCAGAAACTGTTGCCCCTAAAAATAATAATAATTGCATCTATTTATTTCAAATCCTTTGGAGTTATTTTTAGTTTAAGTTGGAAACAGCTGTCTCAATATCCAGGAAGAGAGATATTGCAAATTCTGACTTACTGGTAGAACTTCTGAAAAAGGGCAAGGGTGAGTGGCAGTATGAATATCATATCACCAGCAAGTCTGACAGGAGCTGTTTTATGGCAGCCATGTCCTTGGATCCAGGTGGGCTGGCCAGGCTCCCCAGGTAAGCCAGAGTGCCTTCCTCCCAGAAGGCCACATGTTCAGGGTTCTAAGTGGCCTTTTCTGGTCATCTCCCAGTTTTCTCTGCCTCCAGAGAAGACTGCACTTGATTTATCATAGGTAGTTGTTGTTTAGTTGCTAAGTCAAGTCCCGCTCTTTTGCAAGCCCACGGACTATAGCCCACCAGGCTCCTCTGTCTATGGGTTTTCCCAGGCAAAAATACTGGAGTAGGTTGCCATTTCCTTCTCCAGGGGATGTTTCCCACCCAGGGATCAAATCTGTGTCTCCTGCATTGTCGGGCAGATTCTTTGCCACTGACCTACCTAGGAAGCCCTTATTTTCTTGGGCTCCAAAACCACTGTGGACGGTGACAGCCATAGTGTTATGGGTGGTGACAGCCATGAAATTAAAAGACCCTTGGTCCTTGGAAGAAAAGCTATGACAAACCTAGACAGCGTATTAAAAAGCAGAGACATCACTTTGCCGACAAAGGTCCATTTAGTTAAAGCTGTGGTTTTTCCAGTAGTCATGTATGGATACGAGAGTTGGACCATAATGAAGGCTGAGCACCGAGGAATTGATGCTTTCTAACTGTGGTGTTGGAGAAGACTCTTGAGAGTCCCTTGGATAACAAGAAGATCACACCAGTCCATCCTAAAGGAAATCAGTCCTGAATATTAATTGGAAAGACTGATGCTGAAGCTGAAGCTTTAATACCTTGGCCAACTGATGCAAGGAGCTAACTCTTTAGAAAAGACCCTGATGCTAGGAAAGATTGAAGGCAGGAGGAGAAGGGGATGACAGAGGATGAGATGGTTAGATGGCATCATCAACTCAATGGACATGAGTTTGAGCAAACTCCAGGACTTGGTGAAGGTTAGGTAAGCCTGATGTGCTGCAAAGAGTTGATGTGCTGAACAACAAATTGGGAAGCCCACCATAGGTAGTAGATAAGTTCTATTAAAGCAATTTGTAAGGCAACAGGCTATAACCTGAATTCCACAGGGACGGATGGAGTATCGTGTGTCCTGGTTCTCAGCTTTTCTCAATCTACCAACCAGTAACTATTGTGATAACTGTCATGCCAATGTAATTGTCAGTTCAAGGCCCAGTGGTTGGTGGGGAGTCAACAAAGACTTTTTAGTAGCAATTTAAGTTGTAGAAGGGTCATCCTACCTGCTCTATAGAAGAAGAGTGTGCTCAGTTGCTCAGCTGCGTCTGACTCTTTGCGACCCCATGAACTGTAGCCCGCCAGGCTTCTCTGTCCATGGGACTTTCCAGGCAAGAATACTGGAGGAGATTGCCATTTCCTTCTTCGGGGATAGAGGAAGAGTGCCTAGGGCCAAGTTGAAGTCAGGGTGGGGCGATCAGATAAGAAGACTGTATAGAGTGGTAGGGCAGCTGGAGGCAAATATTTGGATTAGAGGGATATTTAGGAGGTGAGATGATGAATGGGATCAGATAACTGACAGAAGAGGGGTGGGGGTGAGGGAAGAGGAGTCAAAATGACTCCCAGGCTTGGGGCTTGGGTCTCTGAGCACGTGGTGGGGCCATTACTGGGTTAGGGAAGGAGGGGAAGAGCAGGTTTAGCAGAAAAAATGGGTTCGGGGCAAACTGTGTTTAAGATATACATAGGGACTCCGAGGGAGGCGTCTAAGGGGATTGTCTAAGAGGATATAGAAGGGTGTGGCGCCTGGGAGAGGGGTCTGAACTGGTCAGGACAGAAATGGAGAGGAAGCCAACAACAGTGAGAAATGGGACAGGCTGCTTGGAGAAGGCGATGGCACCCCACTCCAGTACTCTTGCCTGGCAAATCCCATGGACGGAGGAGCCTGGAAGGCTGCAGTCCATGGGGTCACTGGGAGTCGGACACGACTGAGCGACTTCACTTTCACTTTTCACTTTCATGCATTGGAGAAGGAAATGGCAACCCACTCCAGTGTTCTTGACTGGAGAATCCCAGGGACCGGGGAGCCTGGTGGGCTGCCATCTATGGGGTCGCACAGAGTCGGACACGACTGAAGCGACTTAGCAGCAGCAGCAGCAGCTCTGTTTGAGGTGTGCAGAACGGGCAGCGTGTCACGTGGTGGGAGCACTCAGCCACAAGAAGGCTTAATCTCAAAGCCTAGGGCCAAGCCTAACTGCAGAGATGGAGGGCGGGGTGGGTAAAGGTTGGGTGGGGTGGGCGGGAGAGGGGGAGGAACCGGATTTGGCCCATCTGGAGCCCGCCCTCTCACTCTCCTCATCCATTGGACAATTGCGCTGTTCGTCAGGGGCCCGCCTCTGCGGATGAACCAATAAAGGCTGGCAAAAGAATGCTTCCTTCTCCAGCTGGATCAGCAGCACTAGAGGTCTCTGCCGGGAGGTGAGTCCGGAGTAGGGGTAGCCGCGGTATAGCTTGCGGGCGTGAAATTGACTGACGGACACGGCGGCCTTGGTGGCGGTGAGGAGGACGTGGCTCCGAGGTAGGGAAGACGGCGAGCGTGAGAGGTGAAAGCTTCTAGCCTCCCCGCGTCCGCTCCAGCCCACGGCAACGGCTCAGGTGATGGGGTGGAGAGCGGAGGTGAAGTGAGGTGAAGGGGCGGGCCCGCGGCGGACTGGGAAGAGCCTTGGTCACAGCTACGGTCACCCTTCTCGCGCGCACGCGCCACGTGGGCTCGCAGCGTGGCGTAGGACCTTTGGCTGCGTGCCCTAACATCCGCAGTAGCTGTTTTAGCCCTCGGAGCTCAGCATCTCAACTTAATTCGCCTTATCTATAGACTGGGAAGCTGGGACTCAGGGACCTGGCCGCGCCATGGTTTGAGGGAGATAGGGCTTGGTGGATTCCGGAGGCCGCGCTCGTATCTATGAGCCTGTGGGTCAGAGACTTGACTTTGGGACCTGTTTTCTTTAGATACGCGAAACTGTTTGGGTCGGGTCTACGGCAGACAGCCTTGCGTCGGGCAACGCTGCCTAGCTTCTCTGCAGGGCTAGGGGTGGGGCGAGGGGCACGGGAGGCGCCTTCTGCGCGCCGGGTCCGACCAATCCTGCCCCTAGTTCGGCGGGGTGGGCTGGGGAGACTGGGCGGTCCTTGGATGTGGGCGTTCTCCATGCTCAGACCAAAAAACTTGTGGGCGGGATTCCGAAAACACGTGGAGTGAAAAAATGCTCCACACCCCACCCCGGTTCTCCAGAGAAAATAGTAAAATAGAGAAACTTAAAAATTTTTTTTCTAAGGAAAAATACCGCCAGAGGCTGTTGAAGGTGTAGGGTTTACTTCATGCCCTTATGGAGGCAGATGTGAACCATTTGGAAATCAGTTTGGCAGGATGAGTCTACACCCTTTGACCTACTGATGCTAGCCTTGGGAAATAAGTAGGTTAAAACTTAAGTAGGGAAAATGTTGATGCGTTAGGCATTGCAGTTTGGTATTTTATAAATAGGGAGATAGTGGAAACAACCTCTAAATCCTCAGTGATACACCTAATACTAAAAGATTATTGCAAATAATCTTTTTTTGGGAGCTGAAGGGTTATATTTCTTTAAAATCCTCATAAAACCCTATGAAACTAGTATTCCCATTCCGCAGATGGATAACTGGAACTCAGGCAAGTGAAGTCATTGTGTGTCTGATGCTAGACAGCTAGTGTGCTTTGGGACCTCTTGAAATTGCTGTGTTTAGCCAGTGTTTGAGGCCTGGGCACTGGAGAGCCACTGGTGAATAAGGCAGCCGTGTTTCCTGAATTTACAGAGCATGCATGCATGTGTTCTTTATATATATGTAAAACAAGCTCTGGCCAGTTTTACTGAGGAAAATTTTTGCATGATTTACTTTTTACCACTCTCTCCTAGCATGCTTCTGCTCATCACCTGGATCAATGACAGCTAGTGCACATACTCTGTTATTTTCCGTATGCGGTGTCCAATTCAGTAGTATTATTGCCACTATAGTGATGGACATGTTTTTGGCCAACATGGCATACAAGTTGTGTTAGTTGCTCAGTCATGTCTGACTCTTTGCAACCCTATGGACTCCTCCTCTAACCCACCAGGCTCCTCTGTCCATGGAATTCTTCAGGCAAGAATACTGGGGTGGGTTCTCATTCCCTTCTGCAGGGGATCTTCCCCACCCAGGGGTCAAACCCGGGTCTCCTGCATTACAGGCAGATTCTTTACTGAGTCACCACGGAAGCCCCAACATGGCATAGTGCTCTATGCAAGATTTGCTCAAGGCTGGGCAGCTGTTTAATTGAGTTAGACAAGGCTGTGGTCCTAGTGTGATTAGATTGACTAGTTTTCTGTAATGCTCAAAATTCTCCAAGCCAGGCTTCAGCAATATGTGAACCATGAACTTCCAGATGTTCAAGCTGGTTTTAGAAAAGAAAGAGGAACCAGAGATCAAATTGCCAACATCCGCCGGATCATGGAAAAAGCAAGACAGTTCCAGAAAAACATCTATTTCTGCTTTATTGACTATGCCAAAGCCTTTGACTGTGTGGATCACAATAAACTGTGGAAAATTCTGAGATGGGAATACCAGACCACCTGACCTGCCTCTTGAGAAATTTGTATGCAGGTCAGGAAGCAACAGTTAGAACTGGACATGGAACAGACTGGTTCCAAATAGGAAAAGGAGTCCGTCAAGGCTGTATATTGTCACCCTGATTATTTAACTTCTATGCAGAGTACATCATGAGAAATGCTGGGCTGGAAGAAGCACAAACTGGAATCAAGATTGCTGGGAGAAATATCAATAACCTCAGATATGCAGATGACACCACCCTTATGGCAGAAAGTGAAGAGGAACTAAAAAGCCTCTTGATGAAAGTGAAAGAGGAGAGTGGAAAAGTTGGCATTTTTTTGGCTCCAAAATCACTGCAGATGGTGACTGCAGCCATGAAATTAAAAGATGCTTACTCCTTGGAAGGAAAGTTATCACCAACCTAGATAGCATATTGAAAAGCAGAGATATTACTTTGCCAACAAAGATCCGTCTAGTCAAGGCTATGGTTTTTCCAGTGGTCCTGTATGGATGTGAGAGTTGGACTGTGAAGAAAGCTGAGCGCTGAAGAATTGATGCTTTTCAACTGTGGTGTTGGAGAAGACTCGAGAGTCCCTTGGACTACAAGGAGATCCAACCAGTCCATTCTGAAGGAGATCAGCCCAGGGATTTCTTTGGAAGGAATGATGCTAAAGCTGAAACTAGTACTTTGGCCACGTCATGCGAAGAGTTGACTCATTGGAAAAAACTCTGATGCTAGGAGGGATTAGGGGCAGGAGGAGAAGGGGACGACAGAGGATGAGATGGCTGGATGGCATCACCGACTCGATGGACGTGAGTCTGAGTGAACTCCAGGAGTTGGTGATGGACAGGGAGGCCTGGCGTGCTGCGACTCATGGGGTCGCAAAGACTCGGACACGACTGAGCAACTGAACTGGAACTGGGCAGCTGTTGGGGAGGATGACCAGGTTCACTTTGCCTTATCTGATCATTTTCAGAGTCTCTTGTACCCCACCCCATACTTTTTCCACTTACCATAACCAGTTGGAGCCTAGGGTTGACCTGACTCCAGCGGCTTTTCCATCTTTTTTGCTGCCCTGTCTTCCTGCCTAAAGAGCTGGATGGCCTCTGACTGAGAGCCGCTACCAAGATGGCTGGGGAGCAAGAAAGAGCTTGTATGTATTTAAAGGAACACAGCCTGCCTGGGAGAGGGAACATGGGAGGTGTGCACTGGTCTGAGGCAAGGGAAAGGATTTGGGAGGAAGGAAACAACTATGGGAAGCCCTCAGTGACTCTTAAGTGCAGAGTGTTTAAAAAGCCATTTTCTGAAATGTATTTACATTATAATGGGATGTGTGGAGATTTAAATATTTTGAGATTAAGTGTTTGCAGAAGTCATTATTTTTAAGAAATTAAATTTCTTAACCTCTTGAATTTTCAGATTTAAAGAACCCTCTTGCGGAAGGAACCTATTCACTCATACGGTTTCAGAATGTCAAGTACTGTGTCCTACTGGATTCTCAGTTCTGCAAGGAAGACCATTGCCACATTACAGGGGGGACAACGTTTATATTCAAGGTATGCCTCAAATAGGATTAAATCAAAAGGGAGACTCTTTCCCCAGGGAAACCTAAAAGACCATGCCGCTGCATGTGGTGGCATTGCTCTGCAGAAAGCCTACAGACACACATCAACGGAGGAAGAGGACTTCCACTTGCAGCTCAGCCCGGAGCAGGTAAATGAAGTGCTGAGAGCTGGTGAGTCGGCCCATAAGATTCTTGACCTTGTCAGCAGAGCTCCAGATTCAGTGTTACGATTTGAGAGCAACCAGCTAGCTGCCAATTCCCCAGTGGAGGACCGGGGAGGTATAGCTGCCTGCCTGCAGACCAGTGGACTGCTGTTTGGCATCTTCGATGGACATGGTGGCCACGCATGTGCTCAAGCAGTGAGCGAGAGGCTCTTCTACTATGTGGCTGTGTCACTAATGTCCCAGCAGACTCTGGAGCAAATGGAGGAGGCCATGGAAAGCATGAAGCCCCTGCTGCCCATCCTTCAGTGGCTCAAGCACCCAGGGGACAGTATCTACAAGGATGTCACGTCGGTGCACCTTGATCACCTCCGCGTCTACTGGCAGGAGCTGCTGAACCTGCAGATGGAAATGGGGCTGAACACTGAGGAAGCATTAATGTACTCCTTCCAGAGACTGGATTCTGACATCTCGCTAGAGATCCAGGCTCCCCTTGAAGATGAGATGACCAGGAACCTTTCACTCCAGGTTGCTTTCTCAGGGGCAACGGCTTGCCTGGCCCACATTGATGGGGTTCACTTGCACGTGGCAAACGCTGGTGACTGCCGGGCCATCCTTGGTGTCCAGGAAGACAACGGCATGTGGTCTTGTCTGCCCCTCACCCAGGACCACAATGCCTGGAACCCAGCCGAGCTGTCACGGCTGAAGAGGGAGCATCCTGAGTCCGAGGACAGGACGGTCATCATGGAAAACAGGCTGCTGGGAGTCCTCATGCCCTGCAGGGCCTTTGGGGACGTCCAGCTGAAGTGGAGTAAAGAGCTGCAGCGTGGTGTCCTGCAGCGGGGCTTCGACACCGAGGCCCTCAACATCTACCAGTTCACCCCCCCGCACTACTACACCCCACCTTACCTGACGGCCAGGCCAGAGGTCACCTACCACAGGCTGAGGCCTCAGGATAAGTTCCTCGTGCTGGCCTCTGATGGCCTGTGGGACGTGCTGGGCAACGAGGATGTGGTGAGGCTGGTGGTGGAGCACCTGGCTGAAGAGGGTCAGCACAAGCCAGACCTGGCCCAGAGACCCACCAACCTGGGACTCATGCAGAGCCTGCTGCAGCAGAGGAAAGCCCAGGGGCTCCATGCAGCGGACCAAAACGCAGCCACACGTCTGATCAGATACGCCCTAGGAAACAACGAATACGGGGAGATGGAGCCTGAGCGGCTGTCGGCGATGCTGACGTTGCCGGAGGACTTGGCAAGGATGTACAGGGATGACATCACAGTCACCGTGGTGTATTTCAACTCAGACTCAATTGGTGCGTCTTCCAAGGGGAGTTAAGAGTCTCCCACCCTGTTGCCAAGGTTAACTTCAGTGTTCTTCTGAGACATTTTCCCTTACTCAGAACCTGGCTCTTTAGACCCTATGGTTGAAGGGCAGGTGGATCGATGCAGCTTGCTTAATTATAGACTAATGTGAGGAAAAAACAGCCTTGGATTAAAAACAAATCTAGTGATTTTATGTGCCTGCGTGTTTTGGTCACCTCTTCTATGCAGAGAGGGTGGAGCACAGAGGCGATCGACTTATCTTGGGCTCATGTAACCCAAGTCCTTTTATAAAGACACTGTTAAAACTGTCAGCCTGAGCCTGGAAAGGGTAAATTTAATTATGGTTCTAAGAATATGAAGAAGTCCAGGATCTTCTGCGCTCTTGCTGCAAAATCTGGAGACTTGGTAATTCTGTGTGTAATCATGGACTGCTACACTATGAAGGGAAGTTTTTGTTTTTTATTCTGAAGTTACAAAGGACCTAGGTTTACAAAGCATATTACAGGACACTTTTCTATGCAATATTCTAACTTGTGTGTGTGTTTAGTTGTGAAAAGTAATGCTGCATTCTAGTTCTGATTTAGTTTATGTTAAAATTGAGTCCTCAAACTTGCCAAACAGGCGTGCTGTGAGCGAGCATGCTTGGAATGAATTTTCTTGGTTTTTCGGCTGAGGGTGGAGGTGGCCAGGCCTCTGGACCAGCTGAATTTGTGTAGCTTTCAAGCCCTTCCTCTGTGTCCCACCCCTTGAACCTTTGAGCCATGCTAGGAGGTAATTTCTGTCTGAGCCTTAACTCCTGGCCTTTCCTTCATTAATAAAATTTCCTCCAGTGTTCAGTAAATCTCTACAGATTTACTCATAGTACTTAGCCTTTCTGGTTATACTTCTCAAACATTCCTCTAATTCCTCCTAATGCTCCTTCCCCCACTGCTATGCTGAACTCAGTCACCCCGCTGACTGTGCAATACTGTCTAGAAAGAATGCTCACTTCACATGGTTGCAGGGAAGCAGGAAATTCAAGACTGCATATGGTAATCATGACAGTTTAGGCAGGACTGGCTTATGCAGTGGATTCTAGGCTTTGAGATTCAGCCTGAATCTGGAGAGGTAAAAATGTGAAGGACCTGAGAACAGTTGCTAACCAAGGCTCCCTGGCTGCATCCCCAGGGGTGGTGGGGAGGAGGGAGTGGGGAGATTTTTTTTCAGATGGGACACTTGCCCATAGACTAGTGGGATAAATGGCCACTGCTACTCCTCGGTAATTAGGCCTTATTTAGTATAGGAGTTGGGCAAAAAACAGTGTAACCTGTAGTAGCTTCTGTGGGCTGCACAGTCTGTGTTTATTGGGAAATTAAACCATAGGGATCTTTTTTAGGAGGATGAATTTCATGTTCTGAAATTGCTGTAGTTAAACAGGAAGTGTGTCTCTAGATGGAAACAAATATAAACCTGCAGAACTGACTTTATTTTCCTGTACTATCTTCCTGTTGATGGTTCCCCTCATCTCACCCCCTTGAGCCACCCACTGAGAAGAAAGCAAAATAGCTAGGTATGGCTTTCACATTCAGGACAAGGGACATTCAAGTGTTGAGACAGCCTAGGGATGTTTCCCGGTACGTTTAGTGATATTGCTTTGTCTAAGAAATTCTCTTCTGAGTGCTTAAGCCTTTGTCCTTTTATTCTGAAAAATCTTAACTCAAATAAAACCTGAATCCCTATCATTTAGCCTGCATGACGTTTCGTTACTAGAGCCAAACACTACTTGTCTGAAATCCTTCATTCTTTATGCCAGCTAAACCCTGGCACACCCTCAGAGCATTTACTGGGGTTACAGTGTCTGAATTCTATTTTGGAGCCTCGCATGGGCTCTTAAATATACTTGATTAACTTGTGGAACAGCTGAGAGAATACAGACTTCCAACCTATTCCTTCAAGGGTGTCTGTGTTTTTTCTCAGCCTAATAGATTTGCTTTCCAATTGGCATATTGAGAGAGAAGAAAGGCTGGTTTATTGCCTGCCCTTTATCCACTGTGAACTCTGCCATGAATGCTTCGAGGAGCAGCTCCTCCTGGTTAACCCTAGTGTGTCTGACTCCGACTACAATTTTGGTGTCACTGGCCTGAGGCACATGGGCTACCACTTGAGGATGATAGTAGAATTTGAGAGGGGGTTGGTGGTACTTGTCAGGTCTTCTGAAATACGTATCATTCCTTGTATGTAAAGATTTTGCTATAGAGACTTGTAAAATGAACTAAAAAATGAGATTATTTAAGATTTCACTTATGAATAAACTATGCTTTATTGGTCCTTTAAATTGCATATTTATTTTAGGTAAGAAATGTTGGTAATATTGGCATACTTTAGATATTGTTATATAAATAATACAGTTCTGCTGTTTCTGGGGATTGATCAAAATGGATAGAGAAGTTCTAAGTTCAAGTTAGTATGTTAGGTCAAGTTATGTGTTCAGTTTTCTGAGATGCTATTTGGAACATTAGAGCTAATTTATTATAATGAAAGTGTAAACTTTGAGGTATGTTAACATTTTCCCCAGAAGTATGATTGGCCTAAAAGGTCGACAAGAAAATGTTCAGAATGAGTCTGGCTTGACTTGTTCATCCATCAGTCCCTAGTGACCCATTTTTCATTCGACAGTTTTGGAATTCCGCATTTCCCAGGTTAAACCGGGATATTCTGGAACTGAGCTATCCTAGTCTCATTGTAAGTGGTTCATTTGTCTCTGAACGTGGCTCCCATCGCAGAGGAAGCCCTGGTGTGGCTTTGGGGCTAGGAATAAAGACTGGTGGCACTGCTTTGTCCTGTGAGCTCCCACATGTGTCACCAAGTGCAAAACACAGGTGGCTTGCAGTGTGACCATCTCCTGAGCAGGCTCGAGGCTCTTTCCCTGACACCTCAAGCACCTGACATTTAACTAGCCTCCTGGAAAATATTTTGTATCAAGCATTTACCTGGAAAAATTAACCATGTTATTTAACATTTACTGATATTTGTACACTGTATACCAATGTTCTTTTTGACATTGATTTTCTCACCATGAGAGATATTTAAGTGAAACTTGTAAATAAAAGAGGCAAAATGAGATTTGGCTTCTTTCAGTTTTGAATATTTGTATTTGTAAGGTCCTTAGGGTACTAGGTTAGGCCAGCCTTTGTTTCACGACCTGTATCTAGCCACGGAAGGTTTTAGTTTGTTCAGGAGTCCACCCGAGGGACTTCTCTGGTCTGGTGACTGCCTCCCAATGCAGGCAATGCAGGTTTGATCCTTGGCTGGGGAGCTAAGATCCCACATGCGTTGGGGCCAAAAATCCAAAACATGAAACAAGCAGTACTGTAACAAATGTGATAAAGACTTTAAAAATGTTCCACATCAAAAAAAAAAGGCTACCCTAAAGAAGTTTTCTCTGCCAATTTTTGGTGTCTGCTAGCCACACAGGGACGGGGAACCCTAGCGGGCTGCCGTGTATGGGGTCGCACAGAGTCAGACACGACTGATGCGACTTGGCAGCAGCGGCAGCAGCAGCAGCCACACAGGAAGTCCTTGCTTAGCATTAACTTGTATGGAGAGCTGAAAAGAAGGAAAAGAGAGGCTTTTGTTGTGATGGTCTCCACACACTCAGGGCTGAGGCTTGCTGGGACTTCACATTATTTAACTGGCCTTGTAAAACCAGCTTCTTTGTTAATTTTAAATTCAGAGCCAGCTTTGGGGAAAGATCTACCCAGCTACTTGAAGAGTCCACTTGATCCCACCTCCACTGACTGAGCCATATCTCATTGCCTCTGAGTGATACAACTCACAAAGACCACTCTGATGGGTACTTCTTAAAATGCAAATACAACTATTAGGTTGGTAATTTTAGTGTGGGCTAGTGTCGTTAATTGGAAAAGACCCTAATGCTGGGAAAGATTGAAGGCAGGAGAAGGGGGTGACAGGATGAGATGGTTGGACGGCATCACCTACTCAATGGACATGGGTTTGAGCAAACTCCTGGAGATGGTGAAGGGCAGGGGAGACTGGTGTGCTGCAGCCCATGGGGTCACAAAGAGTCGATACATCTTAGCAACTGAATAACAAACAACAAAGGGTGGTTAAACTGGGCCTTGAAGAGCAGCTTTGAGGGAGAGAAAGGTGAAAATAATGGAGCTGTTTCCTTCTTTGTAACATAAAAACAGGCCCAGAGGCTTGAAAACTTCCTGACACTACAATAGGGCACAGATTTGAAGTGAGTCCACTGCCCCAAGCACTTGTCCCAATGCTGGCCTTTCAGAAAGGGAAAACGCAGGAAAATCTCATGGCACAGTTTTGGCCCAGGTGGGTGGGATGGGGTAAAGAAGTAGGTTCTTCAGACAAGAAGCTGATAGATAACCCATACATTCCAATATCCCATCATTTTGAAACTTAATAAAAATATGTGCTGATGACAAGCACTGTAGACCTCAGACCCGTTGCAACCAGAAGGTTGATAATTGGGATTACCAAAACATTACCCTCTTACCTCACCACCGACAAGTCAGATGAAAGTCACACATCCTGCAGCTCTCACCCTAAATGGTGCCTTTAAAAAAACCTCTAGGGCTGCCCTGTGGCTCAGTGGTAAAGAATCCACAGGCCAGTGCTGGAAACGGGGGTCGTTCCCTGGTCTGGGAGGATCCCACATGCCGCAGAGCAACTGGGCCCTGTGCCACGACTACTGAGCCTGTGCTCTAGAGCTTGGGAACCACAGCTACTGAACCCCACGTGCCTGGAGCTCACACTCCAAAACAAGAGAAGCCACCACAACGAGAAGCCTTCAGGACTATGTAATACATCAGCATATGCTAAATGACACACACACACACACATAATGGCGCCCTGACAGTTTGAGGCAGACCATAAAATGCTGAAGCTGAAGCTCCAATACTTAGGCCACTTGATGCGAATGAAGAGCCAACTCATTCGAAAAGACCCTGATGCTGGGAAAGATTAAAGGCAGGAGGAGAAGGGGATGACAGAGGATGAGATGGTTGGACTGCATCACCAACTCAATGGACATGCTGCTGCTGCTGCTGCTAAGTCACTTCAGTCATGTCCGACTCTGTGCGACCCCTTAGATGGCAGCTCACCAGGCTCCCCCGTCCCTGGGATTCTCCAGGCAAGAACACTGGAGTGGGTTGCCATTTCCTTTTCCAATGCATGAAAGTGAAAAGTGAAAGTGAAGTCACTCAGTCGTTTCTGACTCTTAGCAATCCCATGGACTGCAGCCTACCAGGCTCCTCCGTCCATGGGATTTTCCAGGCAGGAGTACTGGAATGGGGTGCCATTGCTTTCTCCGGAATGGACATGAGTTTGAGCAAATTCTGGGAGGGGGTGATGGACAGGGAAGCCTGGCGTGCTGCAGTCCATGGGGTTGCAAAGAGTCAAACATGACTGAGCGACTGAACAACAACAATAAAAGGCTTTAAAGGGAGCGGTGGCCCAGTTCCCTGGAAGTCCCTGTCCCTTTCCCCAAAGAACTGGAATAACCCTCCCTTTACTACCCTATGAAATTACACTGCCCATAGAAACTAACCACCCCATATTTCAGGGCCCTCTCACCTTCTGCCTGTGGAATGTGTATCTCTGCTTTCCCTGTACTATGGTTCTCTAGCTCTCTCGCTTTTGAATTTTTTCCCACAGGAAGCCAAGGACCTTCACTTGGCAGCCAGGCCCAGGAACTCACCAGAGACCTGGGACACAATCACCTTCTAGCATCCCATTTTCCTGGAACTTCTTTACAAAAAATATTAATAAATCTACTGATTACTTGTCACTTTACCTCTCACTGAATTACTTCTGTGCTGAGATGTAAAGGACCTAAGCTTCATTAAGTCCTGAAACAGTTGTGTGGTTTCAGTTGGAAGACTGCATTCAAGTCCCATATGCGGTGTGCAATTTCCCACCATTCTCCTTACAGCAGATGAACAGAGGTAATGTCTGCCACAGGCTGCTTCTCTCTCCAGTCCACCTGCACACACCTTGTGGGCCCCGGGGCCAGGTAGGCAGAGCTGCCCAGGGGTTGCCCATGACACTGGGCACGATGGAGCTTGGAGGGGCTGGTCCAGAGCATCTGGGGATACGCTCTAGGGACATCACAGAAGCAGGGCCAGAGTTGTAGAGAAGGTTGAAGGAGAGCTGGCCAAATCTGGCTGAGTGAGAAAGAAGGAGCCTCTTGGGTAATCTCTAGGGATGGAGAAGTAGGTAAGGCCATGCAGCGACCTCAGAGAGGACATGGATTGCTCTTCATCAGCATAGAGGTGGGGTGGGGGCCACGCAGAAAGTCCCACCTCAATCCCCCCACTTTCCCTGCAGTGTGACCACCAGGTGCTGTTGGGCACCTGTCCTTGTTTTTTCCCTTCCTGCCCTCATCCCTGTAATGTCAGAGTAAGCCCCCTGTGCTGCTGATTGTACAATGAATAAGGAGGGATGGGGGTAGATGGGTGGATAGATGGATGATTAAGGGAGGAGCAGATGGAGAGGAACCAGAAAAAGAGAGACCAGAGAAGTAGGAGGAAAACTGAGCGGTGGCACGGAAGTGAGGAGAGGGGTGAGGCACATCCAGACACAGAAAAGACTGTGGGTGTGGATAGATGACAGTGAACATTTAGCTAAAAAGATCTCCAACAAAAGCTGAGGGCCATTGCATCTTCTCACACGGGACTCAGGACATAGGATGGGCCCAAATGGTGAGGTGCTGAGAGGTTGGTTCTGTGAATGCTGAGCTGCCGGGATGACCCTGCCTCTGAAACAAATCAGAGCAGTGGATAGGGGGGACAGGGAAATGTCATCAACAAGCCAACGTGCTCCTTGGCTTGTGGCAGGGGAGGGTATCCATGGGCTGATTTGGGGTTCTGGGGACCTTGATGAGCCCACACTGGGCTTTATCAGGAAAGGACGGAGGAGCTGGGCTTCAGAGCTCTGCCCGTTGGCTTGGCCACTAAATCGCAGGGTGGCATGAGGGGAACACCCATGTGGAGCTTTGGAGGCACAGGCCTTTGCTGTGGGATGCTGTGGTCAAGCAATGTGAGGCAGGTGCTGCCTGTAGGTGTCACCATCAGGCCGTGTTGGCGTCAGCTGCATCAGGAGTAGGAGGAAAGTGTTCCAGAGAAAGTGAGGCCCTGGGACTCACTACCAGGCAGAGCAGCGTCTCTGGCGACTGCAGCCTAGAAGAGCCTTCAGGGAGCCTTCCCAGACCTTGGAAGTCCTTGGGGCTGGAAGGAGTAGGTGGTAGGACGGAAGGACCCTTCTCTGTGGTCACTCAGCCCTGCCTGTTGAGGAAGGGGCTGTTGGGATCCCAAGAGAGGTGAGAGGGTGGCTGCCACCTTTTCTGGTCTCCCCCAGTGTGGGAGTTCTTCTCTGGGGACTGCCCCACACCTTTGAATCCTTCCCACCCCCATCTCCACTCCCTTCAGCCAGTCCCCACAGCAAAACCCCCCTACTCCGATCCCCCCTCCCCCACGCAGAGCATCTCTGGGGTTTACTCCCTTTAGCTCCAAGAATGGTCCAAACCACCTTTATCCTCCTCCACCCCTAGACAATGGCTGCCCTCTCTGATCAGCTCTACCCAGCACACAGCAGTCAGAGCGATCTTGGTCAGACTCAGATCTGACCACTTCACTCCTCTGCTCCAAACCCTTCCACGGCTCCCCATCACCCTTGGGAGAAAGTGCAGAATCTTCCTCCCCAGGTGTGGGGCACTACAGTCACACACAGAGGAAGAAGCAGGAAAAGAGAAAGTGGTCTTTGTCTTACCCTGTAAGGCTGGAGTCAACTCTTCCATGGCCCCTGGTCTCCTCTGGGATATAGCCTAGAACCCTCCACCTTTTGCTTCTGGCTGTGGTTTGTTTGTTTGTTTTAATTCATTTATGGCTGCATCCAGTCCTAGTTGTGAGCACGTGGGCTCTGAAGTTGTGGCACACGGCTTGTGGGATCTTAGTTCCCTGACCAGGGATCAATACTTTGTCCCCTGCGTTGGAACAGGACTTAATCACTGAACCACCTGGGAAGTTCCCTGGCTATACTTTTAAGGTTGACCACAAATTCTTTTCCACTCCTCCCATCAAGCAGTAAGATCCAATTTTCCTTCTCTTGAATCTGGGTGCCCTTAGCAGCTTGCTTGTAAAGAATAGAATACAACAAAAAAGACACTAAGGACTGACAAAGTCAATGTTCAGCAAAGTCTTGATAATTGGTGAATCTGATAGATTGCTGTGACAGTTTTATGTATTAACTTGATGGGGCTAAAGGACGCCCAGATAACTGATAAAACACTATTTTTCATTTTATTTTTCATTTATTTCTGCCCTGAGGGTATTTCCAGAAGAGATTAGCATTTGAATCAGGAGACTGAATAAAGAAGAGCCTGGACACCATGCAATCCACTGTGGGCTGGGTTAGAACAAAAACGTGGAAGGAAGAGGAAAGTTGCTCCATGTTGACACCGATCTTCTGCCCTTGGACATCTCAGGCCTTTGGACTCTGACTAGGACTTACATCCTTGGCAACTGTGGTTCAAAGACCTTTGAGTTTGGACTGGAACCACACCACTGGCTTTCCTGAGCCTCTTTGCACACAGCAGATGGTGGGACTTCTCAGCCTCCATTATCACATGAGTCAATCCCTTATCATCTCATAACTGTATGAGGCAAGTATTATAAACCCATTTTACAGACGGTAAAACTGAGCTTTAAGTAGTAAAATGATGTCCCCAAGGTCACAAAGTTCATAAATGCAGAGTTGAATTTCAAAACTCTGGTGGTGTTTTCAAAGCGTCCTCATAGATTTTGCACAGTTGTTAAGAGATCATGCAATTCTGCTGAATATCTACTCATTTGATTTTTTTTAATGCCCTGTTCCCCAAAAGCCTGGGAGGAAGGAGTAAGCTGTTGGTCCATGGAAGCATTCTAGCAGAACCTGGGGGAAGTTCATGGCTAGACATGAATTGGATGGACTCAGGGGCCCTTTGCTTGTGCCTGGGGTGGGGCTGTGTAGATATAATACCGGATAGATCTTAAGTACAGCCTTTCCCTGCATCTCCAGGCAGCCTGGCCTATGGGACTGGGTAGGCAAGAGCAGGTGAAAGCTGGGGGTGGGGGCTGGTCTTGAGCAGCAGGAGAGACCAGCAGACCACAGCCTGCCCTGCTCCACCGAACCTGCGGCCCTGGAAAGGTCTTGGATCTCCTCCCTCGGCCTGGCACCTCTGACTTAAAGGAGAGTTCAGAACTCATCAGATGAACAGTGAAGCCTGCTCTCTCACCCCAGTACCTGTTAGAATTTATCAAAAAACAAAAAACAGACAGAGGGAAGGAGGGAGGAAAGATTAGGCAACTGTGCAAGGGGGTTTGAACAAAAATGGTCATAACCCGATGTTTCCAAGAAAGAGAAACTGGACACCATGGACATGTTCTTCCTCAACATAGTGGACAAAGGGATTCTAGTACATCCATCCTGGTGGACTTTAAAGTGATGGCGAAAAATTAAAGTGATGATGAAAGATCTTTATTATTTGATGGGAAACCACTAAATGGAAATACTGTAAATGAGGGGATGGGAAATCAGGTTGCAAAACAGTATGCACAGTAAAACCCCAAGTGGAGATTGTTCCCCTCTGGACCTCACACACACCCCCTCCACCCTTCCACCAGCTCCCTCATGACTAACCCCATTGGCCAGGGGCCACCGCGGGGGAGGGGACCGCGACTATATTGGGAAGGGGATGAGATCATCGAAAGACTGGCTGATTTAGAACCGGGTAACTTTTTCCACCCGTGTGGCTCTCAGTGTCTTCTGTGCCGGATCATAAACCTTGGCGCCAGCCTATGGGTGGAGGGGGAACACATTCCCCCTCACGAGGAGCAGAGAGGTGGCTGAAGCTGGACAGAGAGCAGGTGCTGGGCTGAAATTGTAATATAATGGCAGAATGGGTCTGGGCGTCCCCGGAGCCCAGCTAGGACCCTGCAAGTGCTTTGCTCCCAGAAGATCTGAGTGTTGCTCCCCAGGAGTCTTTGTGAGCAGAAAATGCTTTTCATGGGTGCAGGAATATCCCAGAGGTGGAATATCCCTTTGATGTGCTGAGCTGGGTGCCCTCGGGGCCCAGGTCTAATGCACTGTTATGTCTTGAGATTCCTATCTGCCAGCTAGGACTTCGCCTGAGAAGACTCCTCCTGTTTTTGGCTAAACCCAGGGAAAACCTTCGTGGGGGTAGCTGTGGAGGGGAGAGGCTGGAGTGGGAAGGGAGTTGAGGTCCAATTCCAGCTAAGTAGATACAATGCATGAGTTCAGTTCAGCTCCTATTTGGCCCTCAGTGCCCATCTGACTCCCTCAAACCTGTTCTCCAGTTTCGCGGAAATATAACAGTACATCCCAGAGCTCTGAGCTTCTGCCCAGGCAGTTGTCCCAAGCTGGCTCCACTTCCCCACTCCAGCTGCCTTTGTCATACCCACCCCCAGGCTGGGTCAGGTGCCATCTGTGCCCCAAATCAGTGTCCATTGTATTGGTGTGTCCATGTTCATCCAGGGTGACCCTGAGGGCAGGGGCTGGCTCCAGGGAAAATGCTAAAACATGCTGGGTGAAGGAAAGGAAGGGCCCAGGAAGGGATGGGGAGGGGGGTCAGGAGAGGGCCCCTCACTGTTCTGTGTCAGGCCTTCGAGGGACCCCTTGGAGTTGCAGGCACCTCACACTCCACAGAAAACAGCAAGAGAATACAGTGTGGGACACCCTGATGTGGGCTTGGCAGACGAGGAGCAAGAACTGGGCAGAACCGGAATGAGCCAGAGCATCTCTCCTTAGCCTGAGCCCTGGGTCGCAGGGCCAGGAATGGAATTCTCCAGCTGGATGGAGTCTTCCTGGAAAATCCCCATAAGCCCTCGCAGATACGTGCTTTTATACCTGACTCTGGTTCCTTCAGATTGGTAGGGAAGGGGCATTTTGGCGGTGAGGCTATATGCAGGTAAGGCCCTTATCTTCTCTGGATTTTTTTTCTTCTTCTTTTTTGGCTGCACCATATAGTATGCAGGATCTTAGTTCCCTGACCAGGGGATCGAATCTGTGTCCCCTGTAATGGAAGCGCAGAGTCCAAACCACTGGATGGCCAGGGAAATCCCTTCTCTGGATTCTGGAACAGCTGAAGTAGAGATTCAAGCATTTATTGAGCACCATCTGTCAACTTCACAGGGTTCTCTCAACCACCCTGAGAAGCAGAGATCAAGGTCCCCGTCATTTGAGAAGGAAGCTGATGCCGGGAGATACCAAGTGGCTTGCCCAAGATCACATGGCCAAGTCAGGATTCTAGGCCCACTTATCGAGGGTTGTTGGCCTGTTTTTAGCTCCAGTGCCCCCATCCCATTCAGGATTCCCAAAAGGACAGGCTGAAGCTGCCACTTCCAGCTCAGCTTCTCTTGACCAAGCCTGGGCTGGCCCTGTGCCTACCACTCTCAGAATAACACTCGTGGCTCTGGGCACGGATTGCTGGCCATCACCTGGAATCTATTTTTGTCCTTCGGGTAACAAGGAAGTCTCACCTTGTGTAGTAACCACTTGGGGTGAGGGGAAAACATATGATCCCCAATCCCAGCTGACCTTGCTGCCCTGCTAGGAAATGACCCCAGTAGGGAAGGAGGAAGCCCGACTCAGTCACACTCCCTTTCTCACCCTACTTAAAAATTACCAAGAATCTAGCTTCTTCCTACATCATCCTTTCTTGACAGCCCACACCCTCCCCCCATCCAACACACACAAAGACCAGGAAGCTGACAAATGGATCATTTGTCCTCATGATCCACCGCCTAATCTTAGGCACCTGAACAGCCAGAAAATTCTTTCTCACATCTAATCTGTAGAAACAAGCCCATTTCCTTAGGTGCAAGCCAGAGAGTCTTAGAGTCCAGGTGCAAGGGCTATGTGAGGACCCAGCACCTAAATTTGACTTTCCAGTTCTAGGACCCTGGAATCCTGTGGGGCAGCGGCTAATGACATTTGAGATGACAGAAGCTGTAGGTATACCACAGACACTCTGGAAGGTCAAGTAAAACTTCAGAGGTCATGGACCCCAAAGGACATGTATAAAGGGGTGACCCCTGGGAGTGGAGGCCAGAGATGCAGAGAGGTACCCCAGAAGACCTACGGGCTCTTTTCTGCTGAAACCAAGCGTGGAGGAGGGAAGAGTTTTATGACCCGAACTCGGCAACATAAGATAAATGCACAGAAAAAAGACTTGAAGGAAACTAGATAAAAATGTTACCATAACAACAAAGCCAAGAATGACAACAGCTGTGATGACAATAATAAGAGTAGCTATTCCCATTTTTGAGGGCCAGTTTTGTGCCAGTCCCTGTGCCAAGGAAGGGCTTTGCTTGTGTTATCTCAGTTAATCCCCACAACATGCTCTTCCCTCGATGGCCAAGGCCAATGGCCTGTGGGGTAAGCATCATAAACAAGGATGGTTTTTGCCAGGTCCACAGCTTCCCTGGAGGTGAACAACTAATAAGCTCTCAGGCCCAGTACACAGGAGATGCTGTGCTCTCCTTGCCAGCAGAGCTGGGCCAGAGAGGGCATGGCTGGCCCCCTTGGGGATGCCTTCCAGGAGCCAGCCAGGCCCACTGAGCTGACCCCAGCCCCCATTTGGCCCTCCTCCTTCAGGCGCTGGGGCTCAAAATAGCGGCCGCTCGAGAGCTGACAATCAAAGGGCAGCTAAAAAAAGTCCCCTCAGTCTGGGCTCTGTCGCACACGGCTCGTAGGGCCTATTTTGGGGGAGAGGGTGCCGACGTGCCAGCGGAAAATCCATGGGGCGGGAGTCTCCAAGATGGGGAACCCACGTGCCTCCCTCTCCCCCCTCCCCCCACCAAGCACACTCGCTCATGTGCACAGACACACCCATACTTGCAGCCCTCAGCCCACCTTCCTGACTGTTGGACTTCATCATCCCCACAGCAGCCCTGGAGAGGGTGAGGAAACCGCAGCTCGGAGGAAGGGAAAGGACTTACCCAAGGTCACACAGCTGGGAAGTGGGCAGAACAGTGGTCAACCTGGACCCCTGTGGCTCAGAGTACAGTGCTCTCCCAGTAGAGGTGGCCCCTTGCCTATGGCCTCACTGAGGAAACCAACACCTCATCTTCTGGGGCACTTAAAGCTCTGAGGTGGTGCCCTCTGGGGTGGACTGGCTAGGAGGATGACTTGAGGGTATTAAAGACCACACAGGAAGAAATTGCACTGGAAACCCCAGGCTGGTTCTCATGGAACCTTGCCTGCCTGTAGGAGAGGTAGGTGAGCTGGCATAAGGCCTTATCCAAGTGAGCCCACCCCCCTCTCCATCCCTGTGACCACGTCGCCCGCCCTGCGTAGGCCCCTGGAGCCTGGTAGCCCCTGCCAAGTTTCCAGGGAACGTGTTCGATAAGGGACTGGTGCTCATGACTCGCTCCCACCTAGCCACTATCTCTGACCCTGCTGCCACCAGCAAGTTGGTAAGAATAGTAACAGCCCTGCTGAGTGGGCAGGCACACAGGGACAACACAGCAACGGCTGCAGGCAGGCAGCTCTGGCCCTCCGGTTGAGGACAAGTCTCCAGCTGTCTCTCCCCATCAGGCTTCGCCACCCCCCACCCATTGTCCTGACATCCAGCCACGCCTTGTGATACGGCGCCAAGCCTCGTCCTCTTCCCCTGCTGCCTCAGTGGTGGAGACCTGCAGGGGAGCACACTGTCTTGCGCAGATCCTGGGGCCGGAGCCCCGCCCTCCTGTGAGAAGCGGTATGACCTGGAGCCAGACACTGTCCTTCTCTGGGCCCATAAGCAGAGTAAGGTGGCCCAGCAGCCTCCTGAGGCATGGAAAATGGCCAGCAAGGCCTCTCCTCTTGCTAGGGCCCTTCATTGTCCTGGTACCTGCTGCGAGCCTGTCTCCTGAATGCCCTTGGGAACTCTGACCCTTGGACATCTTGGTCAGAGGGGATATGGATGGGGGTACTGGAGTCCCTGGGATAAGGCATATGCTGTGGCTGAGTTCCCTCTCTGAGTCTGCCTGTGATACGCCTGTTGTGTGCCCCACAGCCACAAGGCTGGCTGCATCATTCTGAGAGAAGAGGCTGTTGTCATGGAATCCAGGGTGAGCGTCACCATGACATTTGAGGCAGGGAGATTTAGGGAGGCTTGCATCTAAGTCCTGAGTCACTGTGGCACCTGGGGGTAATTAAACGAGATGAGGCTGAGTCCCCCATTCCCCTGGACCATGGCCCCTGCATCTCTCACAGCCTGACTCATTGCATGGCTCAAACCTGGACCCAGCCCCTCCCCCAGCCTTCTCAGCCCTCCCAGCCCTCTAGCTCTCCTCATCTTCCCTGTTCTCTTGACCCTCAAGCCTACCTCCTGCCCCCACTCCATGTCCCCCATAGATCCAAGGAGTCCCGGGGGGAGGGGCCCAGGGATCCTACGGAAGGGAAGGAAGAGAAGGGCAGGGGTGGGTTCCTGGCACGCTTTTACCACACAGACTAGTGTTTAACACACACACACACACACACACACACACACACACTCATGTGCACACAGGCACACACGGACTCCTAACGGAGTGACTGGGCCACCATGGGGTCTCCAAGCTCAGTCTCCTGGAACTAGCTCTCAGGTAGGCCTCCTCACCCCTCAGTCCTCTGGGTCCTCACACTTTCCTGAGACCCTCTCATTAGAAACATGTTATCCCACAGCAGTAGGACGTTGGGAGGTGAGATCAGAGAAAGAACTTCTGCCCTGAGGCCTAAGCTAGTCTTGAGATGAGTCTTGGTGGGTGTGAGTGGGTTTGGAGGAGGGGTTGTCTCTGAGGTCCCAAGATCGTTTTTTTCTTTGTGAGCAAAGGGCCAGACTGACCTCTGGGTCTCTTGCTTCAAGAGCCCTAATCTCTGGGTCTGGAAAAAGTTTAAAAATATCCTCATGTTTACATTCTTTCCAAGCCCGCCTCCCAGTGCTCAGTGCTGGGTCCCTTTGATCTGGCCCTGTGCCTCTGGAAGGGGCCTGGGAGAGGGAGACCATGAGCTCCCCACCAGGGTGGACCCCACAACTCTCTCCAGACCAGTCTGAACCCCGTGAGAACCCTCAGCAGCACCCAGAGAGAGCCTTGGAGCTGGCGAGGAGCCAAGGCTGGAAGGGATGTCTCGCCCAGGGTCACTCAGCAGGGCTTCATGGGAGCAAAAGTTGGGGTCCTTCTCCACACTCCCTTCCAAAAGCCCGGGCCTCGCAGGGCCCCTGGGGAGGGTGTCAGAATCTGTGACTGTAGGCATCTGAGGTGAGCCTCACCCCAACCCAGAGTCCACAGACCAGGGAAAACCATGTAGATAGAGCTCCTGCTATGTGCCCACCATTGTTCTACACACGTTTTTTCTACAGGGATTACCTTGTGTAGTCCTCTCAACAACTCTATTTGAGTGACACCCATTTTATCGACAAGAACACTGAGGCTCAGAAAAGTAGTGAGACCCACCCCACCCCACCCCCACCCCCCTCCCCCCCGCCCGGGAACACACAGCAGGGAGGAGGCAGAGCACGAATCACGTGTCCTTCTGCCTACACTGAGCCACCAGTTACCCACCACCCCCGTCAGCCTTGCCCTTGCAGGGTCCAAGCCCCGCCTGCAGGGTGAGCTCACTGACCTACCACCGAGCCCACAAAAGAGCACCAGTTTCTGTTTCTCTCCCTCAGAGAGCCAGGGGAAGCCACGCCCCTCCACGCCCCGCCCTTCCCTCTATAGAAAGAGCTGAGAATGGCAGGAGAGACTTACGTCTACAGGTGCTCAGGAAAATGGAGCCCTTGTTGTTGGGGGTTGTGGACCCTGTTGTCAACCCCACAGTCAGAAAGTGCTCTGAGGTCTAGAGGCTTGAGACCTCGTATTGAGGCAGATGCCCTCTTGAGCCCTGGTGTCCTGTCAGCCACCCTTTCCTTTGTGGGGGCTCCACCTACCTGCTTACCAACCGATATAGCCATCCACTTATTCACACACCCATTAGTCTATCTGCCTGTCTATCCATTCATCTTCGGCCCACCCTCCCACCCACCCATCCGTTCATCCACTCACCCACCTATCAACCTATCTACCTATCCAGAACCAGGACCCAGAAAGCAGCTAATTCCCGGGGCCCAGCTCAGCTGCTGCATCCCCTTGAATGGATGAACTTGGGAAGGCTTCTCCACCTCTTTGGGATTTACTTTTCCAACCTGATAAGAAGTTGCTGGTCTGGCTGATCCCTAAAGCCCTTCTGGGGGAATCTCATGGGTGCAGAGACCTGCTGAGGGCTGTGGACACTGCTGGAGAGGTAACACAAACCTTGACCGCCCTGCTTCTAAGACTCCCAGTTGCAGCCCTTAATTTTCCTGACCTTCGAATTCCTTCACTGGAAAAATAGGGCCAATAAACCCATCCTCTCACATTGATGGAAAGATTCACTGAGATCTGCTTTCGAAGAGCTTTGTACCTTGAAGGCTTCTGAGTAGATGCAGGTCAAGCAGAGGATCCTAGGAGATGGGCAGGAAGCTCTGCTTGGACCATATTGTCAGCAGAGCCTCCCATGAGGTGGGGGTGGGAGGGATGACATGGGTCCAGAGTGGCTAGGATCAGCTTCAGAGTCCATCCTTGGGCTGGGGATCCTGGCTGAGTTTCCCAGGCTCCCCCAAGCCCTCCAGGATGCCTGCCCCATATCTCTTGGCTGTGCTTGGCCTCCATCCCATAGAATCTGCCAGGAGTAAGGAGATTATCTCCTAAAAATAGGGCCTGGGCTCCACTGAGATTGTTTTTCTCCTTTCCCCATGATTTACCATCATCAGCTCAGGGTGCCTGGGACAACAAGTCCCATCCCAGAGACCACTGGGATGAAGGCATGGGGGATCAGTATGTGTCTTGGGTCAGTCAAAGGGTCAGGGATGAGAGGTCAGCCTGGAGATGGGGTCAGGGCTTAGCACCAGGCTGTGGCTTAATCTCAGGCCAGGGGAAAGGGTTCTCACCTGGGGCAAGGGCAAGGTGAGCCACGAGGGTTCCTATTTCACCCCAGTGGTGTCCATCTGAGTAATTCTCTGATTTTTTTGCAGACTCCTCATCAGCCTGAGTGTAGAACTCAAAGGTGCCTTGGGGCCAAGGGCAGAGAGACCCATCCCCAGCCTTACCTCTCCTTTCCAGCAGCATGGGGCCCTCACCATTCCTACCCAGACCCCTGCTGAAACTTGGGGACCTCTGCCCACCCCTGCATGCAGGTGATTCACATATAGGGACGTGAGTGTCCTCGTACATGTGTACAGGATATGGACTCACAAGTTGCCTTCCAAGAGCACCTGTGAGTCCATGTCACTCTCAAGGACACCCTCCTCAACCATTGCCTGGACAGTTAACCCATCCAGAGTCTGTAGCCAGTGGTCTCCGAATGCCCAGAGAAATGACCCATTTGTCTCCAGCCTCAAGATCTCATGTCTTTCCCCACACCCCAGGCTCATTCCTCAAGCCTTGAGACCCTTTCTGTGCAGCAGGAGATGGGGAAGGGAAGAAGGGGCAGGTGGACTTGAATGATGCACATGCAAATGGACACTTGGACATGGACACTTGGTTCCTGAGAACCCAAGGCCGGTTCTCTGAGGCTTTATTATTGGACAGACATGAGCCATCTGAAGTGGTTCCACAGGCACTTGAGTCAGTGTGCAGGCCCCACAGACATGTCCGGTGATGTTTCCTCCCTCCTAAGGCAAGTGAAGGGGCTTCTTGCCTTGTCTTGGCCTCGTGGATCTGGAGTGCTGGGCCATTTCCCAGTGGATTCTGATGCAGCCAGATGCCAAGTTCCCAGCAGGGGCTGCCTGGACCATTTAAACTGCCACCTTCAGGGGCACACTGTCTACTGGCTGATCCAGGTCCTTCTTCCTCGCCAGGGTCAAGTGGGTGAAGATGAGGATGAGGAAGATGCCTGAGGAGCCAGAGAGGGATAGATCACCCCTCAGAAAGGGCAGTAGGACCTGTCTATCCCTGGGGACTCCTTGCTATTGGAATTGATTTAATGAGGAAGCAGTTTCCTAAATAGCATCTCTGAAGGTGAACTGGATATGACTCTGTGGTCCTGGTGCCTGAAGGAGCATGACTGGCTCATCTAGCCCTCACCAGGCACCCATCCCCTTGAGGCTGCCCCAGAACGCCCCAGCCTCCAAGGTCCCCTTCTCTGGGGAACAGAGAAGGGGTCGTTTGGGAGCCAGTGAGTTGTGCCCATGGACCTCTGAGAGGAAGGCACATTGTAGCAATGTCCTAGCACCAGTAAAGAAAACCAGCCAGGAAAAAAAATATTTAGGGCGCTAAAGAAACAAAGGGGATGGAAAGAGAGGCTTGAACTGAAGGAATTAGGCTGGAAAGAGTGAGCTCTGCCACACGCTGGCTGTGTAAACTCCAAGTTACTTAACCTCTCTGAGCATCAGTGACCTCACCTGGAAAAGCGGGGAAATGCCAGCATCACAAGGTTGTGGGAGGATTCAACTCAATAAACCTGTGCTTGGCTGATACACAGTTAAGGTGTAACAGTGTAACAGTAAATGCTGTTATCAGTGAGAATGGGGTGCACAGAGTCAGACAGGACTGAAGCAACTTAGCAGCAGCAGCATGGTATGGGGAGGCAAGAGCATAATGATTACGAGAGTTGGGGAGGTTTCTTCTCAGCCCTGGGGGGCACCATGGGAACAGGGGCACTGTTTATCTGGAGGCTGTGGCTCTGACTACCATTGCCCTCCCCCATGCAGGAGCCCAGCCTCCGTTACCTATTGCTATCAGGGTGCCCACGAGAATGCCCACCGCCGACAGCTTCGTGGGCATGCCCTTCATGCGGCCCACCTTGCGCATGCACTGCCCCTCCACGTTGCAACGACACACGATCACTGAGGACAGGCAGAGGAGGGTCAGGGGAGTGGGGGAGGGCTCCCAGCTTCTCAGCGCCTTTAGCCCAGCCCAGCTAGCTTGTATGTGTGCTTCTGTGCCTGTGTACGTGTTCATGGGTGTGGGGGTGGGATGCAAGCTCCTTTGTGCATGTGCCTGCGTGCACTGGGCTCCGCGTGCCCAGCCACACATGTGCAGGTGTGCACAGGTATATGCGGTCCACATGAGCCTGCAGACACGTTGCCCAGTCCCTCCCCTTTGGTCCCAGTGACTTCCTCAGAAACTGCATGCCCCTGACCTTGGCCACACCCCAGCCCGGCCTCACCTCGGACCTGGATATGCCATATCTGGTTATTGTGGCTGACAGCTATGGGGACTACGTGTTCGCGAGGCTCCACCCAATGCAGGCCCAAGGTGAGGTAGGCATGGGACCCTGTTGGGACCATAAGCAGCGATCAGAGTCACCAGGCTGCTCCCCCCAGGCCCGGCCCCACCCTCACCGGGAAAGGTGTCTCGTTTCCGAAAGCCCCGCCCCGCCTTGGCCCCGCCCCCGCCTTGGCCACCGCCTTCCCGCTCTCCGCGGCACGCACCATTGAGAGCCCGGAGACGCCAGTCCCGCTGCACCGTGGGGTTGGGACCAAGCGCAAAGCTGAAGGGACCATGTCCACCAGCCCGATCAGAGTCCTCCCTGGGGCCACTGACAACCACGCCATGGTCCTGGCGGGGTGTGCATAGGTGTCGGGAGGGCACGGGAGCCAGCGTCGGGGTTGGGGCAGGAAGGGCCTTCAGGAAGTGGATCACAAGGGTCGCAGAGGTGCTCAGCGTTGGTTCATCTGCAGAGGAGGCAGTACTGGGGTGGCTCGGCCCCTTGTGGGGCGGTGGGGTGAATTCAGGGTCCCTGGGCTGGTCCCCTTCCCCACAGTCCATCTTCTCACCCCGCTGAGCCCTTTGGTGCCCCTCCTTCCCCTCCCCCTCCACCTCTCCATCCCAGCATCTCCACGCTAGTCTCTTCCTCACAATGCCCTTCACCCCTTCACCATGCAAACACCTGCCAGGCCTTTCTGTGCCTTTTTGGATGGAAAGCTTGCCTCACCCCCACCCCCACCCCTGGCCCCTGGAGCCAGGGCCCAACAATGCAGAAATGCCCTGCCTATACATGAGCTCACCCCTGCTGGTCTGTCTTGCATCACAGGACAGCCCAGCTCAGAGCTGAAACCTGACATCCCGCCCCAGGCCAGCTCTTCATCCCGTCAACATGGTGTTTGGAGTTCTCCCCATCTGACCTCATCCAAGCTCACCTCCTGGCACGCCTCCCGAGGAGAGCCCCTGGCCCTTATCTGCCCCCTCACCTCCCACCCAGCACCAAACCCTTTGCTCCCAGTTTGTGTCTAAAGCTGACACCCTAAGAGGCAGCCCCCCCAACCGCCCCAGGGCTGAGGTTGGGGGATTACAAGTGTCTGGTGAGGACGATGGTGGCGGGGCAGAGGCCAGGCATTCTCAGAGAAGGACACTGTACCCAGCTCCTTGTCCCTCCCTCCTGCCTGGGGGCAGAGTGGATGCCAGCAAGGGGCCTGGGGAGGAGGCTTGGTCCTGCCCATCTGTCTGTCTGAGGCTCTCTCACCCTCGCAGGGGTCCCCACCATAGGCTGGCCATACCTGCATCCTGGGCCTCTATGAGCACTGTGTACATGTCCCCAGGCTGGGCGCCCTGCAGGGGCCGGGCTGTGTGCACCTCCCCGGAGATCTCCTTGATGCAGAGCCAGCCCTCGGAGTCATTGACCAGGGAGAACCTGAGGCCCAAAGAAAATGAGCAGGGAGGCAGTGACCGCATATGGGGTCTTGCCTAGAGACCTCCAGGGCCATGTGACCTGCCTGAGTCCCACATTCCCTCTGTGACTTGAAGGCAGCAGCAGCATCCATGATCTGTCTCCCGCTTAAGGGATTTGTTGGGATGGGGCGAGGCTTAAACCACTGACACTGAGGCTGAGAGAGGGACCACACTAGAGCCTGTGGGGCTCTAGACTTAATTCCACTGTTCCCAGGTCAGCCCACAAAGGGCCAAGAATGGAGCTAGAGGCCTGGGAACAGCACCCAGTGCTGCAGTCTGGGTGGGTGGCAGGAAGAGGGCCCCGTATACAGGATGGAATGAGGAGGCATCATCTGAGCTCTCAAGGGGTCCCAGCACCCCTTCTCCCTTCTACCCTGGTGCCCCCAAGAGTCACAACCTGCATATTAGCCAATGATTTGAGGAACTTTCCAGGTTATAAATAATGTGAATTCCCTCTGAAGTCTGGGGGTCATCCCCAAGGAACAGAGGAGGTCCAGTCTAGGTAGGGGTCTGGGCTCCTGGCTTACCTGAGGGGACTGCTCAGGGGGTCTGAGGGCTGGACGGTCAGCAGGAGGGAGCCGGCAGGGGTGCTGATGGGCACGCTGGCCTCATAGCTCTCCTGGTCCAGCTGAGGAGGCAGCACCACCCTTTCCACCAGCACAGTCACAGTGGCTGTGGCTCCTGGGCCTGGGCCTGGCCCCACCAACTCTTCCACGTTCCGCACCACCACCACCAACTTGTGGCTCGGAACTGCCTCATAGCTGAGGTTCTGGAACCAGAGGGACCTGGGTTACTGTGTGGGCCAAGGCATGGCGCCCTCATGTATGAATGCATGTGTGTATGTGTGCACCCCTTCTCCAACCCTAGCTCCTTACTTTAAGGAGTCGCAGCTGGACATGACCGGAGTCTGGCTCCCAGTCCAGGCTGAAGGTCCCCTCCTCATCCCCTGCCTCGATGGCAAAGTCCATGAGGCGGAAGGCAGGCTCGAGGTCAGCATCAGTGGCCGTGAGTGTGGTCACCAGAGTCCCAGGCTCTGCATCCTCAGGGAGACTTACGGGCTCAATCTGGAGAGATGGCGAGAGGCTGTGAGCCCACCATTACTGCCTTCTGAAGGGGTCCTTCCCTGTGCCCGCTTACCTGGGAAGTGGTGAACTCAGGGGCATGGTCATTGATGTCTGTAATGGTGACTGGTATTTCACAGGTGCTGCTGAGGCCTGAGACAGAGGAGGGCATGTTGGGGAGGCCAGGGTGGGAGCTGAGGGGTCAGGGAACCCCTGTAACCATTGGGGCACTTACCACCATCTGTTCCTCCTAGGTCCATGGCCAGCACCTGAAGCAGGATGTTCTGGCCAGCTTGGAGCTGGGCAGCCCCCAGGGTCACGCTCCCCGAGGAGGAGTCCAGCTCGAAGGCTCTCAGTTCTGCCGGCTCCTCAGGCTCAGGGCTCAGTAGCTGATACACAACATGGGAATTGGGGGAACTGGGGGCATCGGCGTCCTCTGCTGAAACCTTAGCCACCTTGGTGCCTGCGAAGATGACACTCACCTGGGTGGGACCACAGCCAAGCCTGGAGGCCTTACCCCCCTACTCTTCTTTGTGTATGTGTGTGTGTTGGGTCGGACGTTGATATAGGGGCCTGGGGCTGGCTGGCCCCACAGCACAGGAGAGTCACGTGGCGTAGTTCACAGGGACTTTACCACTACCCAACCCCCTAACAGGGCCCATAGCCCACCTGGGGGGCTGAGCTCCGGGATGCTGACCGAGGGGCCTTGTCGGGGGCAGACGGGTGCATTGTCATTTTCATCCGTCACCACCACCTGCAGCTCCAGTGGTTCCGCGTAGTCCTTGCTGTGGGTGTTCTGAGCCCGCACCTGGAGCAGGTACTGTAGTGGGCAGTGGGAGGGCTTCAGGTGAAGACCAGGGTCTTCTCTTCTGGCGGACCGCTCCAGTTCTTCTGCCTCAGTGCAGAAGACACCCCCAGAAGCCCTCTGACCGGGGACCAAACACCCCTCGGCCTGTCCTGGCTCCCCTTTCATCTCACCTCAGCCTGGGCTTCTCGGTCCAGCTCCTGGGTCACGTAGAGTTTCCCCTCTGTGTCCACATCGAAGGGTCCCTGGGGCTGGCTCTCCAAGTGATAATGTACATTCCCCCCATTCCAGTGGACCTGGGAGGGGGACACAGAATGAGGGGCAGGAATAGCCCATGTTATCCCTTATGTTCCAACTGTTCACGGTTTAGGGAGCCTGCACCCCAACTGCCATGTGACTCCAGGCAAGCGACTGTCCTCTCAGGAGTCCAGGTAGGGTCCTTTTGCTCAGAGCGGTTGTTGTGGCAACTCTGTGGTGGCCTTGCCCTGGTTCAAGCCTGGATCCGGCCCAAAGTGTCTGAATGACCAGATTGTTTTATTCTCTGCCCTCTGGGACTGAGCCTGACCCCAGGGCATTCCTCGAGGAGGCCTGAGACATTCCTGGCCTAGGTGACAATCCCCATGGCAGCAAGGAGGTAGCAGCTGTTCTGTGAAGAAGCCTGGGGTGAGGTCAGAGCACAGAGCTCAGGGCCTGGTCCTTTAAGCACTCATTGCATCATGGAAGCTGATGGGGACAGAGGAGAGGGGAGCGTAGTTAAAGGTGGAGCAGGAGTCAAGTTGGGCCCCAGATCCAAACCCCAAATCTCCACAAGACTCAGGCCCAGCTGCACCATCCACGGAGTTATTTCAGCTGTAACAGCTATTTACTCACCTGGGCAATGTGGTGTGGGTATGGGACTTGGAGATTCTCTGCCAGGTGGACAGGATCTAGGGGCACCCAGGTGTTCTCCACTATAGAGACATCTATGGTGGCTGTGGCCTGGTGGCCCGAAGCCTGGTCACCCATGTCCTTGACCTGTACCAACAGCTGGTAGTACCCCTCCAGAGCCTTGTCTAGGCTGGCGCTCCCTAGAAGGGGAAGGCAGTCAGCTGGTCAGGGGGCCAGGGCATCCTTCTCAGCAAGGAACCAAACAAAGCCAAGTACATGGCAGGTGTTCAGGATACTCTCTTGGCCAAGAGATGAGAGGGACCTGTAGCACCATTGTGAGCACCCAGCCTGGACTTGACAGTCTGCAGAATCACTTGCACATCTGTCCACACAATGAAAGGTGGATTCGTGGATGGCCAGGATGAGGGGATACATGGGTGGATATGTAGATGAGTGAATGACTGGTTGGATAAATGGACAGTTGACTAGATGGATGGATGGAGGCTAGCTAGATGGGGATTTGGACCTGTGGATGGATGGTTGGGTAGATGGACTATGTATGTGGTTGGGTGGTAGATGGGTGAATGAGAAAGCTGTATGACTGACTTCTTTTTCTCTTCCCAATTTGTTTCTTTGGTCTGAACTTCTAGGTCCGAGTCTCTCTTGCCATCCGTCCCAAGGTCTCTCGGCAGTGTTCTGGGCCAGAGCCCCTCAGGTCTCTCCTACCCTTGCCTCTTAGGCCCAGGTTTGTAAATGTAGGCACTTCCAGTCACATGCATGCTTAGTTGCTCAGTTGTGTCCAACTCTTTGTGACCCCATGTACTGTAGCCCACCAGACTCCACTGTCTGTGGGATTCTCCAGGCAAGAATAGTGGAGTGGGTTGCAATTCTCTTCTCCAGGGGATCTTCCCAACCCAGGGATCAAACCTGGTCCTCCTGCATTGCAGGCGGATTCTTTACCACTGAACCACCTGCTTCCAGGCACACCATTTCTTAACTCTCCATGCATGGTCCTGGCTCCACACATGGTTTTGCCTTGCTACCCTCCCCAGCTGCAATACTCTTTCCTACTCTTTTATCTCTTGAGCTGCAAACCCATCCTACAGCTCAGATGAAACCCAGCTCTTCCCGTTCCTCCCTTTTCACACTGAGCTCAGGCTCACCCTCAGGGCTCAGAGCCAGAGCACCCAGCCGAGGTTCCAGCTGGAACATATCTGAAGCAGGCTGGGCTGGGGCCTGGTTCAGGATGTGGAACCGAAGATCCGAGTTGGCTGTGCCTGGCTCATCCCCATCAGAAGCCTCCAGGAAGAAGAAGGGGACACCTGGGAGTATGGAGAGAGTTTACCATTAGGGGCGAAGGCATGGGGAGAGCCTCCCACGCTTCGCCTGTCCCTCCCTGGTTCTTCCTTCCATACCCATCATCATATCAGGACTCTGAAGGTGTGCCATGACTCTTCACCCCACTGCACAGATGAGTAAACTGAGGCCTAGAGTAGATGGAACTCACCTGTGGACCCTCAGTTGGGTGGGGGGTGCAGATGAGACAGAAAGGGGACCCTGTTGCCCTGTCCCTATGCCATCTCTCTGGCCATCTGTTTCCTGTGTTCTCCCATCGGTGCCCACCTGACCTTGCTGTGAGCTCACTGCTTTGGGCACTCACCCAGCCTAGTACCCCGGCTCAGCTGAACTTTGTAGGTGGCCTGGGAGAAGTGGGGCACCTGGTCATTCTCATCCTTCACACGCACACGCACAGGCTGCGGGCCCCACAGGACATGTCTGTCCTTGGTCTCCAGGGTGACCTGACAAGAAGGAGTGGTCAGAGCCCCACCCACCCCAGGCGACTTCCCCCTCCCCCAGCCCAGCCGTACCTGTAGCTGGTACTCTGCCTGTTCCTCCCGGTCCAGGGCCCTGGTCACCAGCAGGAAGCCAGATTCTGGGTCCACAGCAAAGGGGCCGTCCCCTGCCACTCCTGCATCTCCTGACAGCACAACCTGGCCCTCAGTCTCCTCACGGGGCAACGGCAGCTGGTGGAGGAAGAACAGAGGTGAAGGGAGCTGGAAGCAAGTCTGGGGGATGCCCCTTCCACCCAATAGCCCTGTTTTTTAATATGGGGAAACTGAGGCTCAGAGAGGGCTTGCACTTGCCCAATGTCACAAAGCCAGTAAGGAACAAGATGGACATTCAAAGCCAAAGCTCTTCCCCCCTGTGTTGGGTGCTCCGTTATATTCTCTGCCTTACTTTCTGAAACTTGAAACCCCTCCTCCATCACTTCATCTTTTAATTAACTAATTAATTTTTATGTTTTAAAATTTGGGGGCCATGCCGTGCAGCCTCTGGGATTTTTAGCTCCTTGATCAGGGATTGAACCTGGGGCCCCGGCAGTGACAGCACTGAGTCCTAACTACTGGACCGCCAGAGAAGTCCCCCTCCTTCCATTTAAAGCTCTACTTCTGAGATGAAGCTCTTACTAGCCATTCACACTATACCATATATTCTCTAGAAAGCTAGAGCAATGAAGAGAAAGGGAGGCTGGAGGTAGGGGAAGCAGGACCTGGGGAGGGCAGCCTACCCAGTCAGCTCTCAGACTCACCTTCGTCAAGTACAAAGGGAAATTTCCACCATAGTTTTCCGGGACTTCGACATACAGCTCTGCAGGCTGGGCTCTAGGGAGAGCCTGTGGAGGGATTCTCAACACGTCACCAAGCTGTACCTTCCTCCCATGGGTGCTATGACCCGACAGAGAAGGGGAATTTCTACCCCTTCCCTGGGCCTGGTCATGCTTTATCCCTCCGCCCCCTGGCCTTTGACCTCCTAACCCCATGACAGGCCTAGAGCCACATCCCCCAGACACTACCATCCATAGTCAGTGCAACTGGTCCAGATGGAGTAGGGGGTGAAGGTGCAACCCCCAAGGCCAGGATCTGAGGGCAAGGAGAGGGCCTGACTCACCTGGGGGACCAAGAAGCAAAGTAGCCAGAGCCAGGCAGCGACCATGGTCAGGATGGGCCTGTAAGGATCCAGCCCCGGTTGGTGGGCAGAGGGTCCCTCCCATAACCCTCCCTCTAGAAAGTGTTCCTCACCCTTTCCCACTGAGTCCCAGGCCGCAGCTTCCCCAGGCCCCATGGGGCACAACGGCCCCTCCTCCTTCAGCTGGACTAGGGGGCAGGCAGGCAGGCCTCCTCCTGTGCCCTGTCTTGTGCTGCCCCAGCAGTTCTCAGAGCAGCCCTGCCCCCCACCACTTGGACGCTGCCCGCTCCCCTCCCACCCCCTCCCTCCCCGGCCGAGCCTACTGCACACACATAGCCGGGCTTCACAACAGACTGGCCTCCTCTTCCTCTGCTTTGAGGGGCATGTCGCTCCCCATCGCCTGCAGCGCAGTGTCTGGCTCCTTGGCCAGGCCCACCAAGAGCCCCAGGCCCAGCTGCGCTGCATCTCTTGGTTCTTGTGCCCACAAGGATTGCCACAGGGAGCTTCACCTCCAGACTTCTGTCTCCTTCCCACCATAGCCTCCCCAGCTCGTGGATCCCAAAGTACTCATTTCCCAGCAGTCTCCCTGAATCACCAAAATTTGAAGCTAGAAAGACCCTGATGACACTGAGGGCCACCTCCTGTGGTCGCCTCACATCGTAGGCAAGGCCTGAAGGGCAAGAGCTGACCAAGGTCACAGAGGATTTGACCACGGGAGAATTCTTCCTGAAACAGAGGACTCGGGGCTCAGGGTCTCCAAGACTGTTCTAGCTCCCACTGTTATCCTGCAGACATGGAGCCCTCACAGGACAGGACCCCTGCCCTCACCTCAGTGTTTTCCAGCTCTCAGCACGGCGCTGGGCACACATAGCACGGACAGCCACACCAATCCCCCCAGGAAGTCTTCCCTGGACGACAGGGCGTGTTTCTCCCTCCCCTGCCACCAACCCCCGCCTCAGCCCTGACACCGACCCAGGTCCCAGGTCCCAGGTCCCAGGCTCTCACCCGCCGATGCCCGAGGCTGGCTTCCCTTGGTCCAGCTGCCAGGTGAGAGGAGTCTTTCTACAGGAGTGCTGGCCAGGCCGAACTGGGTGGAACAGGGCAGGGCAGACACTTGAGCAGGTAGGCGGGCCAGCCACGCTTGCTCAGGAGTGGAAAACACCCCTGGGCCCACAGCAGCAGGCCTGACCCTGCCCAGCCCCTCAAGTTACTCATTGACTTTGAAAAGTTGGAGGCTGCTCGGCATCCATGACCGCCAACCCCAGGAGGTGGGGAGATCTTCGACCTGGCACTTGTCCCACCCCTACACAGCTCAGTGGATACTTCTTGGCCCCCTGGATTTGGACATGACCCTTTTTCCAGTGGCTCCAGACTTGCTCCCACTTCTCCCCCTTATGCACCAGTGTCTGCAGCTCCACCTTGGTCCACGCTGTTCCTTTTTCCTGGAATGCCCTTCTCACTCCTTCATCTGTCTTCTGATCACCTGCTCAGGCTTCAGCACTCAGCTCAAATAGTCCTTGCTCCCAGGAAAGCTCCCCTGGGCTCCCAGGTTTGTTCGGGGCTCTCCCATGGTGATACTTCATTCCTACCCATGCCCCCATACCATAGAGATAGCGCTATCTCTATCAACACGAGGAGGGCACCAGCCTGTTCCATCAGACTTGGAGGCCCTCCGGGGCAAGACTCAGGGACCCAGTAATTAATGACCTGGTCCTTGCCTGGCCCTGGCAGCTCCCAACTGACTTGTGGAACTAAGATAAGGAGCTGGAGGTGCCATGTGCAGGATAGGGGAGTGGTGCATGACCTGAACCAGATATTCGGAGCTCCAGACCACCCACCAGTGTGACCAGTAGGCAGGGGTAGGAGGACAGCAGCCCATGAGAAACCCCTGAGGCTCCCTAGGTGCTCACGCTAGCCCCTGGACACAGACAGGGCTGGGACAATGGACTGTCTCGTGCCTTTGAGAGGAGAGAGGAGTTTGAGCCAGTTCAGGTGACCTTGAGGGAGTTGCAGGGCTGACGGGAGGCCCTTCCCCCACTTGTGTAGCCTAGAAGAGTCGGGAGAAGCTCCTAGGGCCTAAGTGTGTGGAGTGGTGGGAAGAGGGTGGGAAAGGTCAGGGATCTTGGTCTCCAATCTTTCCTGTGGTTTCCCTGGAGTCCTTCCCATTGCATATCTGGTTAATTTCTCTCAGGCTAGAAGGCTGGATCAGGACCCCTCAGCTGACCCCAACTTTGTCCATCACAAGCTGAGTTCCTGCCTCCAGGTCACTTGGGCACCCCAGCCTGGAGCAGTGCAGCGTGGGAATGTTGAAAGGGTCTCACGTGTATTAAGACCACGTGAGAGGGGTCTCCAGCTATGTGCCTGGCACTACTCTAAGCAGATACCGTCATTATTCCAGCCATTCCATTCTGAAAAGGGCATCGTGCCCATGTCACATACTGGAGCACAGAGAAGTTGAATGACTTGCCCAGGGTCACACAGCCAATAAGTGACAGAGGTCGGAAGGTCTGGAATCTTCTTCAGGCCTCAGCACTTTCACCTGCTCTGAGGAAACCATGCCCGCCTTTGCCTTGGTGAAGTACGCTGAGACTGGGAGCGGGACTGCAGCTTTGAGCTGCCCTGGGGGGCATGTGGGTTCGTCACGGGGATCACACGCCTGAGGGACGGCTTTCAAACCTCCACCTGCTATTGAACAACCGCAGTCAGAGTTCTAACCAAGTTCTGAGGGCTCCCAGGAGCCCTGAAAAAATTGACTAATATTGAAATATCTGGATCCCGGCCTGGAACCTTCTCAGAAACCATCCCCAGCCTTGCCCCTGCCTGCCTCTGGGCTCCCAGTCCCCACTCAGCCACTTCTGCCCGTGGGGCCCCAGGTAAGTGCTTCGTCCCCCATCTGCCATTGTTGAATGGAAATGCTCACTCCTGAAACCATGATGGTAAATCCAAGCAGGCACCTGTGCCCAGAAGGCTCCCCTTCCAAGGTGCGGGCGGTGGGGAGATACACACCTCAAGTTATCAGCAAAGATGCACACGTTTACACGAGAATGCAAGGCCTCTCATTCCAGGCAAGGAGGGCCCCAGGGATGTGCTCCTACATTAGGCAATGCCGAGCATGGAGTCCTCTGGTGTGGCCACTCTGTGTGGAGAATGGCCCTCCCTGTCCCCCCACCACTTCCTGCCTAGCAACCCAGCCTCTGCCAGGAGGTGGGAAGCCACACTGAGTCAAGTCCCCCTGAGCGTGCCTTCCTTGTGCATGCATGTGTGCTAAGTCGCTTCAGTCGTGTTCGACCTTTGTGACCCTGTAAACTATAGCCCGTCAGGCTCCTCTGTTCATGGGATTCTCCAGGCAAGAATACTGGAGTGGGTTGCCATGCTCTCCTCCAGAGGATCTTCCCCACCCAGGGATCAAACTGGCATCTCCTGTAGCTCCTGCATTGCAGGCAGATTCATTACCACTGAGCCACTGGGGAGGTCCTGTGCCTTCCTCACCCCAGCCTTAACAAACCAGCTGCCTCCTTCTCCAGCCAGGGAGTCTCGGAAGTCTTCCTCAGTCACACCACCTTAGCAGCTTTCCAGCCTCTCAGGAGGGATCAGGGCAGAGACAACCACCCAGGAGCCAGACCCAGGAATCTTGTTTGGCCATGACACCCGGGGGCAGAACGTGTCTCTCGGGCAGCCTCAATTTCCTTTACACATAGTATGTGTTAGTTGCTCAGTAATGTCCAAATCTTTGCAACCCCATGGACTGTAGCCCGCCAGGCTCCTCTGTCCATGGGATTCTCCAGGCAAGGATACTGGTATGGATTTGCAGTGATTGAACCCTGATGCCAGGCCCCAGTACAGAAGAATCTGAATAATAGGTTGGGTGAGATTCATGTCTCTTCCTGCTGCTTGGACTCCCACCCCCCACCCTGTTACCCCTGCAATCAGACCACAATCCACACCTGCCCCTTGAACGCAGCTGGGCACAAACATTAGAATAGTTAAGGCCACAAACTGGGGTGGGGCAGTGAGCCCCCTTCCTGAACTTAAGGAAACTTTCCTGTTCCTACAGCCCCCAGAATCAAAGGAAACACAGAGTCATCAGCCCTGGCCTATCGGGAAATAGTCTTTATTACAAAAATCTGCATGTAAACAAATAGCCACTGCACTGAACAGCCTCCCTCCAGGGCATGCACACCAGGGTGTAGGGAAAGGCAGAGTCCTCTCCCCACTCACAGGCCTGTCCCCAAGGGCTGGCTGGGGTCAGCCTGCTGCTTGGGATGCACACGGGCCAGCATAGGCATCTCAGTGGGCCCAGCCCTCGACGGCCACTGGGAGCCGCCTCCCTGGGCAGCACTGTCTGTCTGTCTGTCCATGACCGTGAGGTGGGGGACACCCAGAGTCTGAGCCAGCTCTGAGGCACCTTGGGCGGTTGGCTGGGCCAGCCCACCAATCAGCCCATCTGTCTGCACAATACAGCGAGTGCCCCAGGGTCTAGAGCACCGACAGGTCATGGCAGGACTTGGACTTGGCACGCATGGCCATCTTGCGGCTGTTTCGAGCGACGATGCGGCCCAGGAAGCGCTTCGCCTTCTTGCCCAGGCTCTCTCGCCGCCGGGTACCCGCTTGCCGACGCGCGTTGGCCTCTTTGCTGTCCCTGCGCAGGCGTATCTGACGCACAACACCCTCGAACAGCGCCTGGACGTTGTGATGCAGTGCAGCCGAAGTCTCGATGAACTTGCAGTCAAAGACAACGGCGCAGGCCCGGCCCTCTGGTATGTGTGGCAGGGGTGGAGGGTGGGGGACAGGCACACATCAGTAAGCAAAAGGTGAGTGGGTGAGAAGCCCACTCCAACCCTGGCCACACCTTGGCAGCTATCCGTGGGGAAGGGGAAGGGAGTCCTGGATCCTCCCCAGGAACACAATGAACCCCGGCTCGTGTACGGAGGGGCCCAGGCATCACTGGGTCACCCAGCTGTAAAGCTTGCCCATGTTTAAGGAGCTCACAGAGGCCCACACAAAGACTCATTTATCAAAATAATTTGAAGTTTGATATTTAAACAGTAGTGCTGTAGTAGTCAATGCAGAAAAATGACAACTTTGTTGGACAGCATGGTGTTTTATGGCTTGCCGTTATATCATGATGAATGACGGGAATGGGGGGAGGACATCATCAAGTCACTGCTGGTTCTTCTGTGGGGTTCAGGTCTGGGGGTCACAAAGGATGCTGAGCCCAATGTTGGGGGAGGGGTTCTTTCCAGGGTCAAGACTATGCAGAGACTGGACTGGGCCTGGAATCCAGGCTCTGGCCTCCTGGCCTGAGTCCCTGAACTCTCCTCACCCCTCATCAGCCAGGCCAGGGACAAAGAGGACAAAAAAGGAGGGCTCTGAGATGGTCTAGCAGCTTTTATCTCCTTTTGTGCATCTGGTCCCTTCCCCAGCACTCAGGACTCGGGAGACCTGTGGGAGGGCAGAAGCTCTCCCCCTATCTCCCTGAGTTTTCTTCCTGGACATTTTTAGCCACTGATGATCCCCAGGGACTTGAGCTGAGTCAAGACTGAGTGGACCACAGTGCAGCCAGGATCTCCCTCCCTTTCCAACCCAGCTCCCTGCTCACCGTCCAAGGAGACCTCGCGAGAGCGCACCAGGTCACTCTTGTTGCCCACTAGGATGATGGGCACGTCGTCGGTCTGCCGCGCCCGCCGCAGCTGGACCCGCAGCTCTGAGGCCTTCTCGAAGCTTCCCTTGTCAGTCACTGAGTACACAATGACATATGCATCTCCCATGGCCAGGCAGTGGCCGGGTAGCCAGCGACCCCCATCCTAGGGGACACAGACACATATTTACCCAATCGTCCTCACGCCCCAGCTACAACGCTGTCATTCCCAGTAGGTCCCTACCCCCAGCTCACCCCTCTCACCCAGCCCTGGGTCTCAGCCTGCATCCTACCTGCTCCCAAATGTCATAGACCATGAGTGACGCCTCTTCTCCGTCCACCATTATGGAGCGGTCATATGTGTGCCCTGGGCAGGAGACCAGTAGTCAGGTTAGTTGTTGGCTGCCACAACCCGCCCCCCCCTCAATGCATCAGGTGTCCTATTCTGTAAACCCTTCAACTCCTCCCCAAAGCCCCCCAACCTTCTCCTCCACCGATAGATGCTATATAGTAACAGAAATGACAGGGCTGAGAAATGGGGGGGGGGGGGGCGGGTGAAGGGCATGATGTGCCAGACCCCCACCTAGCTACCCCTTCCCCAAGCTAGCAATGTCCTGGGTGGCCATTCCTGGGCTCCCTGCCCTTCTGTTCCCTGAGACCCAGGATAGTTTTGATCACAGTGGCCCGAGTTAGAGCAGACAGTCCCTGGGGACCTTGGTTACCTAGGACTCCTCTCCTAGACTCTCCTGGTTGTGTTCTCCCCGGTCCTGGCAGGGAGGGCTATCCTGTCCTCACACTACAGAACAATTAAACATATTACCTGGGTCTTCTACTGCAAGCACTTCTTTCCCTACTAAAGGCTAGGGTACCTTCCCCCTTAGATTCCCCATCTGTGAAAGGGGGAGGCAGACGCGATTCTTAAAGCACCTTCAGAATTCCGTTGGTATTTGCTGCTTTTAACCCTGATCCCCAGTCCTGCAGCCCCCAGTCCTAATCCTGTGTTCGCCCCTCCCTCGAACAGTCCCTCCCAGTCCCTCACCTGCGGCTTCCGCTTCAGGCCCGTCCTCTACACCTCCGAAGATGCGCGCCAGAGCGCTCTTGCCCACGCCAGGCGCCCCCAGCAGCAGCACCTTGTAAACGCTCTCGTCTGAATCGCTTCCTCCCGAGCTGAGCGAGTCGGAGGAGCCCTCGGGCCAGTCCAGCCTCGGACCCTGGGCCCCTGTCCCGGCTTCGGCCGTTGTCAGAGGGCCCGGAGACAGCGCCGCCTGCAGGTCGCGCTCGTCCACCGGCATGCTCCGGCGGTGCAGCGGGAGCGTGGGGCCCCAAGGTGTGCTGCCCCGACGGCGATCGCGTTCCCGGCCCCCGCCGCGGTTCCCGTTGGCTCCGCTGCCGCCGCCGTTCAGAGTCATCCCGTCGGACGCCGTCTGGGGAACGGGAATCCGGATGGCTGCGTAAGCCGCGGTGGACATGGAGTAGGAGGCTGGACCCGGGACACGCCTGCCTGACCACGGGTCAGGAAAGATGCTCGGGGTATAGGACCTGCCGCGGAAGGTCTTTGCGCCCTGACAAGTGACCCACCCTCCTGGCTCGTCCATCTCAGACGGTGAGACCACCCCCACCCCGCTCTGCCAGGACACTCACCCACTCAGACACGGTGAGGACTAGGTAGGTACCAGGCTCGGATACAGTCCACCCGTAGACCCAGGCGCGAACACTCGACCAGTCGCAGCCGCCGCCTTCTCAGTCCGTACTGGGCTCAGGCGCCAGAGTTGCCTATTTAAGCCTCTGCCCGCACCCGCCCCCGCCCCCACCCCCACCCCCACCCCCGCGCTCGCCCCCGTCTGCGCGGTGCGGGGGGGCTGACGTGTCTGTCTCCCTCCCCCGAGGGGAATCCCCCACCCTCCTCCTAGGACCTCACACCCACCCAGCCCTCGCCTCACTCTCTAGGGCGGGGCTGGGGCAGACCCCGCAGACAAAAGCCCAGTCTGAGTTTGTGTGTGTGTGTGTGTGTGTGAGAGAGAGAAAGAGAGAGAGAGAGAGAGAGAGAGAGAGAATTGGGGGTGGGTGGAGGGCAGGTAAAGAAGAAGAAGGAGAGGGCGTATGTGAATGGTACGAGGAGGAGGGGGACAGAGGTGGAGAGTGCCATCACGGGTTGGGGGGCGGGCAAGGCCGGAAGAAGCCCCATCAGCCCAGTGGGCCAAGTCCCCACTAGGAAAGACTTAGGTCTGGCCCTTTAAAAGTGATTTCTCCCTTCCCTCTCTCCCAGTCCTGGCCTGTTGCCCAAGCAAGCAGACCAGTTACAGGTCCACAGACTTCACCCTTCACTGCCCATGACACCCATTTATTTTGGGGCCCTAAATCCAAGCTTCTAACCTCAACCCCAGGTCCTTCCCACTCTCAAACCTGCCCTTAGGAATTGACGATTCTACCTGATGAGCCTGCCCTTTGAGATGAGGGTTAGTGATACCTGAGCCCCCAAGGGGACCCTTAGAGGCCTGTGGGGAAGGGGTGGGGAAGGGAGGCCCTCTGGCAGTGTGGGGCCGGTAGAGGTGCAAGCTTGAACCTTGAAGAGGGAATGTGGGCCCAGAGAAGGAAAAGGATGGACTCAGCACCACCTCCCCCTCAGCACCCTCCAGGCAGCTGCCAGCAACTCTGCTAAAAATACCTGCTCATTGGGCTCCTGGCCTGGAGGTTGCCCAAAGTTAGGGAAATCCTGGCAGGCAGGTGTCAGAGACCAGCAGGAGCGGATAGGGGTGGGACTAGACCGGATCAGGTCTGGTTCCAGTCATTCTGAGTCTTCAATGTCTCCTTCCTTCCCTTTAGTCTCAGACTGGGCCTATAATTCAAGGCACACTCGGGGTCTGGAGGTTCATAGTTATAGAGCATGGATGGGATCAGGCTTCCCAGGTGGCTCAGTGATAAAGAATCCGCCTACAATTCAGGAGACCAGGTTCAATCCCTAGGTTGGGAAGAACCGTAGGGATTGGGAAGAAGGAACTGGTAACCTGCTCCAGTATTCTTCCCTGGGAAATCTCATGGACAGAAGAGCCTGGCGGGTTGCAGTCCATGAGGTCGCAAAGAGTCAGACACGACTTAGCAACTGAGTGTGCAGGCACACATTGATGGGGTCAGGCGGTTGGGAATGGGATAGCCACCATTTGGTGCCACCACTGCCCAGAGATCAGCCCCTCCTCAGACCCAGGGAGGATGCTGGGGCCAGAGGGGAGGAGATGTAATGGAGAGACTTGGTTTCTAGTCCTAAATCTGTCCTCAGGGTCCTAGGTTTTGCTTCTCTCCCAGCTTCTATTATTCTATCCCAGCCCCTCTATTATTGCCTTGCTCATGTTTGGGGTGTGTGAGGACTTGGGGGCAGGCAAGCTGTGAGGTACTTTGTGGCAGGGACCTCCTATTAGACTGACGTTTGATTGTGAGGGGTGTGATGGGGGTTGGGGGCACCCATTCAGGGCTCAGGTGACATCACGAATGGATGGATCCTAGTGGGCTGCTGTAGGTTGTCATGGAGACTGGGGTCAGGGCTCTCTGGCTGCTGCATCAGTTTCCTTGGCAACATCTGAAATGGCCTTGGAATGAGCAGGGCCTGGTTAGGTAAGTGTTAGAGAGTTCACGCAGGCCCCTCTAGTTCTTGACATCCTCAAAGCAAGCAAGGCCTGAACTGAGGGGTGGTCTATCCATTTGTGTCCTTCACATGGCTTGGGGGGGTCTTGGAGGACTGGGGAACCCCATGTTGCCTCTAGCTTCCTGGACCAGGTCCAGTGGGAAGACGGAGTCATGGGTTGAGCCTCCTGTCAAAGAACAAAAGTCTTGGGACTTCCCTGGTGGTCCAGTGGTTAAGACTCTGTACTTCCAATGCAGGGGGCATGGGTTTGATCTTTGGTCAGGAAACTAAGATCCCACCATGCCATGCAGTGTAGCCAAAACAAACAACAGAAGTCCTAAGAGCCAGCAAACCACTTTCCATCAGGAATCCCAGCTGGGCTGCTCACGGCCCCTCCTAACCACCTTACACATGACCTTGCTGCTGACAAGAGCCCCTGGATGTCCAACAGAGGGTGGGTGTTGGGGGGGTAGCTGTGGTCATGTAAGGAATTAGGGCTGGGTTTCCCCTCTGATAATCTAAGCTCTTGACCTCAGCAGTGTTTCCTCATTGCCAAGGGAACTGCATCCACACTGGGCCACTCAGGCCCCAAGCATTCCCCAACATGCATCAGTATGGCCAGGGGCCCCAGGAACCATACCAGGACATGCCCTTGAAACACCCCCATTTCTCCGTCATCTCAGTTCTCTGGGCTGAGCTTGGCTGCCTAAGAACAGACCGACGCAAGAACACCCTCAGGATAGCCTGCCCTTCAAATTCCACCTCTGCCCATTTAGTTTGGCTGAGCCTCAGTTCCCTCCTGTGTAGAACAGGAATAACGCCTACATGACGGTGGTTATAAGATATGAATAATCTTGAGGACTTCTCTGGTGGTCCTGTGGTTAAGACCATGCTTCCAATGCAGGGAGTACAGTTTCGATCCCTGGTTGGAGAACTAAGATCCCACCTGCTGTATGGTGCAGCCAAAAAAGAAAAAAAAAAAGGTATAAATAACATGAAATTCAGAGGTAAACTGGTTGGCATGTGTCTGGCATATAGTAATATCGACATCTCAGTATGAACACTTCTATTATCGCCCTTGGTTGGACAGGACAGGCTGAGCGGCTCTGTGGGCCCTCTCCTGCTGCTGCTCTCCTGCTCCTGCTCCATTCTGTCCACAACAGTGGTCTGCCCAGGACAGCGGCAGGTACAGATACTTCTCCCCTCTCCCCACTACCCATGTGTTCTCTGTGGGACCCTATGCCCTTCCTCTTCCTCGGAGAGCAAAATGCTGCAAAGGGAACTTGGCTGGATTTCGGTGTCCCCACCCCTCCTCACACCACAGCTCTCATGCCCCAGTTCCTCTGTTCTGTTCTAAGGCCCAATTCATTCATTCATTTCACTGACCTGTACTAAGTACCTAACTGTATGCCAGGCCTTTGCGCTTTGGGCAGGATGATGAGCAAAAATGGACAGACCTGGGCATGTTCATATGTGTCCTCTAATCCTTGGGTTGGTCTCACTTAGCTATGATTTGTTGTTCCCATTTTGTAGACATGGTAACCAAGGCCTGAGAAGTCATAGGCCAGAAACAGCACAGCCAGACACACCTGGCAGAGGGCTTCAGGGACCTGAGACTTCATTCCCCCCTTCACCCCCCCACCCCACCCCCCATCCCCATGTTCACAGATAGCAGCTGGGATTCCAGAAAGTTACTCATGCACTAGTCCAGTATTCACAAATGGTGTCACTGCAGGCAGCTGGGGGCCAGGCCCAGATGAGTCAAAACTGAAAAGGGGATATCTGATATGCCGGCTGGCTGGATGTGAGCAGCTTGGTGTCCCTCATCCACTGTGGCCTGGCTGCCAGGAGGGCCAGCTGAATGACTCAGTGACACCTGTCTCCCCTGTGACCCCCCCACCCTCAGCTGAACAGAGACACCACAGATCTTAGACAGATCTGGGCTGTCACTGCAGAGGTACACAGGCGGTGAAATCTACAGCTGGATACTGGTGGTTGGGAAGCCTCCTTGGGGCCTGAGGGACCCTGGGTGGTTGGTCACCTGCCTCTCTTGGAGCACTGAGCTGCCTCATCTGTGGAAATGGGAGGGTGGGTACTCTGCCTGGAAGGTCACTTGAAATGGTCCTAGATCCACTTGCAATCCCCTCAGAGCAGTCCTAAGCTGTTGTCACCATTTCCCACATCACACATGAAGAAACTGGGTGACGTGGACTGATGGCTCCACCTCTCTGAGCAGCCAGATCTTGGTCACTGGGTGGCAGAGCCACTCCTGCCTGGAAACCAGGTGACACTGGTGGTAAAAAACCTGCGTGCCAATTCAGGAGACTTAAGAGATGAGGGTTCGATCCCTGGGTCGGGAAGATTCCCTGGACGAGGGCATGGCAACCCACTCCAGTATTCTTTCCTGGAGAATCCCATGGACAGAGGAACCTGGTGGACTATAGTCCATGGGGTCACACAGAGTGGGACAGGACTGAAGTGACTTAGCACAGCATAGGCCCCTCCAGCCAGGCAACAGCGCCCCCTGCCAGCTGAGCAGTACCTGCTGAACTTAGGTTCCTCTACTCTAACTGGAGGTCTTTGGGAGTCACTTACTTATTCTGGAAGCTTCTTTCCTCACCTGCAAAATAGAGATAAGAAAGAATGCCACACAGGGCTGGCTCAAGAATTGGCCATCTAGGTACTTATATATCAAGGCTTCTGCCAATGTCCACTCTCAGGACAGGCTCAATATCGTCAGAAGGCCCCCAGGAACAGATTTGCCAAGGGCCCAGGCTCCTTGCTGAGGCCTCTAGAAGGCTCTGCCTACCAGATGGACTGGCAAGTCTTCTTAATAACTGAATTTTTCCTCAAAGAAATGGAGGCAGGGAATCACATTATGACTTCTGACTGGCTGATCCAAGGTCTAAGCCCCCCAGCCTATCCTGGTGACCAACTGTGCTGGGGGAGGCAGAGGCCCCAGACCTGAGCACTTGGGGTGACACAATCAGAGGATACTGGTGGAGACAGTGCTTCAGGTGGCTTTCAATAGAGAAATCTGCTGTCACTGCCCTGACTAGGGGACCAGACTGAGCATCATCGAGGATGGGGACAAGCTGGCATCACACAGCTACTGGTGGATACTAAGGATTCATAGAACACTCCTGGGCAAGGTTCTCATTAATAGACTCTAACCTGAACTCAACCAATTTCTAGTTTATAGGAAACACAGCAAAGGAAGAAATCAGACTGTGGGACTTCTCCAGGACAACTCACATTGTGCTCTTCAAAACAGTGTCAAGAACGATTAAAAGGTGGGGAGGTGGGAGATAGTTCTAGACAAGGCTAAAGAGACGACAACCAAATGCAATACACGGGACTTGACTGGAGCCTGGTTAAACAATTATGAATGACACTGTGGGGAAATTCATGTATGACTGGATATTAGATATTAGTGTCAGGGAATTGTCTGCTTTGGGACCAGATAACAGTACTGTGGTTACAGGCTTAATCTTAGGAGACATAGGATGAAGTACTTAGAAGTGAAGGGTCGTATGTGTGCAGTTTACTGTCAAGTATATTTATATTCTCCACACATATAAATAAAGCCAGTGTTGTAACATGTTAAGAACTGTTAAATCTAGGTGGTGGGTATACAAGACTGTGTGCTACCTTATTCTTTCAATTTTTTGGCATACTTGCAACTTTTCCCAATCAAATCATTGGGAGAAATTTTTTAAATGAACCAAACCTCCTTGACTCACCCTGTTTAGGCACTCACTACCACCCCCATTCCAAATCGGGAGTGACCCCACAGAGATGAAAGACTCTCAGGCACCCTGGGAAATGAATATAAATTAAAGGTTTATTACAAAATGCAAAATGTTAGTTTCTTATTGTCAGCAATTCAAGAAAACAAGGCCATGAGCCCTGCATGGGGCTGGGAGCAAAAATCCAGGCTCAAGACCGGGCTGATAAACACTGGTTCACAACCTCAAGCAGGTGGGTGTTCTCTAGGGCGGCTGCCACCCGCTCTTTATCCGCAAGCTGCTTGTTCACTAGGTGGAAAGAAGAGAGTGGTGAAATATATCTAACCCCCCCAACTCCCAACAAAGCCCTCCTGTCACCTTCCCAGGATTCCAAGTCAATCTGGCTACCCCCACCATCTGAGCCCACACCACCCCACCTTCTTGTGACCCCTTCCCACCTGGCCCCTCTTGTCTGCCTGCTACACTATAAAGCCTGGCACACCCTGGTCCCATATACTTAGAAGAGAGAGAAGGCAGGAGTGAAAGAACATGGTAAACACAGGAGACTCAAGTCAGGCCAACTTTGCTTTAGGCTGCCACCTAAAGCATCTGCCTAGTGCCACATCCCCAATCTTGCCCTAGAAACCATCATGGCAAGGGGGAAGCCTCGGGGCTAATGCTTCAATACCAGCCCACACTTACCTGCATGTTCTGAGGCATGGGTCCCTGGTGTAATGTGCACATCCATCTGGGAGGGAGAGAGGTGGGCCTGAGCACCCACACACCTGTCTACCCCCTTCTCTCCATTCACCCCCTCCAGTTGATCCTACTTCCTAATTATGCTTTTGGACTCTGGCCTTCCAAATCCATTCACTGCCAGTCCATCACTACCCAAATGTCTGGCCAATGGCTACTGACTTAAAGACCTGTCTGCACCCTCCAACCCTGCTCCAAATGTATCTGTGGCTCCCTACTGCCCAAACTGCCACACTCCTCACTACTTTTCTGCACTTTCCAGCGTGGGTCTTTATTCTTGTCTTATCGAGTTGGAAAGCCTCCTCCCAATTTCATCTCTGTTAGCCAAGTTCCTTCCAGATCTCTCTTATGTCCAGACTCATGCTCCCATCCTCCTCAGTGACAAACACTCACAGCTGCCCCATTCCCAGGGTTAAGTTCAAACTTACCTTGAAACGCTGGGGAAGGGATCGCAGAAGCTTGACTTTGATGGAGAGGCCAATAAGGGTGGCCATACTGCAGTGTGGAATGGTGGGTGTGAAGGCCACGGCCACTGTGCTCTCAGGGTCGCTCACCTAGTTGGGGAGAGGGATGTTAGGAGTCATGACCCGTTCAGTCCTGAGCCCCTCTTTTTAGTGTGTTGCTTCAAACAAGTCTAACAAGTATGGGCCTCAGTTTCCTCATCCATAAAATGGGTGTGCAAATGTTCCAAAGAACCACTGAGGGAGGAGTCCGTGACCTGAGAGCACACCAGCCCCTTGGTGTACAGCTGAGCTATTCTGACTCTCCAGAACAAGTCGCTACCCTGGATGCTGGGAGTGACTCACCTGAACCCGGACTTGCTCTACTACGTTCAATTCTTCTAGTGTCAGGGGATGCTCCGGGTCATTGATGGAGCGAATCAAATGTGTCAAGTGAAGGAAAGAGGACTCTGTGCCTTTGCCCACTGAGAACCCTCCGCCGGTATGCCCGGCCCTAACACAGCTCCACCAACGACACAACGTCACTTCATCCCCCGCATCCCATGCCCGCGAAAACCGCCCCCCACCCCCGCTCCCGGCAGCGGCGGATATCGAAGATCTCGCGCGCGTCGATGCTGTCTGGAACCTGCTCGTCCTCCTCGCCGGCGGTCACTGGCCGGTCCCCAGAGCGTTCGTAGATGAGGGGGTTAGCGTTCTCCAGGAGACCGCCCCCCATCCCGCCGCTGCCCACCATCGCGGAACCGCGGCCGGCGACCGTAGGCATGCACTTCCTCTCCTACGGCGCACTTCCGGGGAACGGGAAGGGGGCGTGGCGTGGTGACGGGGTAACGCGAGGGACATGCAGCGCAGCCCGTGCTTCACCTGGGGTATGGGTGGGACGGTGGCCTCTGTGCGCTCTCCACGCGGACCCGGGAATATACCGAGCGCCTCCAACAACGACACCGAGAAGGGAGCACATGTGCGAGGCGGGAGGGTGCTGGGCACCGCAGGATAAGGCTGGAGCACTGAAGATCCGAATGAGATCGAGCCAGGCATCATTTCCTCCGAGAAACCTGCCCCTTGGGCTGGGCAGTTGCCTAGACTTGCCTCTGTCTGCCCCGGCACGGCTCACTGCGTTTCGGAACTTCCAGGACACGTACCTGCAGCTCCATCTGCACCTGGGGCCCGAGAGTGCTCTCCCAGTCCCCAGCACGCGGACCAGCAGACGTTCTTTAAATGTTTGTCCAATGGATAAATAACTGACCTCGATTTTGGAAAGAGCTGGGGACAGGGAAAGACCCGGGATGAGGTTGAGGGTGTCCTTAAGATGAGGCCCGCAATCAGGTGTGCATTTCAAAAGGGGGACCTTTGCTGAGTAGGCCGGGGGGCTCACGGAGACCCTCAGACCAGAGACAATAAAGGGATGAAGGTGAACCCAGGAAATCGATCCCTGAAAACAAGGAGGAGTTTTTGGAATGACTGGCAGTTACGTTTCCCTGCCTTTACTCTAGCGGTTCCTTTTCCTCTGAACGAAAGTCGTTTTGATATCTCTTGTCTGTGGGAATTCTGGTTGTGCCCCTCTTAAGGAAACGCTCCCGCTTTCCACAATTACAGCTTATTGCTCCCTCTCCGCGATCCTCGCACCCCTCCCCCCTCCCCCGCCCCAGCACCACACTTGTCGAGCCTGTGACTGTAGGGACACTAAACGCAAGTTTGGGGAGAGGGGTCTTGGTATTGCGGAGGAACTGCAGAAGCCTCAATGCCCCTTCGAAGGAACCCCAAGGGGACCCAGACAGAAGGGAAGCGGCTGTGCTAGCCCCTGCCTGCCACTGGTCTTAACCCGTTTAGTCCCGTTCTCCTGCCAAACCCACCTTTGCTCCCGCCTCTGCCCTGCCCAATCCAAACTCCAGGCCTGGGCGAGGCACTGACTGGTCGAGTCCTGGCTGGACGGGTCCCCGCGCAGCCTCTTGCTGAAAAGCCGCGTGCCCGCCGGTAGTGCAGAAAAGACTTCTGAGCTCACGATGAAGCCAGACGGGCCTCGCTTGCTTCTGAGGGCCGTGGCCTTCGGGTTCTTGCTTCTCCTCGTCGCGGGCCAGGGTGAGGCTCCCGCGCAGGGCGACATAGGGACCGGGGTAGGACTTGGCCAAATTCTGCAGAGGCTGTGGGGGTGGGGGTGGGGGTGGGGGTGGGAGTGGTAGAGCGGGTACTGGCGTCGGGGAGGTGGGAGCCTCTGGAGCGCTACAGTACCAGAACCGTGATCCCACGCATCTCTGCGTCCCCAGAGGCGAGAAAAAGTCTGGCCTGCCCCAAGTCTAGCTACGCTGAGGGGCAAGCGGGCTCTAGGGTGTGAGACGCAGCCCGGCGGGGTGGGAAGTTATTTAGAACATTTCCCTTCAAGTGTTCGTGGTGGAGCTAGAGCTGATCAACAATAATAATACCTTCCTGCTGCCGTTTGGCTCTGACCGTTGCACCCTTGGCCAGAGGGACGTCCTGAATGCTTCTGAGCCTCTCTCCACGGAGTTGTAGGCAAGGTTACTGGCTCAGGCTACAGAGGCCCCCATCCCCAGCAGCCACATCTAGCAGGAGAGATTGCCACATCCTCTTCACCCCATGCTCCCACCCTAGGTGAGGGTGTACCTTGGCCTTCAGGGCAAGGTAATCGCTCTTTGTGCCAGCCCTTATCAGTAGCTTTTACTGATAAGTAGCTTAGGCTATGTGGGCACAATACCCGGGCACAGCCCCAGCTCCTGTACCTGCTCTTGAACCCTATGATCATGTAATTCAGAGGTTCTCTGCCTGTGACACTTGACTATCTTGTCCCCTCCCAGTCCAATCTGCCCAGGAAGGGTCCACACTCATGACTCCCCCGTGGCCCACCCCACTGGGCTTCCACCCTTACCCCTTGCTGACCAGGCTCTAGGAGGTCCCCGGAATCTTCCAGCACCACAATCTGCTAAACTTAGCTGAGGCCTCTTTTTAAAAATGTTGCTGTGTTGGATTGGACCCACTTTCAGAGCAGAAGAATTGATAAGTACAGGTGATGGGTCTGTCCCTCTCCTGTCCTACCAAGTCCTGGCTTTTCAACAGGGACCATCTAGATCTCCAGGGCTTTCCACACACTGCCCAGGAGTTCGCCCAAGAATGGCTGTGTGCATGCATCCTTGGTTTTCACCCAAATGGTCACCCGTTGCCTCCCTTTCTGGTCCCTGGCTTTTCCACTTCCTGACCGCAGGAATGACCTCCACACCCCATCGTGGTAGAACTTCTTCATACTGTTTAATGAAAGGGCTTCTCTTCAAGAAGTAAGCATCCTCAATGTAACCAGCCTCTGATCAGGAACATTTTAGCAGGTTTTGTCCTTTGCTATAATGAACAACCAGCATTAGAGGCTGGTGGAGGCAGTGAATTACATGGATAGACATTACATCCCACCAGGAATTAGAGAGCAGCATATTCCTTGGGAGAATGGTGGGCCTTCTGACTTGAAAAGGCATTGCTCAATTGCCCTCTATGGAGCGTGAGAATAGCTGCTGACTCTGGCCTCACCCACACTATGTGTCATCGAGCATGTTAATCTATGTAGTACAGTCACGTGAGGCTGTTTTTTGTTTTCTTTCTTTAAAAAAAAAAAAAGAACACTTTTTATTATGAAACCAGGCTCAGATCTGCCAAATTCTGCAGGCAGAACCTGAGCCTGCAGGAAGAAAGGCGCCAGGGAGGTGGGAACCAGTGGAGATAACACCAGAGGAATTGGGAGCCTGATTGGATACCTCCCTGCACCCTGAGGCACAGAGAGGGTCAGGACTGCCTGAGGTCACATAGCACTGCAGGGATCCGAATCTGAGGTAGGGAGAGTAATATAGCAGACTCAGGATGCCTTCAACAGTTATCAAGACCTGGGCAACTTAGTTTTGTTTGGATTATCACCTCTCCTTTGCACTATTATTTGAAGCAAATCCCAGACATCATATCACTTGTAAATTTTTAAAATCATGTCCTACTAAAAGAAAAGGTATATACCTCTCATAATTTCTTAATGTAATCAAACATCTAGTCGAACATTCTTTTTTCATGTTATCTCATGATATTTATGACATTTTTTAAAACCATGATTTATATAAGGTTCATACTTTAAGAACTGGTAGCTGTGCTTCTTTTTTCAATAGCAGATTTGAGATATAATTCACATAGCATTTAATATGGTTTGTAGGGACTTCCCTGGTGGCCAGTGATCCCAATGCAGGGGGCACATGTTTGATCCCTGGTCAGGGAACTAGGGACTTCCCTGGTAGCTCATCTGGTGAAGAATCTGCCTGCAATGCAGGAGACCCTGGTTTGGTTCCTGGGTCAAGAAATTCCCCTGGAGCAGGGATAGGCTACCCAATCCAGTATGTTTGGGCTTCCCTGGTGGCTCAGATGGTAAAGAATCTGCCCGTGATGCGGGAGACCTGGACTCCATCCTTGGGTTGGGAAGATCCCCTGAGGGAGAGCATGGCAACCAACTCCATTATTCTTGCCTGGAAAATCCCCATGGATAGAGGAACCTGGCGGGCTACGGTCCATGGGGTCGCAAAGAGTTGGACACAACTGAGCAACTAAGCACAGCACAGCACAGGGAACTAAATGCCACACGCCATAACTAAAAAGGATCCCACATGCCACAGCTAAGACCCAGCACAGCCAAAGAAAGAAAGTAAATAAACAAATATTTTAATATGGTTTTTAGTATATCTATGGAGTTTACCACATTGATTTCCCTTTTCCCCAACATTTTGTCTCTATGAATATCCCAATTGTGATTTTGTATAAATTGAATCATCCAATATGTGGTCCTTTAGAACTGGCTTTTTTCACTTAGCATCGTGTTATAGAATGTTTGGTAATTCTTTTTATTGGTGAATAATATATTCTATTGTGTAGATATGGTACATTTTATTAACCCACTTATCAGTTGATGGACATTTGGATTCTTTCCACTTTTTGGTTATTATAAATAATCCTGCTATGAACATCCATACCCAAGTTTTTGTGTGGACATGTTTTCAGTTCTCTTGAGTTTATACTTACGAGTGGAATTGCTGGGTCATTCGGTAACTCTGTGTTTAACTTTTTGAAGGACTGCAGGATGTTTTCCAAAGCACTTGCATCATTTTCTCTTTCCACTGGCAATGTACGAAGGTTCCAGTCTTTCCACATCCTTTCCAACATTTATTATTACCTGTCTTTTTGAAGTATTTCATGAAGCTCAATCTTCAGATTCATTCTCTGCCTTGCTTCTGTTGTTGCGTTGAAGAAACTAGTTTGTTCTGGAGAGGATCCCAGAGTTGGGATTTGGATTATTTTTGTTTGTTTGTTTTCTTGAAGTATGGTTGATTTATAATGTTAAGTTAGTTTCAGGTGTACAGTAAAGTGGTTCAGTGATAAACATATTCATATTCTTTTTCGTTATAGATTATTATAAGATATTGAGTAGAGTTCCCTGTGCTATATAAGGGCTCTAGGCCCTTGTTGGTTATTTTATATATAGTAGTGTGTATATGTTAATCCCAAACTCCTAATTTATCCCTCCCCCCTTTTTCCCTTTGGTAACCATAAATTTGTTTTCTGTGTCCATGAATCTGTTTCTTAAATTCCACATATAACAGAGTTTGGATTTTGCTGATATGGTGTCTTTTAACTGTTTCTCTGCCCCCTGTGTGCCTGTAAATTTGTATTTATATTCTAGAGTCTCGATCAAATTCAGATTTTACGTTTTGCTTTGTTTTGTTTAGGGGCAAGACTGCTTCATATGTGGTACAATGGACTTCCAATAGAAAACATATAATGTCTGATTGTCTTGCTTTCTGTGACAAAATAAGTTGCTGACATCACATTCAGATTTCAGTGTGCGTTTCTCTTAGCATGATTGACACAAATATCTCCTCATTTGTGTAAGAGCTATTTATTGGTGTTCCTCATTCTGTCTGAACATGCACTTTCACCATTTCATGTTCTTTTGCCAAATGTACGTTGCTGTCCTCTTTCTTATTTATAGAATTTTTTATCTATTAGGAATGTCAGCTCCCCATCTGTTAGGTGACTTTCTTTCTTTTTTTAAATTTTTAAACTTTTATTTTCAAAGAGCTAGTGTTGTTTTCTGCATAAGGTAGATGTGCTGGACGATCCATTTAAGCAAGTTCAGTTAGCCCAACTTAACGAAACTGATGTCCTTCGCATACTGGTGGAAATGCTGGCGGCACGTTTTGAGGCCGTATTTTTGGATCAGACCATGGTGGTTTGAGCAGACCCAGCAAGAGTGAGAACTCTGGCCAAAGTTTCTCTGATGGATCCAATAGAGCTGCTGGTGACCCATGTTGCTTTCTTGGCTGCAATGAGGCAAAGGTGTTAGGTGACTCTTAATCTCTTCCTGGTTGCCAGCTCCCTTTAGCAGGCGGGCTGTGCTTTCTAATGTTCTAGACACAGCTGCCCTTTCCTCTGTAGTTCTCCTCGTAACATCGCCCTTTATTTGGAGAATACTTTATGTCATTCTTGCCACCTGGAGTGTGAGATCCTTAAGGACAAGAATCTTGTCTGTCTGATTCCTACAGCTCTCCTGCTGCTCCTAGACCCGCACACAGTGAGTGGAAGGGACACTCTCACCTCCCTCAAGCTCATATGGCTATTTGAGGCTGCTGGGGCTAAACCATGGTGCTAAGCCCCAGAGAGGTACACTGAGCCTGATGGAAAAGGCTGGAGCAGTAAAGGCAGTGGGGGCAGGGCAGAATTACAGGCAGAGAATCTGTAAAGCAAGTATTGGTAGGTCAGTGTCCCTTGAGCTGAGCTGAGGACAGGAAGGAGGTGACAACATCAACCGTCTGGGAGGGCAGCTGAATGGGGAGACCCAACCCTGATGTCCATCTCTATGCCCACAGGCCAGGACTCTACCCGCCCCGTCCGGACCACACACACAGGGAAGGTACAGGGGAGCCTTGTCTACGTGAAGAATGCTGATGTGGGGGTCCACACCTTCTTGGGAATTCCCTTTGCCAAGCCACCTGTAGGGCCACTGCGATTTGCACCCCCAGAGCCCCCAGAATCTTGGAGCGGTGTAAAGGATGGGACTTCCCAGCCAGCCAAGTAAGCAGCAGATCCGGGAACTTTAGGCCCTGGTATAGAGGGTACTCTTGAGCTCTGGGCCAGGTTGCAGTTGTTATTTCATCTAAGCCACAGCCAATTTTCCTTCTGAGACTGATGGATATTCACATGCATTTTTCCGATAAGCATGCTTAAAAGAACAAAGTAACTTTCCCAGACTGAGGGCTTAGCACTCAAAAGACGATTAGATCTACGTGCTGAAGGGACAAGCAGAGACATGTAACTCCCTAAGTTTTAGTTGTACCAAGTGATCTCTGACACCAGAGAAAGTGGCTCTGGAAGAGGTTTGACCCTTGTAGGAGCTCCTGATTCTAGCAGCTCATACTGTAGATTCCCAAGGAGTGGCAGACCTGAGTCTTCACAGTCACTGTGCCAACCAACAGGGCCAGGTGCCGTTGACCAAGGAATGTGTGAATGTTCTTGCTGCTGGAAACTTTGAGGGAAAGATGAGGTTTCCTGAGAGATTGACTTGAGGTTTTTAAAGGACATTGCACTGCTCTTCTCTTGAGAAATGAATCCATTCGTTTTGGCAGCACATGTATACGGGCTACTCCCCTGTTCCAGGTCTGTGTGAGTACAGGGATATGGTGGTGAATGTCAACACGTGCAACCAATAGTTTTCATAGAGGCCCTCAAGAGTCAAGATTTCTCAGCCTCAGGAGGATAGTATCCAAGGCCCTCATAAACTTGAGGCTCCCCTGGAAGACTGGGCTCCGTCCCAGCTTTCCCAGAGTCTGTGGACTGTAACCTGGTGCAAAGGTCCTTTAGGGAGGGATCACATGTAAGTGGGGCATCAGAGAAAGTGGGACCAAGCAGCTGGGAGTAAATCGGGGCCCAGAATCTGATTACAGCTACTGCACAGCCCCAGGACTAACTGCCTGCCACGGCCACCAGGTGTCTGCAGGACCCCGACGGCATGAAAACAATGGAACTGTGGAATGTGACCCTGCCTTCTACCTCCATGTCTGAAGATTGTCTGTACCTCAACATCCACACACCTGCCCATTCCCACAAGGGCTCCAATCTGCCTGTGAGTGCCAGGACATAACTGGGTGAGGGGTGGAAGGATGTTTCTTCTGCAAGAAAATTGAAAAGGACAAGATCAGCTTGAGCCCCACTGCACATGGACCCTGTTAAGACACTGAGTGCTTCTTACCCAGCGTGGATGGCTGACCCTTTGGCACAGGGTCACAGAACCCTGGCTGCTTTCAGAGGTCAGAAACTGTGTCCCTGGGAGGGACCCTGGACTCACCCAACCAACTCATACCCAGGACCCAGTCAGGTACCTAGGTGCCTAAGGCCTGCACTTTGAGGTGGCCAGAGACCCCAGTCTTGGATTATCCATTGGGCCAGTGAGAATGGAGTACTCATTTAATTAATGTGCATGCATGTAAGGTGATCAGAGAAACACCCCTTTTCTTTCCACCCCAGAGGGTTCTGGGGGAAATGGGGCCAGGCTCTGGTAAGTGGGACAGGCCTTACACATGGGAGGCAGGTTTTCCTGATAGAACGTGGGTCACCTTCACTCCAGGTAATGAAGACACTACTGTGTCTTGCTAGAGTTCTGTCCATGTGGTTAGGTGAGCAGAGTCAAAGTTGTGGTTAGCTTAGGTAGCAGCCCTGGTGGGGTTTAGGGCCAGGTGGGAGCCACTTGGTACCTATACCTCGGATTCCCCAGGTGATGGTGTGGATCCATGGTGGCGGGCTTGTCCTGGGCATGGCTTCCATGTATGACGGCTCTGCACTGGCAGCCTTTGAAGACGTGGTGGTGGTCGTTATCCAGTACCGCCTGGGTTTGCTGGGCTTCTTCAGGTGAGTCTGGGGCTGGGCTGGGCTGGGCAATGTGGACTGATGGAGCTAGGACAGTCCCGTGACCCTCATCCTTGCCACCTCTCAGCACTGGAGACAAACACGCAACTGGCAACTGGGGCTACCTGGATCAAGTGGCCGCACTGCGCTGGGTCCAGCAGAATATCGCCTACTTTGGAGGCGACCCTGGCCGTGTCACAATTTTTGGCGAGTCTGCGGGTGGCATAAGCGTGTCTTTGCACGTCATATCCCCCATGTCCCAAGGACTCTTCCATGGCGCCATCATGGAGAGTGGCGTGGCCCTGCTGCCTGGCTTCACCGTCAGCTCATCTGACAAGGTCTCCAAAGTGAGTGCCCTCACTAAAGGAAAGCCCAGACCTGCTCCCTGCATCTCTTAGCCCTCAGCCCATTGTGCTGTCTGTTAAGTGGAGATAACAGGGACTCCCCTGCCATCAGAGGACCTTGGGAACAGCCACCTACCTGGGGATTGTTCAGGGGTCAGAATTCACAGGACTCTGTCAGCTCAGAGGCTGAGTGTGTTCCGTGGCTCACAGAACTCCTGCCCTGGGACCCCCATCAGAGGCAGGACCATCTAGGAAAGTGGGATGACACGCCACCTTCCCACCCCCAGCTGAGTCCTCTGAGCAACAGGGAGGTTGGAACAATTTCAACCCTGTAGAAATCCATTCACAATACTCTGTGAGATTTGGGGGTACACCTGCCTGCACCTGGGGCATTGGGCATACCTCTCTCCCCTACCTGGAAGGATGAGCCGACCACTGCCTGATCTCTTCACAGTTGGTGGCCAACCTGTCTGCCTGTGGCCAGGTTGACTCAGAGGCCCTGGTGGGCTGCCTGCAGCACAAGAATGAAGAGGAGGTTCTAGCCATCAACAAGGTTTGGCTGAATGGATGTGGCTTTGGAGGGAGGGGCAATCAGGTGTGCGGCAGGCAAGCCTGGGTACCCTTCACTGTCCCGGGCAAGTTTTTCTAGCTCCACACTGTGGTGTCCTTATAGCCCTCTTACAGGAGCCTCCTGTAAGCCTCCCTTACAGGAGATGAGGTGTGAATTGAGACCAGGCCATGTTGAGGCAGATGTAGGACCTTCTGGGGTGGGTGTGAGCATCCTGGGATGAGCCAGGAAGGGGTGCATGATGTCTGTGGCATCAGAAAGTGTCTGCAACCTGACCTTGAGGATCCTTAGCACTTCAAGATCATCCCCGGCCTAGTGGATGAGATCTTCCTGCCCAAGCACCCCCTGGAGCTGCTGGCCTCTGCCGACTTTCAACCTGTCCCCAGCATCATTGGTGTCAACAACGATGAGTATGGTTGGATCATCCCCTTGGTGAGGCCCACTCCCAAGCCTCCAGGTGCCTGGGAGCCCATCCAATGGGAAGTCCTCAGGGCTTCATAATTCTGGGCCCATCCTATTTCCAACTTGAGTCTCTCCCACCACCTAGACCATGAACAATTCTGACACCAGGAGGGAAATGAGCAGAGAGACCATGAGGAATGCCTTGCAGGAATTGTCAACAATGATGGTGAGGCTCTTGTGGACCTGCCCTCATGGGGAGGGCTTCCTTTCCTATCCTAAGGCACGGGGAACCCATCACCCAGATATCCTGTCCATGCAATACCTCCCCCTACCCCCACCAGAACTTGGTCCCTGTCCTCAGTTCCCAATCCCAACCCAGAATCCATCTCCCACCTCTGCCCCTGCTGCCTCCCGGCCCCTTCCAGCCTGCCTAACCTGACTCCCTCATCCACCTGGGGCAGACTATGCCTCCTGAGTTTGGTGAGCTGTTGATGGAGGAGTACATAGAGGACAGTGAAGACCATCAGACCCTCCAAAACCAGTTCCATGAGATGATGGGGGACTACATTTTCGTGATCCCTGCACTCCAAGTAGCAATGTTTCATCGTGAGTACATCCGTAACTAAGGCCAGCCTGGCAGGAGGGCAGCTTGGAGCTGCAGGTGTCAGGGGAGGTCTACCAGTGTCCAGGTCCCCACCCATATATATTTATTGGGCCCCAGGTGCCAGGCACTTGAAATCCTTCATCTTGGTAAATCCTCATGGCTAGTCTAAGAGACAGACATTTATCCCATTTTACAGAGGAGGAAAAGAGTTCAGTGACCTTTAGTGACTTGCCCAAGACCACACCCTAGGAATTTCCAAGGCCGCGATTTGAACCCAGGCCCTCCCCACTGCGGTTGCTCCAGCCTGGGACTCCCTCACCCCATTGTCCAGATTCCAACCAGCTTTGGACCTAGCTATATCATCACCATGGATCGTGCAGGAAGGCTCCCAGTGAGGGGCCACCATGTCATGGCCCGTCTGCCCTACCTCCTCAGGTTCCCATGCCCCCGTCTACTTCTACGAGTTCCAACATCAGTCCAGCTTCTTCAAGGATGTCAGGCCGAGCTATGTGAGGGCGGACCACGGAGATGAGGTTCGCTTCCTCTTCAGGAATGAGCAAAGTGAGTCATCCTGGGTGGGGCTCCTTGTTCCCAGGATGTGGGATGCTAGCTGAGACCCTGGGTGAGGGCAGTCATGAGAAAACTGAGGCTCCAAGAGAGGATGGGATCAGGTGTCCAAGATCTGACAGCTGGAAAGACTGAGCTCCAGGGACTTCCTTGATGGTCCAGTGGTTAAGACTCCACACTCCCGATGCTGGGGGCACAGGTTCAATCCCTGGTTGAGAAACTAAGGTCCCGCATGCTGCAGGTACAAAACAGAGAAAAGAAAATTTTAAAAAAGAAGAAGAAGAAAAGGAAAGGGAAAAAAAACTGAGCTTGGAGTCCAGGACTCTTCAGACCAGAACCCACAGTCCATCTCTCCTCACCCTGATCTTCGGTGTCTGGCATGAGTGCAGAGAACATTTTTCAAAGGCATCTTTCTCTCTTTTTTTTTTCCCCTTCCTCCCTACCCTTCTTTTTCCTATTTATCTATTTATTTATTTTAATCACTCAGTCATGTCCAACTCTTTGTGACCCCATGGACTATACAGTCCATGGAATTCTCCAGGCCAGAATACTGGAGTGGATAGCTGTTCCCTTCTCCAGGGGATCTTCCCAACCCCAGGGATTGAACCCAGGTCTCCCTCATTGCAGGTGAATTCTTTACCAGCTGAGCCACCAGGGAAGCCCTCCTATTTATTTTTCAAATCTCTTCCAGTGTCAGAATAAGAGCCTTCTAGGTCAGGGTTGAACCCAGTGTCGGGTCGGCCAGAGGCCGGGAAGAATATATGGGGCTTGGGCAAGGACAGGGCCTGGGGAGCGGGCAGAGCCAAAGGCTGGGATGACAGGGCAGAGCCTGGGATGGTGGGGAGATGGGGGAATGACCCACGTGCTGGACTGAACTGCCCTGACCTGGACCCTTGTCTTCTTGCTCTGTAGTCCAATTCACGGAGGAGGAGGAGCTGCTGAGCAGGAAAATGATCAAGTACTGGGCCAACTTTGCTCGAAATGGGTAAGATGTCACACCCCTACTTTAACCCCCATGGTGGAGAGGACAGGGCCTGGAACCCATTTGGGGCTCCCCTTGTCTGTCTATGGTGACTCATGAGCGTATGTGTCCTTCATTGCACGGCCCCCTCCCCAGCTCCAAGATCCTCTTGGACACCCTTTCCATCTCTGGGTGACCTGGATGGGGGCAGTGACAGTGCTGTTACCTACAGAGCCTCCCTCTGTCAGGAAGCAACAAAGGCTGCCCTGCCCCCTGTAGAACTGATGCTCTAGTGGGAGGTGGTTTCTTTCTTTCCTACTTCTAGAAACCTCCCCTCTCATTCCCCAAGCCCTGTTTGGTTGTCTTGCCTGACCTGTCAGGGGTCAGGTGCTTGGATCTGAGCTTGGTAGGACTCAGAGTGACCCTCATGTCTACAGGAACCCCAATGGTGAGGGTCTGCCCCACTGGCCGATGTTCGACCAGGAGGACCAATACATGCAGCTGAACACACAGCCTGCAGTGGGCCGGGCCCTGAAGGCCCACAGGCTCCAGTTCTGGATGAAGACCCTACCCCAGAAGACACAGGAGCTAATGGAGACCAAGGAGAAGCACACAGAACTATAGCTCCCTGCATCTGGGGGTGGAGGGTTGGGGGCTTGAGTGGAGGTGGGGGTCTGCCACATGTGCCCACACATGCCCAGCGGGGAGCCATCAGTTTTTTCCTTCATTCACACAGCCATTCATTCATTCATTCTTCTACCCATCTATCCATCCAGCAAACCTTGAAGAACCAACTGCCTGATGTTCCCAAGCCTGCCATGGGTCCTCTCTTCTCAGACACAGTCAATAAACCTTCCCAGAAGGTTCATGAGCAAACACTAATGGAAGTTTACTTTCTTTAGCACTCCACTGGACCTTGAGCCCTGTCTTCCCTTCCTTACTTCCACTGCCTCCCCAGCCTCTCTCTCCTCTGCCTCTGAAGGAAGGTGCTTGGGGAACCTTGAACATACGGCTCTCAGCAAGGCCCCCACGCTCTCCGTCTGTAAATGGCCAGTCAGAAACCTGGACACCAGGATCCTGGGAGCGCAGGATCTCAGCCCCGCCCTCCACCCATGCTACCCACTACTCAGAATGTTGAAGTCCCTATCCCCACCCATTATCTTCCTAGACTAAGTGCCATCTGTTGGTGACCTTTAAACAAACTTCTCTTTCACTTAGTGTCCCACAGAGATGATTGACCCTGTTTTTTGTAGGAAGCAGAATTGGGCTTGTCCATGGGCTGCTGGAGCCTGGGCCAGCTGCACAGTGGCCAGGAGAAATGGGCGGGTTCCTCAGTCACTGTCTCCTGAAGCCTGTCTTTATCTTCAGTGATTCTGCAGACATTGTAGGGCCCAGACTTTACATAATCACAGCACATCCGTGAAGAGGTTTATCTGTGGGATATTTCCTGGAAGCAGGATTGAGGGGTCAGAAGATCTAGGATGTTAGGAGAAGAGACTTGTCTGTTGGCTCCCAATGGCCTCTTCATCCAGGGAGGTCTCCTTTGCTTTTTAGAATCCCCCTTGCTACTGCTGCCCTCCCCTCCAACCATCCCCTCTGCTGAGCGTTCCCCAGCTCACTTTGGGCATTGACATGATTAGTTTTCCTATGGACCTCATTCTCCCCAAACTTTTAATTCCTTTTCACCATCTCTCCCCACCACCCCCCCACCAAAACCCTATCTTATATTTCATCTCAATATGCAAAGTCACCAATTATATTCATTCTGCCTCTTTGTTCCACCAAAGCACTTTCTTTATATCAATAAGAGGTTGTATCCCTCTTCTCATAGATCCAGGACTCCCTACCTCTGACCCTCTGAGTACCAGGTTTCCCAGGAGAAATGTCCCCCTTCTTTCTACCCACTGTATTCAGCCCAACCAGAGCCCCCTGAAGTTGGGTTTGAAGGATGGAGATTCATGCATTGCCCACTATAGACACCAGATGGCATACAAGTACACCCTTGAGCTTGAGATGACCAACTCTGGATGAGAAAGGAGACTTCCTTCTAAAGAACACTTTGTTTTGTTGTTCTTGTTAGTTAATCACTAAGTCTTGTTCTACTCTTTGAGACCCCATGGACTGTTGCCCGCCAGGCTCCTCTGTCCATGGGATTTCCCAGGCAAGAATACTGGAGTGGATTGCCATTTCCTTCTCCAGGGGATCTTCCCAACCTAGGGATTGGACCCATACCTCCTGCATTGGCAGGCAGATTCTTTACCTCTGAGCCACTAGGGAAGCCCGTTCTCATGAACACTGCCTGGTTCTAATGCTTCCCCAGCATCCTGAAAGCATCTGTTGGCATGCATGCTTCTGTTTTTCAGTCCTGCTATGCACAGTATACTTCCCAAAACTGGACTCCCGGACTAGTTTTAGGTAAACTGATTTTTGAACAGCTTTATTGTGGAATAATTCACATACAAATTCACCCATTTTAGATGTGAAATGGGTGTACAGTTTTATAAATTTGGATACATGTATAAGATGTACAACCACCATCACATCAAGTTTTAGGATGCATCCATTGCTCAGAAAAGTTCCTTTGTGCACCCTTGCACTGCCCCGAACCTGGTTCCACACAACTACTAACTTGCTTTCTGTTGCTATAGTTTGCCTTTTTTGAAACTTCATATAAATTGATTTTTTTTTTGTCAGCTTCTGTCTCTTAGCATAACGCTTTTGAGATTCAACCAGTAGTTTTTCTCTTTTCTTGCTGAATAGGATTCCATATATGACATGCCACATTTTACCCATTCATCCACTGATGGACATTTGAGTGATTTCTACTTTTTTCCAGGTGGCGCTAGTGGTAAAGAATCCACCTGGCAATGCAGGAGACCTGAGACATGGGTTCCATCCCTGTGTCAGGAAGATCCCCTGGAGAAGGAAATGGCAACCCACTCCAGTATTCTTGCTTGGAGAATCCCATGAACAGAACAGCCTGGTGGGCTACAGTCCATGGAGTCCCAAAGAGTCAGACACGACTGAAGTGACTGAGCATTTTTAGGCTATTTTCAACAAAGTTGCTATGAACATTTTCAGACAAGTCCTTGGACATATGCTTTCATTTCATAAATAGTAAATTGCTAGGGCTTCCCAGGTGGCAGGAGCAATAAAGAACCCACCTGTCACTGCAGGAGACAAGAGACACACAGTTTCAGTCCCTGGAGCATAGCATGGTAACCCACTCCCATATTCTTGCCTGGAGAATCCCATGGAAAGAGGAGCCTGGAGGGCTATAGTCTGGTCCATAGGATTGCAAAGAGTTGGACACAACTGAAGCAACTTAGCACACATGCAAATAGCTAACAGTGGATTCACTGAGTCATATGGAAAATGTATGCTTAACTTTGAAAGAAAATGTCAAACTGCCTTCCATCATGCTGAGGGAGAGAAGCCAGACACTAAATGTCACATATCATATGATTGCTTGACTATACCATTTTTGCATACTCATCAGCCATATATGTGAGTTCCAATTACTCCAGATCCTCACCAGCACCTCGTCTTATCAGTCTTTCACATTCGATTAATTTAATAGATGTGTAGTGGTCTCTCATTGTGGCTGGTTAGCTCCCTCCATCACCCCCCTTCCTCTTTCTCAGTCTCTCTCTCATGAGCCCTTGTATGTACCTGGGATTCTGAGAGAGGGAATGGCCCCACCAGGGAAATTTCCAAAGAGGATTCAGGAAGCTGCCCTGGTCGTTTCTGGCAGGAGAGAAATTTGATCCTCAGGCTCTCTAAATTGAGGTGTGAGCTGGAACTCCAGGAGAGGATCTGGCTTCCAGTCTAGGCATGACCCTCACCCAGTCCCTTAACAGCACATTCAGCTGTTTGCATTAGCAAATATTTGCCAGCGCATTGTACTTTCCAGCCATCCCCCCACCTCTCACTCCCAGCCAGTCATGTTCCTGACACTGGGGCCCATGGGGTCGGGGTCTCCCAAGCCAGCAGTGAGCCAGACATCCTGTTCTGACACAGAACAGGCTCCCCTTGCCTCTGGTTTCATACCTCATGTTTTCGGACTGTAACCTCACTTTAACCCTGTGAGGTGGCTCCTCTTATCATCACTGTTTAATGGATGACAAAACTAGGCCTGGAACTGTGAAGTAACTTGTACTAGGTCACACAGCTGCCTCCTGGCAGAGCCAGGATTTCAGTGCAGGAGGTCTGGCTCTGAAGTCATGTCTTCCCTGGGTGTGGAATACAGAATTTGAGTTGTTACAAAGAGTCTTCCTGCCCCATTTCCTTCATCATCCCTACCCAGGAGTCTCAGGTCCAGTGGAGGGTAGTGCCCTGCCTCCACCGCTGCCACGTGAGGCCCCTTCCAGAGAGTCAGCCTACCTGAGAGTTATCCCCAACATACACCCTGGGGATCCTCAGTCCACAGGCCCCTTGGCAGGGCTGCTCAGGCCCAAGGCATCATCCAACCACCATGGAAAAGAGCCTGTCTGTTTTTCAAAACATTAAACACAGAATTACCATACGACCAACAGTTCCATTCCTAGCTCTACAGCCAAGAGAAACGAAAACATAGGACCACACAGGAACTCATAAACAAATGTTTACAACAGTGTAATTCATAAGAGTCAAAAGGAGGAAACAACCCAAATGCCCTTCAATGAACGAATGGATAGAAAAACTGTTGGTGCACCCACAGTGAAATATTATTTGACCATAAAAAGTAAGTACTGATATGTGCTACACCTTAGATGAAACTCCAAAACATCATGCTGAGGGAGAGAGCCAGACACTAAATGTCACATATCATATGATTGCTTTAATGTGATACATCCAGGATAGGTAAATCTCTGGAGTTAGAGAGCAGATTAATGGTTATCAGCTCATCAGGGGATGGGGGTGTTGGTATGGAAGGTGAGGGGGTAAGGGCGGGAATGGAGAGTGACTGTTTAATGGGTAGGATATATTGCTGGGGTAATGAAAGAATTTTGTAACTAGAGAGATTGCATGAAATCGCAAATATACTAAGTGCCACTGAATTGTACACTTTATAATGGTTCATTGTAATATGAATTTGGTGGTGGTTTAGTCGCTAAGTCGTGTCCGACTCTTGAGACTCCATAAACTGTAGCCTGCCAGGCTCCTCCGTCCTTGGGATTCTCCAGGCAAGAATAGTGGAGTGGGTTGCCATTCCCTTCTCCAGGGTATCTTCCCAAGCCAGGAATCAAACCCAGGTCTCCTGCTTTGCAGGCAGATTCTTTACCGACTGAGCTACAAGGGAAGACTTGATTTAAAAAGAAAAAAAAAGGGACTTCTGGTGGTCCAGTGGTTAAGAGTCTGCCTTCCAATGAGGGAGATGAGGGTTCAATCCCTGGTGGGGGAACTAAGATCCCACATACCTCCAGGGATCTTAGCCTGAGCGCCCCCAACTCCTGACCCGGGAGATCTTGCTTGCCCAACAAAGACCTGATGCAGCCAAAAATAAATAAATACTTTTTTTTTTTTTTCAAAAAAGGGGGCATCAACCCCAGTTCCCTCTACCCTGCTGCAGAGCTCAGGTGCCCCTCCAGCAGGTAGGACCAGACAGTGGCCCCCACCCCAGTGAGCTGGCTCACTCAGAGCAGGACTGGCACCAGGGTCACGTCTACTACTCGCTCAGGTGCTGATATGTGTGTCTTGCAGTGAGTGTACAAAGTGTCCTGGAAGCCTTGGTGTCTGGAGGGCTGGAACTTGAACCCAGGGTTGCAGAGCACCTTCCCCTGCCTAAGGCTGTCATATCACCCAGGCTCCTGTGGGCAGGGCTGCTCTCCCAGCCCCACCTCCCTCCTCCCCCAACCTGGGTGCTAGACTCTGGGTCTTTGGACTGGCCACCAGTCAGGTGGGGGCGGTCTGCTGAGGCTTTCCTAACAACCGTTTAGAGATTGGCTGTGCCAAAGGGCAGGGACATTGTTCCACCTTCCGCCACTTCTGCCCACAGTTGAGTGTGAGTAAGAAGCATGGGCACAGTGGTGAGAACTGGGTCTGGGGTCCTGGTCTGGGTAGCCTGTCTGCTCCTGCCATTCTCTGCTACAGACACTGGTAAGACACACCCACGGGGCCTGAAGAGGTGGAGCTTCTGGGTTGGTGGGAGGACTTCGAGGAGGGGGCAAGAGTGGGGTAGGGACAGGAAAGTGGGCAGCCTGCTCAGAGAAGGAGCCCTCTGTTCTGCTCAGTTGTTCACCGGAATGCCAAGGGTTGAACATCCTCTCTGGGCAGGGGCAACCATCCAGGTAATGCTACCCATCTCTTTTTTTATTATGATAAAATATACAAAACATAAAATTAACCATTTTGACCATTTTTAAGTGCAATCTGTCATGTTTTTAAGAGTTCCTAGGATTTCATTTAATCAGTAAGACACAGACATAGAAATGATTATCATGAGAAAAAGTTTACTTGCCATTCCCTAGAAACAGGGTCCCTCAGGAGGCAGAGGAAATGAACAGGGTGGGGAGGGATGTGGATGAGAGCTTTCATTGTTGTTTCCTGTGGGAGGAACAGGTAAGACAGGCAGTGTAGGTCTGGGTTAGCTCACTGGAATGGTTTCAGTAAGTTCTGGGGCATGGGGCTGTCCCTAGATGTCCGGGACCTGGCCTTGCATTGATTAGGGCAGGTGCTTAGTTGCCAGGAGTACGAGGGTGCCCAGAGGTGGCGATGGCCAGGGGCATGGCCTCTGGATCGACTGTGAAGGGCACATGTCTCAGTGAGTGGTTTACCATCTCTAAGAACTGGCTAGCCCTGGGAGGGCGGAGCCAGCGAGCTAGATGTCAAAATATCAGAACAGAAAATACAAAAAGATAAGGTTGTCACACCTTATTCAGCAGGTGAGAGTTAAGAGAGGGCAAGTGGCCGGCCCAAGCCGACTACCCACTGCCCACCTGGCAGGTCTGTGGGTCTCAGGGTGGTTTAGCTTGTTCACTAGGGGGAACTGACTCAACTTGGAGGAGACATGGGGAGAGGATTTAGGGGGTAGTCACAAGACCCATTTCACAGGCAGGCTGGGGCAGTTCATCAGAGTGCTCAGAACCCGGCCTGGCAGAGGAAGTGCTCAGAGAGCAGACTAGCGGGTCCATCTGCCACCCCAAGCACACTCCCCCACAGCCCCTCTGTCCTGCCCTCAGGGCCGGGGGTCACTCAGCCTGAAGTGGACACACCCCTGGGCCATGTGAGAGGCCTGCAGGTGGGCGTGAAGGGCACAGACCGTCTTGTGAACGTCTTCTTGGGCATTCCATTCGCCCAGCCGCCCCTGGGGCCCCACCGGTTCTCGGCCCCACGCCCAGCGGAGTCTTGGGAAGGTGTGCGAGATGCCAGTAGGGCCCACGCCATGTGAGTAGCCCCGCGGAGGTGGGCAGGCAGGGAGCTGGCAGGGGCCCAGCTACCTGGGCTGGTGGGGCCCAGCTACCTGGGCTGGTGGGGCTGACCCCGGGCCCTCGGGCTCTTCCTCCGCCACAGGTGCCCGCAGGATCTGGAGAGAATGAACAACAGCAGATTTACGCTGGACGGAAAGCACCAGACCTTCCCCATTTCGGAGGACTGCCTGACCCTCAACATATACAGCCCGGCTGAGGCCCCCTCGGGGGCAGGAAGGCCAGTGAGCTGCCTAGAGGGCCCTGTCCACCCAGCCAGCACGGCCAGGCCTGACCCCTCCCCACCCTCGCTCCGAAAGCGCTCCAGGAGTCCCCAGAATGCCCTGAGCCAGTCAATGGGCAGCCGCGGTCACTGACCCACGCCCGTCTCTGCAGGTCATGGTGTGGTTCCACGGGGGATCTCTCGTGACTGGCACCGCCACCGCCCACGATGGGTCTGCCCTGGCCGCCTACGGGGACGTGGTCGTGGTCACAGTCCAGTACCGCCTGGGCTTCCTTGGCTTTTTCAGGTGAGGCAGCAGGCCTGGCGGAGGGCAGTGACTGCGCAGGGTGAGGGTCCCCGGCTCGAAGCAAGACCGGGTCCCAGGCACGCAGGGTGCTGGGCAGAGAAGACTCAGCTGAGGCTTCACCCCCTTGGGGGAGGGGCTCAGCCAAAGCCAGGGTTTGACAGCGGGACTTGGGCCTTTGGGCACAAGATTTTGGCTCCTGGCCTGTGGGTCAACAGAGTCTGTAGGGTCAAAGAACAGCACATTCCAGAAGCCGCTGGAGAGCCAAAGCTGGCAGGTTGCCCAGCCAGGCCCACCCATCCCACATACTGGGCATCTGGCTACCGGGTATTGCTCATAGCCAAGCCAGATTGAGGAGCAAGGGAAGGTGGGGCATCCCAGGGGCTGATTCAGAGCAAAACTTCAGAGGCTGAGGAAGATCTGTCAGGGGATCCAGCCGCCCCTAACCACTGCCCCACCCAACCACCAGCACTGGGGACAAGCATGCTCCTGGCAACTGGGGCTTCCTCGACGCCGTGGCTGCTCTGCGCTGGGTGCAGGGAAACATCACCCCCTTTGGGGGTGACTTCAACTCTGTCACCATCTTTGGTGAATCCAGCGGGGCCTCTGTCGTCTCTGCCCTGGTGAGTCACCCCAGGGAGGGAGCCAGCAGTGGTATCTTCTGCGGTCCCAGACTTCCCAGATCTTCTGCCCTCCTCTGACAGCCACCTGTCCTCCATGCTGCCCCCAGGTCCTGTCCCCGCTGGCTGCAGGGCTGTTCCACAGAGCTATAGCACAGAGTGGAATCGTCACCCTACCGGGGTTACTGGATCCTGACCCCTGGCTCCTGGCTCAGGTCTGCATTTCTTTCACTCTCTCACCCCATGTACACCTGCCCTATGCTTGCTCTTGGAGTCCCAGGGTGGAGGTGTTACCAGTAGCCAGCTCCTTGCTGGCAGAGAGGGATACACTAGGCTGAAGGAAGCACACGACCAGTGAGAACTCAGGGAAAACCGCCAGAGCTCCTAGGGTGTGACATGGTCCCGAAAGCCATCCCTCCAGCCTCACGGGCTACCTGACCCTGCTCCAGCCTCAGCACCAACCATGGTCCCCTCCCTGCCAGAGTAGCGCACACATGACTCCCTCCCCACCTAAACCCTCTCTGCTTTCCTTGCGTGCCTGCATACTAAATCACTTCAGTTGTGTCCAACCCTTTGCGGCCCTGTGGATGGTAGCCCGCCAGGCTCTTCTGTCCATGGCGGTCTCCAGGCAAGAATACTGGAGTTGGTTGCCACACCCTCCTCCAGGGGATCTTCCCAGACTTAGGGATCGAACCCATGTCTCTCACATCTCCTGCGCTGGCAGACAAGTTCTTTACAACTAGCATCACCTCCTTCCTTTACTCCACCAAACTTTTTTGAGCCCACTGACTCTGGGACTAGAGTTAATTAGATAATGACACCGTTCTCACAGCGGTAGAGGGGACCCAGACACACACACACACACACACAGATAAGGACAGTAATGACGTGATGGGGGACACACGGGGTGCCTGAGGACCACCCAAGCTGGTGGGCAAGTAGAGCTTATCTGAGTTGGTGGTAGATCTCTGGCCAGTGACAAGGTCCTGTCTCACATCATTGCCCCGTTTCTCCTACAAATTCGTCCTCTGTCTGTGGAAGGCAGAGGGCAATGATGGGTGAGAGGGAGTCAAGACACTTTTGTCTGTCCCCAGTCCCTCGCAGACTCCTTGGCCTGCAACTCTGACTCCTCGGCTGAGATGGTGCAGTGCCTTCGGCAGAAGACAAGCGAGGAGATGATCCTCGCCTACAAGTCGGTATGCTCACTTCTTGGGGAATGGCAGTGGGCAGTGACTCAGAGGGGGTTCTGTCCAGTGCCTGCAGGAGCAGAGGGGCAATCAGCAGTGCGGGGTGAGGCAGCTACCAGGGAAGTGAAGGGTCTGGGGGCATGAAGAGGGGGGCCACCCCAGTCCTGAGGGTCTTCTAGCAAAGAAGACGGCTTAGAAGGATCATGGGCCTGGTCTCCCGACTCCCTCCAGTCTTCTCGCCTTGGTGATCTCATCCCCTCTCTTCTCCTTAAGGCTCAGCCACCCAGGCAGGCAGCCAAGGGATCTCTAGGGTCCCATCTGTTGAGGGCCTGACTGGGAGGCTCTCTGCTTTGTTTTCTCCTGCAGAAAAAAATAGCTTCGTACAATATCGATGGCACCTTCTTTCCCAAGAGCGCTGAGGAGCTCCTGAGGGAGAGGCAGTTCCCCTCTGTGCCCTTCCTCTTCGGTGTCAACAACCACGAGTTTGGCTGGCTCATCCCCAGGGTGAGTGTGCCCTTCAAGGCCCTCCCTGCCCCACGTGGTTCTCTCCCACCCCGACACCATCTCCATGTGCTGTGAGCTCAGACCCTTCTGTCTCATAGGTGAGAAAGCAGAGGCTGACCCAGTTTCATTTTCTCAAAGCAAATATTTCCTTCTTAGGGACCACATTTTTGTACTTTCTAGGCAGTATTGATCCATGGCATATTCCTGCCTTGGTGTCTGGTTTATAAGTCTGACTCTATGAGACTAGTTTGTGTGACTCTGTACCTGAGAGACCAACCCCCTGAGATTCCCAAGTTTCTGACAAAGTCAAGTCACTGGGAGACATCATGGCCCACATGCCTTCCCGTCCTTTTCAGGAGCACAGAACACCCCACACAGAGTGTCACCATCATACCTTCCTTCTAAGCATATTTCCTTCCTTCTCATATTTCATTCTCACTCTTCCACCCATCTTCACAATGAATAAATTTAATGCCTGCAAAACCTTCCACAAAGAAAGGGTCATCTCATAATTTTCCTTCATTTCATCACTTCGGCAGCTTCTCACTTTAATCACTGAAGCTAATATTGCAGTGAACGTCTTCATGTCCACAGCTTTTGTCCTCTGATTAAATCCCTTGGATTTAATCCCCAGGGGGACATTTGGGTGCTTGTTAGATGAAAGCCTTAAGCAATGTTGATACTCACTGAAGTTGATAGGAGCTTACAGTCCATGTGTGTGTGTGTGTGTGTGTGTGTGTAATAGCAGAAGAGTGTTAAGGGGAAACAGTGCCCTGGACTCTGGTAGGCAGCCTTGCCCCCACACTTGCAACATTGAGTTGTGAGTGTTAACAGTGAAAGAGAGCCAACTTGGCTGGCTCCCAAAACACAGGCAAACCTGTCTGGTGTGGAACGCTGTGCCCAGGACTTTGTAGCTAAAGATATTTCTCAGAGTTGGTGACTCAGAGGGCTGCTCACCCCGTCAAAGTGCAGGCGTTCCCTCCACTGTCCATAGGAGCACAACCATAACATTTTCAGCAACTAGATGTTCACTAAGTATCCACGGTGAAAGCTTTAGCCATGGAAAGTAATCTGTATTCCTAATGGAAACTTCTCCACTTCTTACATGTTGCTATTGGTACCGCACTTTCTGAAATTACTTCACTGATTCAAACTGCCACCAGCAATGTCTACAGGTTTTTTGTATGTTTGTTTGTTTTTTCATTTTGTTTGACTGCTGTGAGGCCTGCAGGATCTTAGTTCCCCGACTAGGAATCAAACCCAGGCCCCTTGCGGTAGAAGCACAGAGTCCTAACCACTTGACCACCAGTGAAGTCCCTGGAGTCTACAAGCTTTCTTGCAATCTTACCAGCATTTGCAGAGCACAATTTTTTAAATGTCAACTTTAAAAAAATATAATTTACATAGCATAAAAGTTACCTCTTTAAAGTGTACAATTCAGTGGTTCTTAGTACACTCACAAAGCTGTGCAGCCATCACCATATCTTATTCCAGAACATTTGCTTCACCATCACGCAGAAAGAAGGCCATGCCCATTTAGCTGTCACTTCCCATCCCTCCCCATGGTCCCCACCCCAGCACTTGGCAACCATGAATCTACTTTCTGTGTCTGATCTACTTTCTGTCAAATCTATGGATTTGCCTCTTCTGGACATTTCATACAATAGAATCATACAATATGTGGGGTTTTGTGTCTGACTTCTTTCACCTAATATAAGGTTTTCAAGGGCCATCTATGTTGTAGTGGATATCAGTACTTCCCTCTTTTTTTATGGCTGAATAGTTCAGTGTATGGATACACCACATTTGTTTATCCATTCATCAGTTGACAGACAGTTGTTTCCACGTTTATGGCTCTTATGGATCCCCCTACTATGAACGTTCGTGTACCAGTTTTTGTGCAAACATATGCCTTAATTGGTCTTGCTTATATACTCAGGGATGGAACCAGTGGGTCCTGGAGTAAGTCTATGCTTAATCATTTCAGGAACTGCTGAACTATTTTTCAAAGTAGCTGCACCACTTTAAATTCCCACCACCAGTGTGTAAGGATTTCAATTACTCCACATCCTTGCCAATGCTTGTTAATATCTTTTGTTTTGATTGTAGTCATCCCAGTGGGTGTGAAGTGGTATCTCATTGTGGTTTTGAGTTGCGCTTCCCTAGTGACTAAAATGGTGAACATCTTTTCATGTGCTTATCAGCCATTTTAATATTTCCTTTGGAGAACTGTCTTCTGTTTTGCCATTTTTAAATTGAATTATTTGTCTTTTTATTGTTGAGTTGTAAAATTTTTCATATATTCCAGATAGATGTCCCTTATCAGATATATGATTTTCAAATATTTTTCCCATTCTGTGGATTGTATTTTCACATTGTTGACAGTATCCTTTGCCACACAATTAAAAAAAAATGATGAAGTTTATCTGTTCTTCTGTTGGTTGCCTTTTTTTTTTTGTCATGCCTAAGAAATCATTGCTAAATCCAAGGTCATACGCAGGATACAGCATGCTTGGGGCTGGTGCATGGGGATGACCCACAGAGATGTTATGGGGAGGGAGGTGGGAGGGGGATTCATGTTTGGGAACACATGTAAGAATTAAAGATTTTAAAATTTAAAAAAATAAATAAATAAATAAATAAATAAATCCAAGGTCATAAAGATTTACCTCTATGATTACTTCTCAGAATTTTATAGTTTTAGCTGTTATATTTAGGTCTAGATTCATTTCAAGTTAATTTTTGTATATGGTGTGAGTTAGGGCTCTTTTGCACGTGGTATCTTCTTGTCCCTTCATGATTTGTTGAAAAAAACTGTTCTTTTCTTATTAAACTGTCTTGGTGCCCTTATTGAAAATCAGCTGGTCATGAATGAAGGAGTTTATTTCTGGACTTTGAATTCTACTCCATTAATTTATCCTTATGCCACTGCCATAGTATCTTGATTACAGCAGTATTATAGTAAATTTTAAAATTGGGAAGTGTGAATTCCTCAACTCTGTTCTTCTTTTTCAAGATTGCTGTATTATTTTGTCAGAGTTGCCATAACAAACAACCACAATCTGAGTGGCTTAAACAATAGACATTAAGTGTCTCACAGTCCTAGAGGCTACAAGTCTGAAATCAAGATGCTAGCAAGACTGGCTCCTTCTGAGTGTTGTGAGAGAGAATCCACGCCTCTTTTTAATGTTCCCGCTGGCCTCGTGTATCCCTTGGCTTATAGACGGCGTTCTCTCTCTGGCTTTCCCTCTGACCCATCTACCTCTGTGTCTAAATTTCCCCCTTTTCCAAGGACACCAGACATACTAGACAGTGCTCTGCGCTCAGTCGCATCTGACTCTTTGTGACCCCACAGACTGTAGCCTGCCAGCTCCTCTATCTCTGGGATTTCCCAGGAAAGAGTACTGGAGTAGGTTGCCATTTCCTTCTCCAGCGGATTTTCCTGACTCAGGGATTGAACATGTGACTCTTGTGTCTCCTGAATTGCAGGCAGATTCTTTTCCCACTGAGCCATCAGGGAAGCTGATACTAGACTACGGCCCACCCTAATGATTACCTCTGTAATCATCTAAATTTGACTAATGGCCTCATCTTTACATAAGATCACATTCTGAGGTACTGGGGATTATGACTCCACATATATTTATGTGGAGACACAATCAGTCCATAATAATTGTTTAGCTATTCTGAGTCCCTTGCATTCCCATGTGAATTGTGGTCGGCTTGTCCATTTCTGAAAAGAAAAAAAAGTAACTGAGATTCTGATTGGATCGCACTGAATCTCTAGTGCAATTTGGGAAGTACTGTCATTTTAACAATAGTAAGTCTTCCAATCCATGAACATGGAACATCTTCACATTTAGTTAAGGCTTCTTTAATTTCTCTCAATTATGTCTTCTAGTGTTTAATGTACAGTCTTGTACTTCCCTTATTAAATTTATTCCTAAGTATTTTATTCTTTTCAATGCTATTGTAAATGGAATTGTTTTCTTCATGTCGCCTTCAGATTGTTCATTGCTAGTGTATAGGAGCAATTGGTATACTGATCTTGTAGAACAACTGTTTAAAAAGTTTTGCTACTTTAGCTTCTGTGGCCTTTAGTACCTTAATTCCTAGTGAAGATTAATGTCTCCCCTTGGGTATACACTTTTTGTGTTTGTTTACCTGTGAATTTTTTGTTCCCGTTGCTATAAAGATTAGCCAAGAGTCTGGGAGCCATGAAAATAACTTTAATAACTTTAACCTTTCTATCCTGCTTACTCTGTCAAGGCCTTTATGCATTAACCCAGTCCTCATAGCAATCCCATGAGGCAAGATATTGTTACTCCTTTTACAGTTTAAGAGGGGCTTCCCTCATAGCTCAGTACTCTTGGGCTTCCCTTGTGGCTCAGCTGGTAAAGATTTCACCTGAAATGCGGGAGACCTGGGTTTGATCCCTGGGTTGGGAAGATCCTCTAGAGAAGGGAAAGGTTACCCAGTCCAGTATTCTGGCCTGGAGAATTCCACGGACTTATGCAGTCCGTGAGGTCGCAAAGAGTCAGACATGACTGAGTGACTCTTACTTACTTACAGATTAAGAAACTGTGACATAGACAGTTTAAGTAACTGGTTCATGTTATGCACCTAGTAAGTAGAAGAGCTGAGACTTAAACCAGAAACCAAGCTTTAAAAACTGTAACGTGCAAAGCCAACATTTTAAAAAAATATTTATTTATTTTATGTTTATTATTTATTTGGCTGTGTCAGGTCTTAGTTGCACCATGCGAACTGTTAGTTGCAGCATGTGGGTTCCCTGACCAGGAATCGAACCCAGGCCCCCTGCATGGAAAACACAAAGTCTTAGTCACCAGACCACCAGAGAAGTTCCTAAAGTCAACGTTTAATTTTAAAGACAACATTTGAACTTTCTTTGTAACCCCTGCTACAGGACCTGGGGGTCTTGATGTTATTCTATGAAAATATTGAACAAATTCCGAGACTGCTGCTAACCACTTGCTTGTTGTATTTGGTGTTTTCCCCTTCCTCCTAAATTAGAAGTTTATTTTTAGGGAGGTCTTCAGGCTAGTGGGTTTGGCCACACTCGGCTCCATAATGAGCTCATGATCACAGGGCAGTGAACACTGGCCTGCTCCAAGCTGGGAGCTGGCTGGGAAGGTGAGGGTGAAAGGCATGGGCTATGATGAGGCTGCACTGAGAGGGCCTTGGTGTCTTCACAGGGCTGGGGTTTCCTGGATAAGATGGATCAACTGAGCCTGGAGGACATGCTGGCCATCCTGAGGCCCTACTTGACCAATATGGTGAGAAAAAGGCAGGAAAGTGTAGTCCAGTGGGGCCAAACCCAACACGGTCTCTACCCCTTACCCTCCAACACCCAGCTACCTACCTGCCACCAAGCCTGGGGGGCAACTCTTGGATTTTAGTTCTGTCTAGGAATTGCCTTGGACATGACACAACATGGTTCTCAAAGGAAGATCATCACCACATCATTTTCATCACAGACTACCCGTAATGAGCACACACTCTCTGCCAGGAGCTGTGAGGAAGTCCCATGATTCATTCTTCCACTAACTTCCTAGTTAACTTCAACTGAGTGCCTGCTCTAGGCTAGAACTCTGTGATTCACATAGGCTGCCAAACCACCTTACAGGGAGGAACTGACTTTCAGAGATGTCCAGCAACCTGTCTGAGGTCACACAGCCAAGCAGTGATTGCAGAGCTAGCATTTAACTCCAGATTTGACCTCTTCCCACCCAGACATCATCTAGAACCCCCAAGGAAGGGGGGTAGATAGCCTCCTGCCACAGGAGCCCTGGGACATGAGAAACACCAGACAGGAGGATGCAGGACCTCTTGGAAGGGTCTGCCATGGCTGTGGGATCTGACAAGGCCTCTCACCCCAGGATGTGCCCACTGAGGTGATGCCCACCATCATAAAGGAATACCTAGGCAGCAGGTCAGATGGACAAGCCAAGCGAGAAGCCTTCCAGGAATTGATAAGTGACATTATCATAACCTTCCCCATGTTGCAATTTGCAAGAGACCTCCAAGGTAAGCCTATCACTGTCTGACCTGTCCCACCCTTCCCACTTGAGCCCAGGACCTGAGCTATCACGGGTGACACGGCCTCTCCCTCCACTGCGCCCCCCACTCACCACTTCCTCTCTGGGATGCAGTGTCACCGCAGTGAGAGGTGACTCTGGCAGGACACTCTGCAGAGGAGAAAACCAAAGCCCAGAGAGGTGCAGTGCCCTGTCAGAGGTCACTCAGCACGGCTTATCACCAATTCTCTGGGATTCAGTTGACTCATGAGTGATTTTTTCTGCTCTCAGCCTTCCTCCTGGGAGAAAAGTCTTGCTTCCTTCCAAGCTTCATGGCTCGGCAGTCCCCAACCTTTTTGGCACCAGGGACTGTTTTCATGGAAGACAATTTTTCCACAGACCAGGAGTGGGAGGGTGATGGTTTCAGGATGGCTCAAGCACATTACATTTATTGTACACTTTATTTCTATTTATTATACACTTTATTTCTATTTATTATGATATCACCTCCAGATCATCAGGCATTCAGTCCTGGAGACTGCGGACCCCTCTCGTGCCTAACCCTAACACAGTCCTAGAACAATTCCAGGTTCCTGTCTTTGTGACCCCTTGGGCAGATACATAACCCTTCTGGGCTCATTTTCTCATTTCTAAAATGGCTATAGGAGGGGCTTCCCTGATGGTCCAGTGGCTAAGATTCCAGGCTCCCAAGGCAGGGGACCTGGGTTCAATCCCTGGTCGGGGGGAACTAACGATCCTACATGCCACAACAAGATTTGGTGCAGCCAAAAAAATAAAAATTTAAAGAAATAAAATGGCAACCATAATGCATAATAATCTAACCCATAAGTTACTATGAGGATGAACTGAATGATGACACATAAAGCACATGGACTGGTGCTGAACATCGAGCAAGTACTCAGAAAAGGCTTGCTGTTCATCATTTTGTCATCATCATCATTATCACTGGTATTGGTGTTATGATGAGCCTGGCTTAGCAATGATAGTGCCTGATCAGGCTACGGGTGACCATCTCTCATCCAGCCCTCTCTCCACAGATTCTGGGGTCTCCATCTTCTTCTATGAGTTCCAGCATCGACCCAGTTCTTTTGCGAAGATCAAGCCAGCCTGGGTGCGGGCTGATCATGGGGCTGAGTTGACTTTCATGTTCGGCGGTCCTTTCCTCACGGATGAGAGCTCCATGTTGGGTGAGGATGGACGGACCAGTGATCCTTAGGTTTCTGGCTCCACCAGGGGAGGAGAGGGGCTTTCAGAAACAGAGTTCTCGGGTCAGCATAAGGGACCCTGGAGTCTCCTTCAGGACCCACCTGAACCTGATCCAAGTCTGTCCTTCCCACAGCCTTTCCAGAAGCCACAGAGGAGGAGCAGCAACTGAGCCTCACCATGATGGCCCAGTGGACCAACTTTGCCTGGACAGGGTGAGTAAGCAAACAGGCCTGCCTGGCTTTGGGCCTAGGACTACTTAGAGCTTCCTGCCTGGCAGCAATACAGGAGGCCTTGGTCTTCATTCATTCATTCCTCCCACTCAGGGACCCCAATGGCAAGGGGCTGCCTCTTTGGCCACCATTCAACCATGAGGAGAAATACCTGGAAATCAGCCTGGTGCCACGGGTCAACCAGAAGCCAAGGGAGGCCCGAATGCAGCTCTGGGCAGAGATACTTCCCACCAAGTTCGGGCAGTGGCAGCAGAAGCAGCAGGGCAGGAAGATCCAGGAGGAACTCTGAGGCAGGCCCTGAGCCTTCTGGGCTGGAACTCAGCCCTAGGGGTGGCCACATCCCAGGCGGGCAGCCTCCTCCTCTCCCTGCTGTGCTGTGTGCTAAATCGCTTCAGTTGTGTCTGTTTTGCAGCCCCCATGGACTGTAGCCCGGCAGGCTCCTCTGTCCCTGGGATTCTCCAGGCAAGAATACTGGAGCGGGTTGCCATGCCTTCCTCCAGGGGATCTTCCTGACCCAAGGATCGAACTGGGGTCTCTTACATCTCCTGCATGGGGAGGGTTTTTTTTTTGTTTGTTTGTTTTTTACCTCCAGTGCCATCTAGGAAGCCCTCTCTCTCTGCTAAGAGACTTTAACTCAAACCAGCCTGATGGGCAGTCATGTCTCTTAAAGCAGGGGTCCCCAACCTCCAGGAGCTAATGTCTGATGATCTGAGGTGGGGCTGATGTCATAATAATAGAAATAAAGTGCACAATAAGTGAAATGCACTTGATTCATCCTGAAACCATTCCCTCCTTCCCAGTCAATGGAAAAATTGTCTTCTACAAAACCAGTCCCTGGTGCCAAAAATGTCGGGGACTGCTCGCTGCATTAGAGCATCAGTCTCTCTGTGACTCCTGTGAAATGTTGCGTGCTTCTCATCTAGGGGGATTTTGCCCAAACTTCCCCTCTTCCCACTTGCTCCATGGAAAGTTCCAGCTCCTACCTCAAGCTCCCCAGAGGATCCTCCTCCGGAAAGTCTTCCTTGCCTTCTCTGGGCCTGGCCCGAGCTCTGTCCATGACAATGTATTCCACTCTAGGCTGGCACTGTTGGTGTCAGTGTTCCCCTTCCCCTCTCAGAAGCTCTCTGAGAGTGGAAATCAGCCTGACCCCACTCTGCTCTTCCCATACTAGGATCAGGCAGGACCTGGGGTCAAATGATGCTCGCTGAGTGAGAGACTGACAAAGTATGAGGACGGGGACTGTTGCATGTGAACCCAGGCCCTTTAGGCACCAAAGCTCTGCTTAGTTCTGGACAAATGTTGTCCTCTCTGATCAGAAGGGTAGGTGGACTCTGGTGGCAGAGACCTGGAGTTGGAGAGGGTGGGTCCTGAGGCCTCAGGGGATCCAGCAGACAACCGATCTCAGAGGGCTCTGGCTATGGCTGGGGGAGGTCCCTGTGTCCATGCTGCCCAGTCTTGGCCCTTGCACAAGACAGAGCAGAGTCCAGCAGGGCCAGGGCCCTGACCCTTGGAAGTGAGATGCAAGCTTCCCAGCCCTAGTACCTCGCCCGCTTATGGCCTGCCTGGGCTCTTTCCTCTCCCTCCAGCTGGGGGAGACTGACTTCTGGGGTTGCACAGTTCTCGGAGCACCACCAGGACATGGGAGAACAGGCTGGGGGTGGGTGTCTGGACTAGCGCATCAGTCAGGCTGCTGTCACAGAGAGAAGACAAGATCTGCCCTCTCAGGCAACAACAGGCGAAAAGCAGCCGGAGGTTTTTGAGTGGGGCACACATTTCTTTCTTTTGTTTGGTTTTGAGGATCAATATACCCTTCCCTTGAGACATCTGGATTTTAATACAAACACAGTGACTTCCCCTCCTCCCACTATCTCATCCCACCAACTCTGGTCCCACATACACCCTTCCTCAGTCAGACTAAGTTCCTGGCTGCTGCTGAGTGAATGAAAACTACTTGCAGTTAAGACCAATTCTGTTTTGTGCATGCATGCTAAGTCGTTTTAATCATGTCCAACTCTTTGTAACCCCATGGACTGTAGCTTTCCATGTTCCTTTGTCCATGGGGTTCTCCAGGCAAGAATATTGCAGTGGGTTGCCATGCCCTCCTCCAGGGGATCTTCCCTACCCAGGGATCAAACCCATGTCTCTTGTGTCTCCTGCATTGGCAGGAGGATTCTTTACCACTTGTGCCACCTGGGAAGTTCTGTTTTGGGAAGTCCATTTGGGGCAGAAAAGAGTCATAAACCAGAGAGGTTCCAAACCGTGCTGCTCGGCTACTCTAAAGCTCCCTGCCGCCCTTGAGGCAAGTTCAAGCTCTTTACACAGCATTGAAGGCTTCTCGTTCTCATCCCTATGTCCCCACAAGCTGCTGGTAAGAGAGTCTGACAGGTAAACAGGCTCCAATTCCATAGTGTGTTACTGGAGACACAAAGGGCTGTAGGAACAGGGAGGCATAGACCGGCCTGACTTGGGGGACAGGGAAGGCAGGACATCTAGGCTGACACCGGAAGGACCAGCAGAAGTGGCTCAGGCCAGGGCGGGTAGGCTTGAGTGGTGGAGCAGGGAGGAGGGCGTTCCTGGCAGATGGAACAGCAGGAACAAAAGCCTGGAGGTTGAGATGTGCTGAGAAAACAGTTCTGTATGTTTGGAGAGGCCAGCAAAGACCAGACTGGGAGCAGCCTTGCAGGGGGCTTGGACTGGGGGCCTGGCCTGGAGGGTGACAGAGAGCCTGGGAAAGGTTTAATCCGGGGTGGGGTAACATGAAAGGGTTGGGGGTGGTGATGAGAGAGGGGACAGGGAGAGCAAGACGAGGGCCAGTGTGGGCTTCCGGCGGGGACAGAAGGCACCAGTGGGCTCTAGATTTAGAATTGACAGGCTGACGTGGTAATTGAGGGGACAAGAAGGTGAGAGAAGGGAGACTCCTGGAGGGTGGGGGTTGCCTGGGGGCGAGCAGGACTGGGTTGGGAACCAAGGGGTCGGTTTAGACCCTGCTGGAGTTACAAACAGGCCTCTTCCTCCAGGCCTGAGGGCACACTACACCTGGCAGCTGTGGGGAAGTGGGGGGTGAGGGGGACACATACCAGCTTTGGTGTCACCACTGCCAGAAAGCTCCAAGGAGGGTAGGCGAGCCTGCGGGTGAGGCGTCAGACCATGTCCCCGGTCAGCTTTCCCCCTTCTTCTCCTTCTTCCCCCAACTTCTGGGGTTTTCTGTCCATGGAAGGGAGACTAATGACTCGGCATGGTCCCAGGGGCTTGGGGTCGAGGGGGAGGCCGTGCCAGACAAGGGGGTGCTCCTAGGATTCCAGTCTTCTTGCCTCTTTACTCTCACTTCCCTGGGCCACTACTTATGGAACTCCCTCCCCTGCCGGCAGCGCATCCTCCATCCACTGATGGTCCAGCCCCAGGACCCAGAGTGAAGGGAGCAAGCCAGGGGCACCCACAAATTCAGAAGGACCAGGCCCTGCAGGGCACGGACTGGTGGACCCAGGGAGCCTCCCCAAGGCAGGGTGATGGGAAGGACCCAGTGAGCAGTGTGAGTGTGTGAGCACAAGGGGGTACTGCAGGATCAAACGTGCATACCTGGACCCAGCCACCCGATAAGAGATTGGTAGACACTCCCAGTAGATGCAGACAAGTGTGTGCATACCCAGCGCTAGTCACACACACACATTCACACACACATACCGTCACTAATAGGGTCCCAATACAGCTCAACAATTTACTAGATATGTATGAGCAAGTTATTTAGTTTCTTTGTTCCTTAGTTTTCCCATTTGTAAAATGGGGGCAATGATAGTGTTTTTCCCCCTTCATGGATCTGCTATGAGGACTGAATGATAATTAGCTGTAAAGTGCCTGGAATAGTGCCTGACACACAACATGTGCTCAAAAATTGCCCCCTAGTGTAGGTGTGGCCACAGATTTCAATTGCACTGTCTGAAAAAATCATATGGCTCCCTCAATCACAGTTCAAAGATAGAAGAACTGGGGGACATTAGGGGTGCCATCATAATGTTAGTATGAGGTTTTTCCACTTTGAAATAACTCTTGGGCCTGTGTCTGCCTAGAAGGGGTGGCAGGTGGAGCTTTGTGATGTTCTGAATCAGTCTCTGGCCTTCCCTGAGGGTCTCAGGGAAGCTGTCATCCAAGCCCCTCCCCCGCTTTACCTGCAGTCCCTCCTATTGGATTTTAGATGTATGCCCTCCAGTCTCCCTGGACCCCAGTTCCCAGCCCAGCTTGCCCAGACCCTGGGAAAACCATTCCAAGAACAGAAAGCTACTGGGTAGGGGAACACCAGCTCTGTTACTGGAGAATAGTGGCATCCACACATCCCTCCTCCCTCTGCCCCACCCCATGGGCTTCCTTTCCCATCAGCCCAGATTCCTCATGTCTTGAGATGCAGTTGCCCACTGGAGCCTCTCCTGAGGTGGTCTTGCCCCTCCCTACTGTCCCTGAGCTGACTCTTCTGACTCCGGAGGTCTTGACCAGGGCCCAGGGCACCAGGCAGAGGGCCAGGCCTCACCCCCCAAAGAAGCCTTGCTGAGCTTCCCTCTGTGCTCAAGTTCACTCACATCCTTTCTCTCCCTCAGGGCTCTGGACCATCCTCTGGGGTCCTGAGTAGTCTTATAGGACCTTTGGACCAACCTCTGGGGTCCCGAGTGGATCCCCACTTTACAGAGGAAGAAACTGAGGATCAGAGAGGGGAAGCACCTTGCCTGAGGCCACACAGAGAGTGAGGATGGAGCCAGGACCCATTCCCAGTACTGTGGGCCTCCCTCCAGACTGTGCCCTCATGCCTAGAGTGAGCTTTCTAGCTGCCAGAGTCAGGGTCTAAGGGGTGATGTAGGCAGAGGAACTGGGATTCCAATAGCCAGCACTGTCAGCGAGTGAGGCCCAGAGTGGGGAGTTTTGCAATAGTTCAGGCAGTACAGAGATGAGAGATGACCACACCGCACTGACTGGGTCTGCAGAGCTCCTGGCACAGGCTCCTTCTCTTCTCAGGAGCTTGGCTTCATCCGGTGATCTGGCCCTAAGGACACCCCACCCCACTTGTCAGGCATCTTTGAAGCCCAGTCGTGGACCAGATAGAGCCTCATTTCAGTTCAGTTCAGTTCATTCACTCCGTCGTTTCTGACTCTTTGTGACCCCGTGGACTGCAGCACACCAGGCTTCCCTGTCTTGATAGAGCCTCAGTTTTCTCTCAAAAAACAGAGGGTGCTGGGTGACCCAGGAGAAGATCACCTAGCATTCAGTTCAGTTCAGTTCAGTTCATTTCAGTCACTCAGTTATGTCTGACTCTTTGTGACCCCATGAATCGCAGCACGCCAGGCCTCCCTGTCCATCACCAACTCCCGGAGTTCACTCAGACTCATGTCCATCGAGTCCGTGATGCCATCCAGCCATCTCATCCTCGGTCATCCCCTTCTTCTACTGCCTCCAATCCCTCCCAGCATCAGAGTCTTTTCCAATGAGTCAACCCTTCGCATGAGGTGGCTAAGGTATTGGAGTTTCAGCTTTAGCATCATTCCTTCCAAAGAAATCCCTGGGCTGATCTCCTTTAGGATGGACTGGTTGGATCTCCTTGCAGTCCAAGGGACTCTCAAGAGTCTTCTCCAAAACCACAGTTCAAAAGCATCAATTCTTTGGCGCTCAGCTTTCTTCACAGTCCAACTCTCACATCCATACATGACCACTGGAAAAACCATAGCCTTGACTAGATGGACCTTTGTTGGCAAAGTAATGTCTCTGCTTTTCAACATGCTGTCTAGGTTAGCCATAACTTTCCTTCTACGGAGTAAGCGTCTTTTAATTTCATGGCTGCAGTCACCATCTGCAGTGATTTTGAAGCCCCCAAAAATAAAGTCTAACACTGTTTCCACTGTTTCCCCATCTATTTCCCATGAAGTGATGGGACCAGATGCCATGGTCTTTCGTTTTCTGAATGTTGAGCTTTAAACCAACTTTTTCACTATCCTCTTTCACTTTCATCAAGAGGTTTTTGAGTTCCTCTTCACTTTCTGCCATAAGGGTGGTGTCATCTGCATATCTGAGGTTATTGATATTTCTCCCAGCAATCTTGATTCCAGTTTATGCTTCTTCCAGCCCAGCATTTCTCATGATGTACTCTGCATATAAGTTAAATACGTAGGGTGACAATATACAGCCTCGATATACTCCTTTTCCTATTTGGAACCAGTCTGTTGTTCCATGTCCAGTTCTAACTGTTGCTTCCTGACCTGCATATAGGTTTCTCAAGAGGCAGGTCAGGTGGTCTGGTATTCCCATCTCAGAATTTTCCACAGTTTATCGTGATCCACACAGTATTATATGTCAGAATCTCAGGTTCTTACCCCTAAGATGTTTTTCCAGGGCCACCTGACTGACCCAGCGCCCTACTCAATGTTCCCATGTGGGCATTGGATGGGACCCACATGAGTCCTAGGTGCTCCACTCAGAAGCCTGGCCTGGCATTACTCCCACTCATTTGGCCCAGGTGAAAGGTTGTCTCTTCCCCAGGGAGAGGTGGCACAATTGGAGCCAGCTGTTAGCAGGACTGGTCCTTAAGGCCCACACAGAGCTGGCCAAGTTGCTGCACAGCTGGGCTGGGAATTCTACATGTGCCAGGCCTGCCTGGCAGGTAGACTCACAGTCTCATCTGCCTTTTCCACCACCCACTTCCCTTGTCCTTCACACTCACACTCCCCTCCACCTCCCAGCTTGGCCCTTTTCAGTAACACATGCTTAGTACAAACAGATAAACTAACCTTGTCAGAGCCTGGGAAGCAGAAACAAGTGGCTGTGTCACTTCCCTCAAACCAGGCTCCATACTCCTATTGATGTGGCCACACATGGACCACAGGAGAGGCTGGCAGTGTGAATCAATAAGGGGAATATGATACAGAAAGAGAAACGTGGCCCAGGCCAGATGAAGCTGCTGGTAACCCAGACTTCCCTGATCTTGCCTTTCCTGTTCCCTCCTATACCTGACTCTCTAAACCCCACAATGATAGTGCATTCTCCATAATGTTGGCTAAAGAAAACATAGAAACTACAGAAAATTTAAAAGAAAAAGAAAGAAAAAAAAATCAAGGTCACTGATGACTCTGCAACTGAGAGCCAACCACAGACTCCATTTTGGCATCAGTCCTTCCTGTTACTTTAGACATCTTTGGAGTATTTTGGTATGTACTTTCCATGGTCATATTCAACATACAATTTCAGATTCTACCTTTTTCAAGTTATTAAACCACATCCGCCTTTCCCCAAGGACTAATGATGACAGCTGACAATGGGTTTTCCCTGTTTGAATTGCTTTACCTACATGAACACATTTAACCCTTACTACAACTCGGTAAGTACTATTATCAGGCAGAATTTACAGATGGAGAAACTGGAGTCCAGAAGAGTCACACAGCTTGAAAGTGGCAGTGCTGGGATTCAAGCCCAATAGCCTGGCTCATAACCAGTGCTTAATCATCGGCTACTCTAGAGTCTCACGGAACATGATATTACTGACTGTGTACCATAAATTATATTCTGTAGGTATAACATCCTTCTTCACCCATCCCCTACAGTCTTACTGGGGTGAGACTGTTGTCAACAAGGCTATAGGACACTCATCCTGTAAACAAGTTTTTGTGTATTTTGGATGGTCTCCCAGACCAAATTTCTCGGTCAAAGGATAGGGTAGCTTTGTTTTGTTTTTAATATTTATTTGGTTACCCTGGGTCCCTGACCACCATCATCCAGGTCTGGACTTCCACATCATGACTGCTTCCAGACCCACATGGTCCTGGCTGAGAAAGTCAGCATGTGTGAGAAGGGTTAGGGAGTGCCTGTAAAAGAGACTGCACAAACCAGAGGGGAGCCTCTGTGTATGTGTGGAGGGGAAGGGGGGAGTAAGGCCTTTAAATCCGCAGGGAGGAAACCTGGGGGCTGAGAACTAAGTGCTCAGGTGTTCTGCTCCAACTTTAGTACCTACTGGTGCTCAGTGCTTAACTCACACTACCTCAACTTTAAGCCCATTGCACAGATGAGCAAACTGCAAAGGGATTGGTCTGTTTTTCGAACAGCCAAGATCGTTGACAGTGACTTATCACCCCAAGGCAGAGATAAGGCTGTGGGTTGATGGGAGAGCTAGTTACAATTTCTCCCACCCTCTCACCTTCTATTGATAATTAAAAGAAGATAGAAGTTGGACTGCCCAGCTTGCCGCAGACTCACCCACCATCTGACATCTGCGGGGTGGACATCATCCCAGACTGTGGCAGGAGCTGGCTGGCTGGAGAATGAATTGGATTCTGTGTTTGAGCCTCACCCTCCTTCTGGTGGTGCAGACAGCCTGGGGTAAGCCCCCACCCTTCCCTGGTTCAAGAGGGACATAGGCCATAGGGAGAGGCCCCCAAATCAACCTCTCCTCAGGGTAGCAGGGTAGGGACATTTAGAGATCCGGGTGGATGGGCGTGGTGGGCAGCTGGGAGCATGGACATTTATATTTATATTTTTATAAAATATATCTTATAATTTACATAACTTTATGTTTATAACTGTACACTTATATTCTTTATATAATTAATACTGTTTAAAATTCTTATTATGTTAGTATATATATATATAAGTGTATGTGTGTATATAAAATCATCATGTAACCGCCAACCAGATCAAGATCTAGAACATTTCAGGACTTCTCTGGTGGTCCAGCGGTTAATACTCTGTGCAACAATGCAGTGGGGTGGGTTCCATTCCTGGTCAGGGAACTAAGATCCCACATAACATGAGGCAAGGTCAAAAAAACAAAAAAAGATCTAGAACATTTCCAACATCTGACATGTACCTTCCCAGTCATATCCTCAAAGTAACCACCACCATTCTGATGGCTATCATAATTTAGTTTTGCCCATATTAACACATTCTTTTTTTTTTCTTGGTTTCATGCAGGAACTTAGCTCCCCAGCTAGGAATCAAACCCGAGCCCTCTGCAGTGGAAGTGAAAGTCTTAACCACTGGACTGCCAGGGAAGTCCCCACATTAAAAAATTTTTTTAACTTGAAACTTTGCTAAAACAACTTTTGGCATTCTGGCACATTGTCTGTTAATCTTTTTATTGCATATTTGTATATAGCTGTGATATAAGCACTTAAACAATTTTATTCTTTTTTTTCACTTAAGGGCATGCATAAAGAGTTTATAACTTGAGTTCATAATTACATTTACTTTTGCTGATCCCCAGATACAAATAATGCTTCTTGCCCTCACTATGGCAAGTATGACTGTGATTCAGAAAGTCTTTATTTTAGTGCATTTCTGACTATTTTCATAAGGGTGGACCTAGAGAGGAATTACTGAGTCAAAGCATGTGAACATTTTATGGCTCTTATACATTTTGCCAAATTATTTTTTTGAGGTGGTGTATCAATTTATCTTCCACCAACAGCATATGTGAGTGTTCTTTTCATTGCATCTTTGCCAGAATTGAGTGCTATCATTTTTTTAAGATTTCTTTTTTTTTTTGAATGTGGACCATTTTTCAAGTGTTTACTGTTACAATATTGCTCCTGTTTTATCTTTTTGGTTTTTTGACTGCAAAGCATGTGGGACCTTAGTTCCTTGACCAGGGATGGAACAACACCCCCCTGCATTAGAAGCACAGAGTCTTAACCACTGAACTGCCAGGGAAGTCGAGGTGCCATTGTTTTTATTAGGTAGAAATTGTAACTCTTGGTTTTAATTAGTGTTTTATGACTTCCAAAAACATGGAATATTGTTTTCATAAGTGCTTATGTATTGCCTCGGGGTAGCAGAGTTAGGACCAGGAGCACTCCTCATCAGCTCTGATCCAGGGGTTTAGAGCACTCTGTCACATGCTTAGGTGCTCCCAGAGGCTGGGGTGAGGACAGTAAAACATTATTGTTTAAAGCACAGCTCTGATGTGAGACAGTCTGTGTCACCTTGGACAAGTTATATACCCCTTTGAACCTCCATTTCCACATTTGTGTAGTAGGAAACTACAAAACAGTTACCTAATAAATTTTTTTAGGCAGATGAGGTGAGATAGCATAAAAGTGTTTGGCAGAGTGCCAAGCTATAATAAAAGATCAGTCAATCATAGTCATCAGCTATTCAATCATGATTGGACCCAGAATTTAGGGCAAATCTGAGTAATACGATAGATACTGACCTCCTGGCTCTGTGCTATGAGATCTCAAGCTGGTCACTAACCATCTCTGGGCCTCAAGGCCCCACCCCACTCCTCCAAGAGCCATTGAGAAGCCTACATGAGAGGACCATGTAAAAGGGCCTCGTAAGTTGCAAGGGACGACACACACACACACACACACACACACACAGAGGAGGTTTGAGATGGTCCTTTCCCCTCACTGGCATAACTCCGTGTTTGAAGGGTCACTATTGCAGCCAATTCTTTGCGCCCAGATATTGCTTATGTAAAACCTGGGTACGTGGGCAGAGAGGCCACCTGCAGCTGGGGTGTGAGGGTGTGTTCTTGTCACACCAATTGTTGTTGTTCAGTTGCTCAGTCATGTCGAACTCTTTTCGATCCCTCTTTGCTGCCTGACTGCAGCACGCCAGGCTCCTCTGTCCTCCACTGTCTCCCAGAGTTTGCTCAAATTCATGTCCATTGAGTCCACTGAGTCAGTGATGCTATCTAACCACCTCATCCTCTGCCACTCCCTTCTCCTATTGCCTCCAGTCTTTCCCAGCATCAGGTCTTTTCCAGTGAGTCAGCTCTTCGCATCAGGTGGCCAAAGTATTGGAGCTTCAGCTTCAGCATCAGTCCTTCCAATGAACATTCAGGGTTGATTTCCTTTAGGATTGACTGGTTTGATCTCCTTGCAGTACAAGGGATTCCCAAGAGTCTTCTCCAGCTCCACAGCTCGAAAGCATCAATCCTTTGGCACTCAGCTGTATCAATGCTATTCAAAAAATGAGTTGCATCAAAATCTCCTAGAAGGGATTGAAAATCTAATTTCCTGATGCGACCTGAGATTCTCTTTCAGAGGATGTAGAATGGGACCTAGGAATCTGAATTTCCTGATGATTTCTCCAGAGGATTCTAATGCCCAATCAAGTTTGATAATATTTTGATTAGATTTGCTTTCTGTCATTTTGTAGGGTGAGCCCCCAGGGAACCAGGGCACAGAAAAATTCAGCTTTTTGTTTTGGTTTTTGACCATTTGGCTTGTGAGATCTTAGTTCCCCAGCCAGGGATTGAGCCTGGGCCCTTGGCAGTAAGAGTGCAGAGTTCTAGCACTGGACCATCAGGAAATTCCCCAAAATTTTAGTTTTGATAAAGGGGGAGGAGGAGAAAGAAATGACAGGGGTGCTTCAGGAAGGGGAAAAACAAACAAACATAGCTTTGATATCTTAAATCAAATACACTAGATAAAATTCCTAAGAGGAACACAAAAGAAGTAGGCAATGACACAATTGTGAAAAGTTTCAAGCTGGTGCTGTGGCAGATGGGTTAAGGTGTTTCTGATGTCCAGGGTGACCCTTCTCTTCTCTTTCTAGGTGCCTTGCACACCAAGGAGCCTCTAGCAGATACCAAATATGGGACACTCCGAGGAAAGCAGATACACGTGGGGAAGACGCCCATCAATGTCTTCCTAGGAGTTCCCTTCTCCAGACCTCCTGTGGGTGCCCGCAGATTCGCTGCCCCAGAACCCCCAGAGCCCTGGAAAGGAATCAGAGATGCTACCACCTATGCCCCTGTGTAAGAACCAGAGGACTGTGGGCTGGGTGGTGGGCAGATCCCAAGCAAGGTGGTGAACCCATGCCCGCTTCTGGGCCAGGGTTTGAACAACTCACTGAAGAGTGCACTGTGTGGCCACAGGCAAGCCTGGGGACCATTCTGGGCCTCAGTTTCCAAATCTATATAATGAAGTAGCTGGTCTAGATGGTATTTAAGGCACTGATGAGGCTGTTTTTTATCCTCTTGTGGGAAGGCTCCAGGCAAAGAGGAGGTGCCTACTGACTGTGCCCCCAGGACTTGCTGGGGAGCTGAGTTTCCCTGAATATGTGTGAGGAACAGTACCCACACACACACAGAACCCTGAGCTCTCCCCTCTTCCTCGGTGCTTAAACCTAAGAAGCCCACACGTCACCCCCAGCCCTTCACTGCAGAATATGGGGAAACCTGGAGTCAGTTGCAGTTTCAATGTCCCAGGGTCCTAATGCAACCCCTAGCTGGGCCTGAGTCACATGAGCATGTTGGGACAATGACTGCCCTTTGAAGCACTGGGCTTGGCAGTTAACCAAGAACAAGTATATTTACTGTTCATTCAGACCATTGAGTAACGCACTGTCCAGAACATTCTGTGATGAATATTAACACTGTTCAGCATTGGTTGGATAAAATACTGGATTTAGAAAAATGTCTACTATGAGAACCTGGGCGTCAGGTGATATAAAAAACTACAACTACTTGGGTATCTAGTTGTTAAAAAACAGGATGTTAGAACATGATTGACTGTTACTGGAACACTGAGGTGCCGGTTGTTAAACTACTGGCCATCACTGAGAGAAGCCTAGACATTCTGAACATTGTGTGAGTGTTATTCGGAACTCCATGGGTCAGGTGACAGAACATGGAAAAACCGTTGCTGGAACACTGAGGATCAAGAGTTTCGAGATTGGGGTATCCCGTGCATAAACATCCGGGTGTCAGTTGTGGGAATATTGGCCACTGGCTGTTTGAAACACAGAATGTCAGGTGTAAGAATTTGTGGATAATTTAGAACAGATTGTGGGGTGGTAATTAAGGGGAGAACAGGGAGAAAGAAAGCTCTTGCAGAGATGATGGCTTTGACCAGGGTAGTTACAGTGGAGGTGGGAGGGAGTAGTCAGGCTCTAGATTTATTTTGAAGGTAAAATTGACAGGATTTTCTGAAGAATTGGATGTGAGTCACAAGGAAAGAAGAATAATCAAGGATAATGACTAGTTTGGGGGCAGAGCAGCAAGGCGAATAGAGGCACAATTTACCTAAATGGAGAAAACTAGGGGAAGAGCAGGTTTGGGCAAAACAAGAGTTCATTTTGGGGTGTTAGGTTTGGCATGTCTAATAGATATCCATGTGGAGATGTGGAATAGATGGTTTGGACAAAGGGAGCTGGAAGGAGACTAGTCATCAGAATGTCAGTGGTGTGAAGCCCTAGGCCTGAAGGACATCAGCTCAGGAAAGAAAAATCAGACTGAAAAGAGAAATGAGGATTGAGGCCTGGGGCATTCTCCTGCTGAGGCCGGAGAGAAGAGAAGGAGTCACCCATGAGGTGGCAGGAAAACCAGGAGAGTGGGATTACAGAAGCCGAGAAGGAAGGCAGGTGGCAGAGGATGAGATGGTTGGATGGCATCACCAACTCGATGGGCATGAATCTGAACAAACTTCGGGAGACAGTGGAAGACAGAGGAGCCTGGCGTGCTGTAGTCCACAGGGTCACAAAGAATAAGACATGACTTGGTGACTGAACAACAGAGAAGGAAAGCTCTGAAGAAGCAGAGAATGGTCAACCATACAGAGGGGCTACCAGGGCAAGTAAGATGATGGGAGAGATTTAGCAAGATGGAAGTCATTGGTGACTTTGACGGGAATGGGTTTAGTGGCAGGTTGGAGACAGAGGCCTCAAATGCTTATAATCCCAGTTCTAGGCTCTAAGAGCCCTGGCCTTCCTGCTGGGATGCTGGATGTGATTTATTGGACAGCATAAAAAAAGCTGAGTGCCGAAGAAGTGATGCTTTTGAACTGTGGTGTTGGAGAAGACTCTTGAGAGTCCCTTGGACTGTAAGTAGATCCAACCAGTCCATCCTAAAGGAAATCAGTCCTGAATATTCATTGGAAGGACTGATGCTGAAGCTGAAATTCCAATACTTTAGCCACCTGATGTGAAGAACCGACTCATTGGGAAAGACCTTGTGCTGGGAAAGATTGAAGGCAGGAGGAGAAGGGGACTACAGAGGACGAGATGGTTGGATGGCATCACCAACTCAATGGACATGAGTTTGAGTAAATTCCAGAAGTTGGTGATGGACAGGGAGGCCTGGTGTGCTGCAGTCCATGGGGTTGCACAGTCGGACATGACTGAGCTACTGAGCTGAACTGATCCTAACACCAACATTAGCTGCTGCTGAGAAGTCAAACAAAGACAATTTATATAGAGAGAGACAAGTTGCCTACTGGTGATCTTGGACAGGCTGGTAGGTGTGGAGGAAAAGAAAATCTATTGAAAAGTTTGGCCTTGAGGGGAAGAGAGAGATAGATTAGTTGCTGGAGAAGGTGGGTAGTAGAGGATAGGTATGTTGAAACGCTGTGGGGAAGGACTGAAAAGGAACAGGTGATGATCTAGGGTTAGGGAGGAGGGGATGAATTACACCTACAAAAACTCACATACACACAGTGAAGACAGGCTGGAACAAGAGAAGGGAACAGAGGAGTAGGTAGACAGGGTTCCTGCATCCAGTCAAATGTGCCCAGCCCCACCTGTTATAAGAATAGCCATCTCCAGGGCTGGGCCAGCATGGTGGGAAGGCAAGATGGCCTGACAGCCCCAGATCTATATAATGCATAGGCACAGGGCCAAGTGCCAGGAATCAGATGAACACATCTTCATCCCTACCCTTTGGAAGCAAAAACAACCAATCAAAATTACTCCAAGCCAATATTATAGTTAGTAGTGTATAGAGGTTTGGGATGCCCAGAGGGGAAAGTGCCCAGCAGAGACACACATAAGCTGGAGCTTAAATGTGAGTAGGAGCTTTCTGGGCAGAGGAGAAGGCATTTGGTAGAGAGAATAGAGGCATGGGGGCTTGGAGGTGGGAGGCAAGAGGTCATCTGTATTTGGAGCAAAGAGTGACTGCGAGGAGATGACTAGATGGGAAGGAGAGCCTAGGTCAGTGTGGGTGAACCTAGACTTTATCCTGGGGGCAGGAGGAACCAGGGAGGGTAATAAGGAGGGGAGTGACATGGTCAGATTTGTGTTGTCTGTCAACCTTTCCGGCCAGGGAGTGGAGGATGAGTTGGAGGGGAGTGAAGAGGCAGGGGTAGAGTCCTGGCCAGAGTGATGGTGGCTTTCACAGGACAGCAGCCTTGAAGTGAACAGAGGGGGCCTACTCAAAAGTTGTTCTGGAGTCAGAATAGAGACTGAGGGGAGGACAGGGCATGTAAGAAAGGAGGTGCTCAGGGCACCCAGGTTTCTAGCTTGATAGCACTAACAGGTCTCCAACAGGAGCAGGGAACTGCTTCCTTCCTTGGGAAGAGGCACACCAAGGTGCAAGGCAGCGAATGCCAACCTGCCTCTCACCCCTGGACCTAATGTTAGCGGAGACTGCTAGGACAGGGTACACACACACACACACACACACACACACACACACACACACACACACACACACACACATTGCCTAAATTTTGCACACACACACACACATTGCCTAAATTTTGCTTTGGATTCTAGTCCCTCACTACTGGAACCTAGGTTGAAACCAGTCTCCCCAATATCACCACGGTGCTGGACCCCAACTCACATCGTGTCCACAGGTGCCTCCAGGAGTCCTGGGGGCAGGTCACCTCCATGTATTTCAACACACACAAGCAATATAAATGGCTACACTTCAATGAGGACTGTCTGTACCTGAATGTGCACGCGCCAGTGCGAGCGCGCGGGGACCCTCTGCAGCCCGTGAGTACTCAGCCTTCAACCACACACCATCCCACTCAAGCACCCCACTGTCCCGCTCAGGCCTCAACCCTTCTCGCCCAGGTGATGATCTGGTTCCCAGGAGGCGCCTTCCTCGTGGGTTCCGCTTCCACGTACGATGGCTCCGAATTGGCTGCCCGGGAGAAAGTGGTGGTCGTGGTTCTGCAGCACAGGCTCGGCATCTTGGGCTTCCTCAGGTGGGCGGGACCGGAAACCTGCGCCTGGGGCCAGGGGCGGGGCCTCCTCGGCTCTTGGGCTAAGGGCGGAGGAGGTGAGGATTGGGTGGAAGAATGGGGGCGTGGTCTATGGGCCGTGTCCTCATGAGGGGCGTGGCAGGTCTAATACTTGGAGCAGACTGGCAGGTGCTCGCTACCGCTCAATGGGGCGGCGCCCAATTATAAGGAAGGAGATGCGGTGGTCAGACCCAGTCTCTGAGGAACAGGGCCAAGCAAGGCGCGAGGCTCCCCAGCACCCAGGCGTTGGGGCTCCTGACCCTGATAGTGAGCCCCGCGCTCTCAGCACTGGGGACAGCCAAGCGCGCGGGAACTGGGCGCTGCTGGACCAGATTGCGGCTCTGCGCTGGGTGCAGAAGAACATCGAAGCCTTCGGCGGAGACCCAGGCTGCGTGACTTTATTCGGCCAGTCATCAGGGGCCATGTGCATCTCGGGATTGGTGAGTGCAATGCCCAGATAGACCTAAGCACAGTCGCAGGACCGCGTGGCCTACGGGTTCTGCACATATACTTGTGCAGATTTGGTATACAAGAACATTCCAATCCACAGACCTGCCCTCACCACTGCCATGGGTACCACCCCTCACAACCAAGGATATCTGTTCCATTCAGGGAGGAAACCAAGCCAGCCCAGAAAGGGCAATGCTAAGACTATGAATGTGGTGGGCCAGAAAGATCATCCAGCACTTCCTGCCTCTCCACATTCCCCCAGAGGTCTATGCCCCAAACAGAGACCACTATGAGCCCTCTGGGCAGGGTTGGGGCCACCGATCAGGCATTGGAGTCAGGCTTAGGTTAGAGACTGGGCGACTTCTGGGGTACTGCTGACCTAGAGTTTGAGGGTAAGTCAGGTGCCCTGTGAGGGTCATGTGGCTGGGCAATCAGCGGGGACCACATCACACAGGACCTCATGGGCCACAGTAATAACACTCAAACACTTGAGCACATTCCGTGTGCCAGTCCATTTTCTAAGCACCTTACACGTATTCATTCATTGAATTACCTCAACAATCCAAAAAGAGGAGTATTCCCTTTCTGCACTCTACAAAAAGAGAAGTGTTCTCCACTCTACAGAGGAAGAAAGTGAGGCCCAGAGAAGTTAAGCAACTTTATTGAAAATGCATTGGAGAGCAGGCAAATATTTTAAGCAGGAGAGTGACACAATCAGATGTGCCTTTAGAGTTGGCTCTGTCTGCTGGATCTGGGTTAAAATGAAGCACAAACAGGCTTGGAGTCCAGCTTGGGGTGAGGGATGTTATATCTAATGGGGGCTAGTTCTGAAAAAGAAGCAGGAAGGATGGACAGTAGAGGAGCGATGCAGGAGGCCAAATAGTCAGGACAGGGCCAACTGCAGCATGCAGATGACCATAGGAGGGAGGGAAGGCCCAGGCAGATGGTGTAGGTAAGAGACAACACCCAGATGGGGAGTGGCTGGAGTAAGTTTGGGGCACATGAAGTCTGAGGTGCCCAGGAGACAGGATGGGGGTCCCATATATGGTTGTTCTCTCCAACCTGGGTAGCAGGGGAAGGCTAAGAGCTATCAGCGCAGGTAACTGGGGTCATGGGAACCATAGGGTCCCCTTCCCATATCCCTAGCCCAGTAGCAGAGGGGAGGCCCTTTTGGTTTTTTACACCAGCAGAACCACTGCAACAACACCAGATGCCCTGGGGGACCCCTGTGGCCATTCCACAGACCAGGACATGGATGCCCAGAGAGTGGAAGGCTCAGGCTCTAGATTGAGGACTCCAACCCAGAACTCCTGTCTCCCTCCTTGCTTCTGCCCTCTCTGGGCCCCTTCAAGCAGCCCCGCCAGGCCAGAAAGGCACCCCAAACTGCCCAAGTGGTCCCCATTTGTGCGTGTCATGGCTGCCACTCCCCTCCCCCTGCAGATGACATCACCCCTAGCCCGGGGTCTCTTCCATCGGGCCATTTCCCAGAGTGGCACTGCAGTATTCCAGATCTTCATCACTCCTGATCCACTGAAGGTGGCCAAGGTGAGTGTCTCCTCTCTCCTAAGGTTCAGCAAGGGAGGCAGGATGGGCACACCCTCAAGCACCTCTTCTCTTCACAGAAGATTGCCCAGCTGGCAGGCTGCAATCACAACAGCACAAAGATTCTGGTAGACTGCCTGAGAACACTATCAGGGGCTGAGGTGATGCGTGTTTCCCAGAAGATGGTACGTGGAACTTCCTTCGGGCCTCTGACCCAGCTGCCTGCATCCTTCTGACCTGGTACCCAGCCACTCCCGGCATCATGCCTCAGAAGAGTCCCTTTAGTCCCATCTTCTTCTCTTCCCACAGAGATTCTTCAAACTGCACTCCCAGGAAGACCCTCAAAAGGTGAGCAGGCCCCATTCTGTCTGAACCTCTCCTGTGAGCCAGACACTTAGGATACTCAGGCCAAAATTCCTTCACAGGGCGGATGTTCCACTGGGGGCAGACAATAAACACTATAAATAAATTAATTATTCACTTCTTTAAGAGGTGATAAGTTAATGGAAACAAAAGGAGGAGAGTCAGGAGGTTGGGCATGTTGGGAGGGGTAGGATTTTAAATAGAAGGAAAAGAGAAGTCTTAGCAAAGATTTTCAAGAGATGAGTGAATGCACTATGTGAATACCTCTTGGTGTCAGCTGAGGGATGGGAGATGGGGGAATCCTGAGTCTGAGTAGCCTGGTTCTCTCACCAGGTTCACTGAGCCCCAGCTTTTTCCCAATCAAAGCGTATATAGCTAGAGTAATTTCTGGAACTTGCTGAGCTGATGTCTTAGACCAACGGGGTCCTAGGAGGGTAACAGGAAGGATTGGCTGGAAACCCCCTTGCCTTATAGATTGTGTGGTTCATGAGCCCCGTGGTGGACGGTGTAGTGTTCCAAGACAACCCTATTGTGCTCCTGACTCAGGGGCAGGTTGCACCTGTGCCTTACCTTTTGGGTGTCAACAGTCTGGAGTTCAACTGGCTCTTGCCTTTTGTAAGTGAAGAAGAGGGATGCCCATCACAGTAGGGGTAGGAGAGGATGCCTCTTGAGCAGTGCTGGGTACCAGGTCAGATCCCAGAGGTCTCTCTGGGGATGCCCAAGAGCTTGGGAGCCTCCTGCAGTCCCTGTGCAGTAGGAACTGTACAGGAATGGGGAGAGGGAGAGAAGTCTCTTGGAGGTTTGGGGGCCCAAAATCTTTAGCTCATAGTGTGAATGGGTCCTCATATCCATTCGTTCCCCTCTAGGCGGCTATACATCCTGGATCCCTCCCTTGCCCCCTGGGTGGATCAGGGCAGATGCCCGAGCTCAGGAGGGCCCTCCCAGCCCCCACTGCAGCTCCAAACCAAGTTAGTGATGGAGAGGTTGGGAGCAGGAGTGCGGGAAAGGGTCATGGGCACTTCTGCTCTGAGAAGAGCCTTGGGGCCTGATGTAGCACAGCTGGAATCCTTCCTAATGTTTGGGCCTGGCCTACGCCTGGGCCCTTGCCTTGTGGAGCAGATCATGAAGTTGCCGATGAGCCATCTGAGGAAAGAAACCATCAGCAAGCTGCTCTGGAGTACCAGCACCCTGTTGGTGAGGGGCCGTGCTGTCACGTGTGCTCTGCTTGGTTGGACGCGGCAGCCTCCCTATTTTTACCTAGTAGCTGCTCTCCACAAAGGGTTCCCGGCCAGGACAGAGGTATTCCTTGGGGGGGCCTGGGGTTTTGCATGGGATCAGGTGGCTGCTGCTGGGCAAGGCTCTCCAGACTTCCTCGGGGACACAGCAGGCAGTTCTCATGCAGCTAAAACACTGGGGTAAGAATTGTTAAACAGGGAGACCTTCCCAGGAGGCTCCTCATCCCCCTACACCCAGGCCAAAAACTCCTGGGGGTGCCAAGCCTGGATCCAAGTCACTGGTGTGCCTACCTCTGACCCAGCTGGCACCCCACACCTCAGGGTGGGTGTGACTTCCCCACCTAGAATGTCACCAAGGAGCAGTTGCCACTGGTGATGGAAGAGTACCTGAGTGATGTGGATGGTCATGACCAGAAGATGCTACAGGAACATGTGATGGACCTAGCTGGGGATGCTACCTTTGTGTACTCCACACTGCAGGCTGCCCGCTACCATCGCAGTATGTGGGGTCCTCAAGAGTGGCCACGCCCTGTCCACTGGTGCTGCTTGCCACTGGGCTGGCCAATCACTCACTCACCCTCTCTGTACCTCTGGGCTGATGTAGAATTCCAAGCGGTCACAGAAGAGGCAGCATACTGTCAACTGCAGAGGAGAGAGGCCATTCCTTAGGGCTGAGGAGGGCTGGCCTTGGCCAGAGGAAACAGCCTAGGGTGGTCAGGGAAGGTCTCCTGGCTGCAAGGACAGGCCTCTATAGGGGTATCTTGGAGATCCTGCCCAGGCTGACCCAGGCTTGGGCAACACGTGGGTGAGAGGTCAAAGGAGGGGCTGGAGAAGGTAGACACTGAAGAATCTTAAGTGCCAAACAGAGAGAGGAGAGGTTCAGTGGAAGGAAGAGGAAGGCTTACCACAATCCCGTGAACTGTTTTCACGTCCCTAGTCTGCAGATGAGGACTTGCAGCTCTGAGAGGTTGGGTGTCTTGACCCAGGTCACATGGCTAATGAGTAGTGTAGGTGGGATTCGAATCTGCTCCCTGGGTTCTGAAGCCCAAGGGAGCTTGATGCAGGTGGGTGGGATGTGTGGGGTGGATGAGAAGCCCGGGCTGAGACTTTTTCAGCAACTTTCATTGGGTTCTTTGTTCCTAGATGCTGGCTTCCCTGTCTACCTGTACGAGTTTGAGCACTATGCTCCTGGCACTATCGTAAAACCCCGCACTGATGGGGCAGACCACGGAGATGAGATCGGCTTCATCTTCGGAAGTCCCTTCTCCAAAGGTGCCGAAGCCCCACCTGACTCCCCGCTGGGTGTCTAATCTCTCCATCTTTGTGTTCCGACCCCTGGCTGACCACAGGGAGTTGACTAGCAAATTCTTAATCTGGAATGCTCTCCCAAATGAAAGCCTCCCAGCAAGAAAGCAGTGGGGTGGGATGCCCCCACCCCATGCTCTGTTCTAAACACCACCTTCCATTCTGCCTCCAGGCCATTCCTCAAGCAAGGAAAAGGCACTGAGCCTCCAGATGATGAAATACTGGGCCAACTTTGCTCGCTCAGGGTGAGTCTGGTCCCCCAATACGTGCGGGTGGTCTTCCTACCAGCGCTAGACCCAACGGTCAGCTGTTTCAGATATTTGTCCTTGTGTGTCCCATAGAAAAGGCACCCGGGCCTAAATGTCCCTAGAATGTACCTTTGTCCCATGACCACATCCTTCATTCACTCAAGCATTCCACAGTCACTGCCAATACGCCTTTTTGTGGCCAGTTCAATACTGGGAGCTGGAATTCAAGGGTATCATAGACATGATCCCCAACTGCCAGCAGCCTATTAATGGTTAACAAAAATATTAAATTACCATCTGGCATGATGAGAATTGTGTTGGGGGAGCAGAAGGCACTATGAGAGCATAGAGGAGGTGTCTGACCGACCTGGGGTGGGCAGGGGTGGCTTCCTGGCAGAGATGACTTCTGAGCTGAGCTTTGGCTAGTCTTGCAACTAGTTTCCATCTCCGCGTTCTGTCTTCTTTCTCTCCATCCTCCTGGTGACACTCAAGGGAGCTTTCTGAAATATCATTTGACCAAGTCACCCACTTAAAACTTCATGGCTTCCCTTTGTTCCCAGGTAAAGTCTCATCCCCTTCACTTGGAACAAAAGTCTTCAAAATCCTTCCTGTTTCATCTCCTCTCCACACTATTCTCTTGACACACTGTATATTTTCACCTAACCCTGTACTTGTGCTTTCTTCCAAAAGCCCTGGGCTTTCATACCTCCAATCCTTTACACATACAGTTCCCTCTTCCTCAAAGTCCTCTCTCACCACACTTTTCCTCCTCTTTCTTAAAGATCTGTCTAAATATCATCTCTGTAAGGCCTTCTTGAACCCTACCTCCCAAAGGGAAAGTGAATGAGGGAAAAGTAACAGAACGAGGCAAGATGAAGATGAGCTCAAATAATCCTCCCTCCTTCCTCCCTGGCAGAAACCCCAATGGTGGGAAGCTGCCCTACTGGCCACGCTACAACAAGTATGAGAAGTACCTGCAGCTGGATTTAACCACAAGGGTGGGTGTGATGCTCAAGGAGGAGAAGATGGCGTTTTGGAAAAAGCTGCACCAGAATTAAGGACCTGAAAAGCAAGGCAATTCTGAGGACGGCTCTGCAGGAGGGAGCCTTAGGGATTGTCCCACCATGCAGGCCTTGGGAAGACTGGCCATGGACATATCTGGGACAAGCATCTGGCCCTCCCCAGTCCAGGTCCTGCAGAGGGTCCCTATTCCTTCCATGACAGAGCCTTAGCCTGTTTGGGGCCCAGAAGCACCCTCTTCAGCCTGACATCCCATGATGTCCAGCTATCTCACTGACCACTGGATTAGTCCAGGCCCTTTCTGCCAGATTCTGCCCAGCTACCCAGACTCAGAACAAATGCTTCTCTTCCTTCTCCAAATTCTCCCACCCATCAAGGTCAGCTTCAAGCTACTTCTTATGGGAAGTCCACTCAGATTGCCACTGCCCCACCACTGCAAACAGTTTGCCATTCATCCTGCTCAACCTTATGCCTTTTCACATTGGACTGAGGCCTTGGGCAGGTTATATGTTATAAGGAGTGATGCTTTGACAGCTGGGGATCTTCTCCCCTTTCCATACCGATTTTTCCCAGGGCCCCTTCAAAGCCTGGCCACAGAGACAGTCCTTAATAAAGACACGTTGACTTGCCCTGAATTTGTGTCCATCTGTGAAACAGTTGGGTGAAGCAGATGGTTTCTTGATTTGAGTCCTTGGAGGGAGGGAGCACTACTGGCTTCTCTCTGCTGGGCTGAGCCTGCGCTGCTCACTCAGTCAAGGAGAGCTGCTGCAAAGTTGCCTGGGCTGCAGAACACCTGGCTTTTTTTTTCACTGTCTCGAGTGCACCTCTAAGGACATCCACACTCCATGCTCACTTGTCCACTGGGTGAGGTCTTGGTGTTGCATTCAGACTCCTCACTCTCTGGTCTCTCTTGCAACCTGGGCATACCTTCACTGATCCCACAGGTTTTTTGTTTTATTTGGGAATTTTTTGTAGATTTTTTTATTTTTGGAAAATATATACAACATGCAATTTACCATTTTAACCATTTTAATTTCAGTGACATTAAGTACATTTACACTATCATCATCATCATCCATCTCCAGAATTTTTTTATCATCCCAAACTGAAACTCAGCATCTATTTAACAATAGCTTCCTATGCACCCAAACCCTGCTACCCACTATTCTACTTCCTAGCCTATGAATTTGAGGATTTCAGGAGCTTTGTGTGAATGGAATCATACAGTATTTATCCTTTCGTGTCTGGCTTTTTTCACTTCGCGTGTCTTCACATGTTGTAGCATATTTCAGAATTTTATCCCTGTTTAAGACTGAATTATGTTCCATTGTATGTACATACCACATTCTGTTTCTCTATTTTTCTATGGATGGACATTTGGGTTGTTACCACCTTTTGGCTGTTGTGAAAAATGCTCTGAACATGAGTGTAGTGTCCCACAGGTTTTGTGCCATAAACTATAATGTCAATTAGATTCTTTATTCCTAGAGGGTTTCCTTAGTCTCTGAGACAACTGGAGACTGCAAAGCCCCATGGGGTGAGGGACACGCAATCCTCCATACCCTCACATCTAAGCCCCCAACACAAAGGGATGGTTGGAGGAGGGAGAAGAGCCCCTTTCAGGTAAACATTTATCTTCACGACAATGCTGGCACATAGATTTTATTATCCCATTTCTACAGACAAGTAAACTGAGACAAGAGACATAAAAGTCCTTGCTCAAGGTCATGAGCTAGTGGTGGCAGAGTGGGAATTTGATCCAGGCCTGTCTGACTCACCCTGCCACCTCTATCCAGACCTGGAACAACCCCTGAGAGAAGGTGGCCCCCAGAGGAGGTGTGACAGCTCCAATTTCAGGGGAGGAACAGCCAGAAGTCCCTGTCTACCTCTAACCAGGGAACAGGTGACTAAATAGCCATTTCTCAGTGAGAGCCAGAGTGAGGACTAGGAGCTCAGCCCCCTGGAGGGCGGTCCTGGGCAACCAAAACAGAAATCAGCAGATGCTGGCTGAGGTCTAGCTGGGCTTCACACACACACACACACACACACACACACACACACACACACACACACACACATACACGCACACAGAGGATGCCTATATGGGACATCCTGTCCTTGGGATCAAGAGGCCTGACCTCAGGCTGGTCCAGGCCTGCTTCTGAGGCTCCCTCATTTCTTCCCTCCTCAGGCTTCTCATGTAGGTCTGTGAAGGGAGTTTATGGAAACAGCTACTCACCCATAGGGTATTCTCTTCTGAATCAGAGGGAGAGCAGCTGAACCAGAGCCAGGGCTCAGCCAGCTGCAGGAGCTGTGAAGATCATAAAGGAATTCCGAGAACCCTGGCACCTTCTTTAAGATCTCAAGCCAGCAAGAACTCTGATGGGCAACCTGGATGGTGGGCTGGGCCCCTGCCTCCCAAAGTCCCTGCCTCATATCCTCCCTTCTTGTCTGCTCTTCTCAGATGTTACTGCTGGATGGAGGGGTTGGAGAAGGCAACAGACTGCCCTGTCTCCATCCTGTCTTCATGCCTTCGCTGGGATCCCCCGATGGCCACACAGAGTCCTTCCTAAATCCCCTGTCGCAGGGAGCCCTTCTCAGAACTAATTAGATCTTGGGGAAGACCCCAGGGCGCTTCTGTGGCTTTTCCCCACCTTTATCTCGGCTCGCCCAGGCCACTGTGAGCACAAAGGCGCACCGCTGCAAAGCTGGCCTGGGAACGGCGCTCATAAGCGGGGTTCAGCTGGCCCCTTCCTCTCCTCCAACACCCCCAGCTCCCTACCCCCGAGGCAGCAATTACCGGCAGAGGAGGCCGGGGAAGGGCCAATTAGTGCGGGAGTCGCAGCCCCTCGGCTGTGCCCGCGCTGACCGCAGCCCCCGCAGCGCCGCCGCCGCCGCTCGCCCGCAGCCGCCCTCCCTGCCCGGCAGACAGCGCCAGCCGCCTGGGAGCCCCGGGGGACGCGCCGTCCGGCCTCCCGCCAACTGCAGTGATGGATCCAGCAACCTGGCGTGGGGCCAGAGCCCAGGCGGACGCGAGGGCGCCGGGAGCTGCAACTTGCTGCCGCTGGGTAGTGGGGGAGAGCGAAATGGGGCCTCCCTCCCTGTGAAGACTCCTGCGACCCCGACGGCTCGCGCCTGGCGCCTGCCTTCAGACGCCAGGCAGGCAGGCTGCAGGGGCGCAGTGGTGGGAGGGGGTAAGAGGAGAGGCTCCTCTTACAGCCTCATGGTCCTCAGCCTTGGGGACCTCCAAGGCTTCTTCCTAGGGTGGCCAAGCCCAGAGCAGTTCCCTGTTGGCGGCCTTAGCAGGGCCTGGCTTGAGAAACCCTGGGCTTGCACTTGATAAAGCTCCCCCCTGCAGGCAAGGTAGGCAGATGGGTGGGTGGGCAGTGCAGGACTGAAGGACCCTTTTCACTGATAAGCCAATTAATGGACTTCCTCCCCTGGGTCCCAGCCCTGCACAACCTGCCTTGCTCACCTATAGGCTCTGAGACCCAAGGGGGATCAGTCTTGTACTCCAGGAGCCAACAGGCTGCCTAGACAGAAGCTCCACGGACTTGGCTGGGATCCCAAGCTTATGAAAACTCTGAGGTCCAGGGAGGCTTCAGGTGAAGGAAAAAGGCGGCACCGCCACTTCAAGGCTTCCTCTTCCCCAGCCGACTCCTTTCTAGCCCAGACTGGACACACTGGGGCCCTGAAGTGGGGGGCGGGGTGGGCCTATGCCCAGGACACAGTCTGGATGAGGCTAGAGAACAGAAGAAGCAGGAGAGAAGGGTTTAGTGGAAAGGCTCACAAATGGGGTTCACCAGAGATCCGCTGTACAAGACTCCCATTTCCTGTGCCACACAGGGCCGGATAAGAGGTGCTGGGACCTCTGACCAGTCCTGCAGGCAGTGTCCTGGGGTTCAGAATGGCCTTATTTCTATGCCCTCACGGTTCCCCAGGCGGTGCTTGTGGTAGAGTCTGCCTGTCCATGTAGGAGACGTAAGAGATGTGCAGGTTCAGTCCCTGAGTCGGGAAAATCCCCTGGAGGAAGGCATGGCAACCCACCCCAGTATTCTTGCCTGGAGAATTCCATGGACAGAGGAGCCTGACGGACTACAGTCCACGGGGTCACAAAGAGTCAGCAACTTAGCACGCATGCATGCACACCACTCAGGTCTGGTCTTAGTAGGGAAGGGCTGGAAGCCTGCCTTGTGCCCTAGAATCTCACTCAGAACCTGCTGGACCAGGCTTCCTGTGAAGGAGAAGGGATCACGTGTAAAGGAATGAGAGTTCCCCTTTTCTATGTACCAAGGTGATTAGCTGTATGGAGAGAGGGTGGGGGAAGACTGTGAGAAATTGGGTGTGGGGATTGAGTAAGGAAGAGAGACCATGACAGATATACCACCTTGGGTCCTTTGTGGAATGAGGTGACAATGCATTAAATTAAAGCATGAGAGGACTTCCCTGGTGGTTCAGTGGCTAAAACTCTATGCTCCCTATGCAGAATGCCTGGGTTCAGTCCTGGTCAGGGAACTAGATCCCACATGCCCTAGCTAAGAGGTCGCATGCTGCAACTAAAGATCCTGCCTGCCACAACGGAGACAGAAGATCCTGCTGCAACTAAGACCTGGCACAGCCAAGTAAGTAAATAAATGAATGGAAAAAAAAAAAGCATGAGGGAAGGTATGGAGATAGGTGACAGAGACAGTGGAACCATCTGCCAAGAAACTTAGAGGGTGGAGAAAAGAAACAGAAGCAGGCACAAATGCACCCAGACAAGCAAATGGACCGAGAGCCAGGGCAGTGCTGGGGGCTGTCCTGGAGAAGGGTGCTACCTGGGCACTTAGAAGGGGGCAGAGAGCAAAGGATCTGCTTCTCATCCCAGTTGTCTGACCGCTGAGACCCTTCGGGGCATGACAGAAAGGTCATCTGGAAAGGCTGTGGGAGCACAGAGATGAACCTATCTTGGACTGGGTTGGGGTGTTGGGGAAGGCTTCCAGGAGGAGCACCTGAAAGGACCGGTAGGAAAGAGTGGAGGGGATGGAGGTGGAGAGGGAAGGGGAGGAACCCAGTCCTGGAGGCAGGAATTAGCCTCTTCCATCCCAACACCTGTGCATCAGCGTGGCTCACACAGGAAGATTAAAAGAGGAACCAGGCCCAGAGCTGGAACACCAGGCCTGTAAGCCTGGGAGGGAACACGACCCCTACCCTGAGATACTGGAGAGCCATGGGAAGGACAGGTACTGGTTAGGCTTCTCTTCCAGAAGGAGCAATTGGAGGAGGAGAAGCGAGAAGTAGGGAAGCCAGGGAAGGGTGGTGCAGAACTGGAAGTGAGTCCTTCAGAGAACAGAGCAAACAACTTCATAAAGCAGATGGGCAAGACTTGGTGACAGAGGAGGGGAGGGGTGGTGGCAGTTGAGAGAGACTCCTAGGTATCTTGTTGTTCCAAGGAACTTTGGGCCAAGACAGGAGGTCAGCTCTGAGCATCCACCTGCTGCCAGCCACAGGTGGGCCCTTGGCTCAGAGCTCTCCCACCCAGCCTCGGAACTCACATGAAGCCGCCCTAGGGCCTGGGCCCAGGAAAAGGCCCAAGAGGGTGTCCAGCCCAGGTTGGGAGCACAGCCCAGAGGGCCAAGTGTTACTGGGGGAGCTCCTCCCCTCTGACTCCCCTTGCCAGAAGCTAGTCGAGGTAGTACTGTAGCCTCCTGCCACTGACCCTCTGTCATTGCAATGATAGCTCTATGGCCATGAGGGGTTGAGTTTGGGCCTCTTTGTGGAGCAAATCAGAAGGGGAGGAAGGCCCATTGGAGCCCTGAAAGAACTCAGAAGCTGAGAGGAGCAGACAGCCTCACAGAACAGAGCTCAACCTGTCCCTTTTAGGCAGAGTTTGGGAGTTGTGTGTTCCTGTCTGGGCCTGTTCCTCTGTGTGTGTGTCCTCAGGCGAGCCACTGCCTATCTGGGCCTGGTTTCTGCTCTCCAGTGCACTGGGAGCAATCTCTGGGGTAGGACACTGCTCTAGCCTCCCTCTCCTCCAGCTATGGCCCAGGACTCCTGTCTACTCTCTGCCTATTCATCCATAGGTGCTATGGAGGAGCACACCCGTGACCTCTCCAAGGAGTCGCTGGGTGATCATTACGTATCTTCTACTGTGAAGGAGCAAGGACCCTTTGGAAGGGGAGCCTGAAGGTGGAAGAAAAGCCTTTCAGGAAATTAGCCCCAGTGGCAGGAAAATTCGTCAAAAGCTGGCAGAAGTACCTACTGCTGATTCATGTCTCTTACCTAAGGAATAGCTCTTCTGGGCTAAGGGCAGGACTGGTAGCTTCCAGAGTCTTCCAAAGACCCCAGACCCAAAACTTCAAAACACTGGACCTTTTACTGGGATTTTCAGCATCTGGTGGGGAGAGGGGCACCATCATCATTGTTGTTCCTGAATCATGGGATTCTACAGTGCTAGGAAAAGCTGCTGATAGACAGTGGCCTTGAGTTTGAACTGCTGTGTGATTTCAGACACTCAGTTGACCTCTCTGATCCTCTCTGCCAGAAGGAATTCTGACCTTGCCTACCTTCTAGGTGACCAATACATCTATAATATTCAGTATATGTGTACTAAGTCTCTTCAGTCATGTCCGACTCTTTGCGACCATACGGACTGTAGCCCATCAGGCTCCCCTGTCCACGGGATTCTCCAGGCAAGAGTACTGGAGTGGTTACCATGCCCTCCTGCAGGGGATCTTCCCGACCTAGGGATTGAACCCAGGTTTAAATGTCAACCCTCCTCCATGGACGGAGGAGCCTGGTAGGCTACAGTCCATGGGGTCTCAAAGAGTTGGACACGACTGAGCAATTTCACTTTCACTTTCCTGAATTGCAGCCAGATTCTTTACCACCTGAGCCACCAGGGAAGCCCATAACACTCAGTACACCTGGGAAAAGAATAATTTTTCATAAAGAGTGAGGATGGAACCATATCAAAACAATTCTTGGTAGAGGGACCATCCAGCAGGAAAACAGTCTGGATGTGGAACTCATTATTATGGTGGCACTTACCTCCCTCCTACTGCCAGGTATTATGGCAGGCAGAAGAGCTGTTGCAGGACACCCCTCCAGGGAGCACTATTTACCTGGCTTACAGTGTGAATGAGCCCCAAAATGTAACTTGAACTCCAAACCCTTTGTACTCTGGACCTGCCATCTACATGCACACTTACACCACCCATGCCTCAGAGAAGCCTCTGATGGGATCTCTTGGTTACCATCCCACCCAAAACATCCACACTGGGTAGTCTTTATAGCCCCCTCCTCTTCTAGCCTGTCCATGGCTGCCTTCAGCCCCCAGAACTGGCCTGGCCACCAGGCCAGCCCAATCATTTGAAGCAGAATCCTTTGAAGGAGCTATGGATGTAGCAGACCCCAGAACCACAGGAAATCCCTTCTAGACTGGTGAAGTGGCCATGGGCTAGTAACTCTGTCGGCCTATTTTTAAGACAGTGTTATAGCGCAATTGGGAAACCCTGCCTGCAAGGATGGTTTAGAGCTCAGCAAATTGGGGAAAGAATCCAAGAACAAGGCCAAGTTTCAAGGTATCAGCAGGGAGACAAAAGGAGAGAAGATAAAAGAGGATGCATTTGGACTCAGGCGTCGATAAATGAGCCAGAAGTGGTTGTTGAATTATTCAGCCTCCTTTATTGATCCATTGATCTCTATCTGCAGGTCTTGGTTTATTCTTGGTTGGCATTTCCTGTGTTTGAGACAGTGGAAAGAGAAATGGAGAGAAGAAAGGAACAGGTTTTTAAGACTCCAGAAGAGAGAAGAGGCAAGGCCAAAGAGAAATTTGACAACAGGTATCAGGAACCTTAAAATGCCTGTATCTTTTGACATGGTGGATCTGTTTTCTGGAATTGACCCTAAAAACACTATCCAAAACTTTGAAAAGCCTTCAAGCATCACGATATTCACAGAGGCCTTATTTTATAGCAGTGAATAACTGGAAACAATCTAAATAGTTATGTCCGACAATAAGGGATCAGCCAAGAAGTCATTAGGAGTTTTATATGATTACATGGGGAAATATTTATGCCATAGGATTAGGTCAAAATGGAGCATTCAAAACTGTACCCATAGGGGAATTCTGTGGTGGTCCAGTGGTTAGGACTCTGTGCTTTCACTGCCAAAGGCCTTATTTCAATCCCTGATCAGAGAACTAAGATTCTGCAAGCTGCACAGCATGGCCAAAAAATCCCACAAAACCCTGTACATATAGAATGTCATAACTGTGTGAAGAAATGTGGATAGAAAAGGGTCAAAGAAAATATACCAAAATGTTAGCAATGATCGTCTTCAAGTGACGAGGTTCTCTCTTTTTTTCCCTGTATTTCCTAAATTTTCTACAATATGCACAAGTTTTAAATAATTAAAACAAAATGTAAGGATGGAGCAAAAGACACTCACATGAGGTATCTGCACAGAAGTAAAATAAGCACAAAGTAGTAGGGAGCTGATTCCTTCTAGAACCCAGGGTACTGCTATGTCTTAAGTCTGCTGACCATCTCCCTGGCACATCAAATAGACAGAACTGATAGGATGAGGTGATACTGCAGGGCAGTCGCTCTGCAAAGGACAGTCAAAGGCCCCTGAACTCATTATTTAAATAAAAAGTGAGGGACTTCTCTGGCAGTCCAGTGGCTAAGGCTCTGTATTCCCAACGCAGGGAGCCTGGGTACCATCCCTGGTCAGAAAACTGAGATCCCTCATGCTGCAACCAAGACCTGACACAGTCAAATCAGTAAACATTTAAAAAAAGAAAGAAAACAAATAAGAGTTTTCCCATAAGAGAAAGGGGAGGAGGTCAGGCTAGATAGAGTGGACAGTGAGAGCAAAGGCCCTGAGGCATGTGGGAACCACAAGCAGGCCAGTGTGGTCGGATGGCAGGGTGCCATGGGGAGACACAATGGGAGATGGGATTGGGAGGGAAAGGAATGACTGTCAAGCGGTCACATAAGCTGGGCTGAGGGCCTTTGCCTCTCAGCCATAGGCAAACCGGGGGCATGGGGGAGGGTTTCAAGCAGCAGGGCAGTGTGGTTAGAGCTCTACATTCTCCAGTTCCCTAGTCTAGTCTGTTTGCCATCACCCTCCAGAAACTCAGAGAGGAAGGGAGGGGAAGGGGAGCCATCCAGCAGCCCTCACACATGGTCAGCCAGACCTCCTGACCCCAGCCTGGCCCTCTGCCCACCACACCAGGTTCAGGCCCCACCTCTGGCCACTCAGACAAACCCTTCACCTCCCATGACAAAGAGGCTCATTTGGTGCCTGGGCAAGATTTTGCAAACGTCAACCTTATAATTACAAGGATGAAATCATCTGGTTCCTTTTAAGCAAACGGGTTTATTGATCCCAACACTGAAGAAATGCTATTCTGGGGAAACTTGCTCCTCTCTGCTTTCCTCTCCCTCCGGGATGGATGAACTGATGCGGGTGTTAGGGGTAGGGGGCGGGTGGTGGTGGCAGGGCAGTTAAGAAGGGGGAGAACTGCCCAGAGGGAAAATTCTTATGGGCCCAAGGGAGAATTGTATGGTATGTAAATTACATCTCAAAAAAATTATTTAGGGCTCGGAACCTGCCTCATTTAGGTGGATGATATCCCATCCTGGACTTCAGCCCATCTCCGTCCAAAGACTAGAAGCTGAGTAGAGCTAGGCTTTGATGGCTCTGTGCCAACCACGAATTCCCCTTCTCTCCCACCCCCTTCAATGCTCATTTGTGGCTCCAGATCCTGTTTCAGCTTTAAGATGGTACACTATTTCCTCAGTAATTGAATGGATGTTGTTTCTTTAGAAAAAAGCACACAGAGGTTCAGGGACCTGGGAGGACCTCACCCCCACTTTGAGGAGAGACAGATGTGGGTGGCTGCTGACACCGGATCTGGATAAAGCCATCCTTTCTGCTGGACCTGGGAGGCAGGATGTCTAGGCCCTGACCAACCAAGCCAAGGAGGGACAAACAGTTGGGCTCAGGGGACAGGAATGTTCAACCATCAAGGGCAAGAGCCACATCCTGCCACAAGGCCCACAGTAAGACCCCTTCACCCAAGCTGTTGGGGCCCCTTTGGGAGCATGGTAAGTTGTTTCAGGAGAGTGATCCCAGCTCTCTACAAGCTTGCACACAGTTTGGTGAAGGAGACAAGCTGGACTTTGGGCATCCTTACCAGTAAAAGCCTTGGAATGGAATGGTTAAGAGCCCCAGCCCCTCTGAACCTCGGTTTCCTCATCTGTAGAATAGGGTCAATAACAACAAACTTGCAGGGTTATGATGAGGAGTGGACAAAGGATATACCCCCAGTGCTTAGCCATTTCATTAACTCTAACGGGTCAGGGTCTTGTCTGGGTGCTATGGCCACCTATTTACCTTTTCAGGGTCTCCTTTTCCTTATCTCAGATAGGGACAAGGAGGCCTGTCTTAGAAGGTGGTTGTGTGAATTAACTGAGATAAAGGGTATAAAAGTACCCTGCTCAGAGCTTCACAGTTGAACCAGACAATTAAGTGTTCCCTCAATACCCTGCTCAGCAGTATCGTCCATTTACTGCCTACCCTTTCAAGATCAGTGGAAGCAGCTGCCCACTCAGGAAAGTAGGGAGAAGGCCCTGGACTGATTGAATCCTTAAGAAAGGAAAGCTCCAAGCACTAGGGCTTCAGAGAATTCAGCCAGGTTTATGGGGTTGGGAGGGTGTTTCTCGGCAATGAACAGTCACCCTCAGGCTTCAATCTGTGGGCCCTACTAAAGCTGGCTGGTAGCAAACTCCTTCACGGGGTGGTGCCTGAACCAATCCATACCCATCAGACAGAACCACAGAGCAAAATATATGTGATGTGGGTGAAATTTTCTTTTATTAATTTCCTTTAATCCAGTTTTTAAAATAAGTGAAAAAAATTAACAACCATTAAAAAAAAAAAAAAGGCATACAGAGTTCAGCCGAGGAGATGGCCTCCTTCGGCCTGCGGCTCGTTTCCCGGTTGTCCTGGCTGTTTGGATGCCAGACAATGCCGAGTGTGGGTTACCCTGTGGCCTGGAGTTGCCAAAGGCTGTCTGTGGTGCTGCTGTTCTGGGTCCGCGCCTGGAAGACTCTCCCATCCCTTTCCCTCCAGACGGCATTCCCCAGCTCTGTGAGGCTGACACTTAGAGTACTCTGTCCTGCTCTGTACTCCCACTGCTTCCAGTCCAGGTCCCTTGAGCTTAGAAGGGATATGTCTTGACCATCACCCTTGTCAAAAAATTCATGGTGGCTTTCTGCCTCAGCTGCTGCCATGGCTCCTGTGAAAAAGCTTGTGGCAAAGGGCAAAAAAAAGAAGCTGGTTCTGAAGTTTTACCTTTGACTACACCTACCCTGTAAAAGGTAGCATCATAGATGCTGCCAATTTTGAGCAGTTTCTTTAGGAGAGAATCAAAGTGAATGGAAAAGCTGAGAATCTTGGTGGAGGAGTTGTTACAGTCAAAAGAAGTAAGAGCAGGATTACTGTAATGTCTGAGGTGCCTTTCTCCAAAAGGTATTTGAAATATCTCACCAAAAAATATTTGCAGAAGAATAATCTACATGATGGGTTTTCCAGGTGGCGCTAGTGGTAAAGAACCTGCCTGCCAATGCAGGAGACATACATAAAAGTCTTGGGTTTGATCCTTGGGTCAGGAAGATCCTCTGGAGGAGGGCATGGCAACCGACTCCAGTTTTCTTACCTGCGAAATTCCATGGATAGAGGAGCCTGGTGGACTACAGTCCAAGTGACATGACTTTGTGACTAAACAACAACAACTGCTGCTGCTAAGTCGCTTCAGTCGTGACCGACTCTGCGCGACCCCAGAGACGGCAGCCCACCAGGCTCCCCCGTCCCTGGGATTCTCCAGGTAAGAACACTGGAGTGGGTTGCCATTTCCTTCTCCAATGCATGAAAGTGAAAAGTGAAAGTGAAGTCGCTCAGTCGTGTCCGACTCAGCAACCCCATGGACTGCAGCCCACCAGGCTCCTCCATCCATGGGATTTTCCAGGCAAGAGTACTGGAGTGGGGTGCCATTGCCTTCTCCGAAACAACAACAACTACATGATTGGTTATCTGTAGTTGCTAACAGCAAAGAAACATGATTGGTTATCTGTAGTTGCTAACAGCAAAGAAAGTTAGGAATTGCATTGCTTCCCGATTAGTCAAGATCAAAAAGAGGAGGAACTTCGAAGGTTAAAACTCAATTGTCTGGAATACTTTGTATGAGTTCTTTTATACATATATGTTATATATATATATATATATAATATTATATAATTTTTTTAACTTTTTAAATTTTTCTTCACCACATACCAGTTGCGGCATGTGGGATCTAGTTCCCAGATCAGGGATCAATCCACCCCCCTGCGTTGGGAGCACGAGTCCTAGTGATTGGACCATCAGGAAAGCCCCTCTGTATGAGTCCTCGAATAAAACTTGGGAACAGAATCAACAAACAGTTCATGTCTGGTCTGAGCATCTAGGCCACTCTAGTGAGATTTCAACTTTTATTTATTCCACATCTCCCAGGGAAAAAACAATTATTGCTGGAGTCCAGACACCAAGGTCAGCTGCAGGTCTGTGAGCCTTACCTGGACCCACTGTGGAGTAAGGGTGCTTCCTTGTGAATCATCATCTATCAGAGACAGAAATGAAAGGTTTTACACAAGTATCTACTCAAACAGAATATGGCGACATTGCATGGTATCACATGGGGTACCCTTTTTTCCTACTATGGAAGCCAACAGCAGAAACTCTACTCCCTTGACCACAGTCCTTGCTGACTGAGAGCAAACTCATCATCTTCCTCTTGTTCAAACAATTATTGTGTTGTCTTGGTGCCCAAAGTTCTTCTTAGCTGAACTGGGAAGATGTAAGGGAGAGGCAGCAGATGGATGAAAACTTCTCTTCCTCATGAGTGGCTTGGTTCTGCCTTGGTAACTGGGGTAAAGGTTGCCTCACTTACCTCTTAACATAAAGTGCAGATACTTTAAGGCTGGTTTTGTCTGCGCTTTGTGCTGCACTCTGAAGTTTTCCCCTTCAGTTTAGGCCAATCCTGGAGATGGAAATTTTGGAGACAGAGAAGTGGATGTTTCCATCCTTTGTCAGGAAATGAATGCCATTGATGACAGTCTGAGAGAATTAGCAGTGAGAAGAAATGGAGAAAGGAAAGAGTCCCTCTCTGTGATTTGTTTACTTAAAACTGACACCTTTTTAGCTTTATTTTTTTTAATTGGTTTTCTGTGATTTGAAACTGAAAAGCACCCAAGGGAAAAATTCTGAGATACTTGGAGACCCAACAAAAGTGGTTGGTGACATCCATATCTATGTATACCCTTTCTATTTGTGTACATACATACATTCACACAGGCTTGGTGTAGGCCAGGGAGCATGCCCTTGGAAGGAGTTGATTCTATGTTTGCTACTCAGAAAGTGTGTGTTTGTTAAAACCACTGGTCTGCAGGTTTGATTTTGCTGAAAACTCTCCCCTTGACCTTCGGCAA